>NC_061114.1:12441025-12468303 GCF_002878395.1 Capsicum annuum | reverse complement strand
GTCTAGATTGGGGGTTAGGTTGTTTGACTCTGCTGAAGGTAGTATAGGGGTTCAGAGTAGTTCCGAATACTCCTTGGTTCCGGAAGTGAAGGAAAAGCAATACTTAGATGCTAGTTTGCTCAGACTAAAGGAGTCAGTCAAGGACCAAAAAGTAGAGGTTTTCTCCCAAGGGAGAGATGGTGTGTTAAGATTGCAGGGTATATTGTGTGTCCCGAATGTTGATGATCTGAGACAGAGGATTATGGCTAAAGCACACGAGGCTCAATATTCTATTCATCCTGGTGCCACTAAGATGTACCGAGACTTGCGGGAAATCTATTGGTGGAGTGGTATGAAGAAAGATATAGCAGCGTTTGTTGCTAAGTGTGCAACATGCCAACAGGTTAAGGTTGAACACCAAAGACCTGGTGGTATAATGCAAGAGTTTAGTATTCCCACCTCGAAATGGGAAGAGCTAAATATGGACTACGTGATTGGTTTACCTCCTTCCCGACGCCATCATGATTCCATTTGGGTTGTCGTTGATAGGTTAACTAAGTCTGCTTATTTCTTGCCTATTCATACTTCATATACTGCTGAGGATTATGCTAGATTGTATATCTGAGAGCTAGCTAGACTGCATGGAGTTCCCTTGTCTATCATTTCAGATAGGAGTACTCAGTTCACTTTGCGATTTTGGAAAGCTTTTCAGAAGGGTCTTGGTAACCAAGTGCTTTTGAGTTCTGCTTTTCATCCACAGACTGATGGTCAGGCTGAGCGGACCATCCAGACCTTAGAGGATATGTTGAGAGAACCTAAGACTGTTGTAAATACTAAGAATGCAATCTGTGCATATATATATATATATATAAATTGTAACTGAGCTTTGCTAAAGCTAAGTACTGAATTTTGATAATTGATTAACTGATACTGATTGACTGTATCTAACAGTCCTAATTCTGTAAAATTGAGCTGAGTTCTGAACTAAAGACTAAAACTGAAACTAAAACTGTGAAAGATAATCATCTAACCGACATGCCCCAAATAAGCTAACTGAGTTGGGGTCCAATCTATAACCTCAATTGGAAGGGTGTCAGTACCGTGCCACAGGTAAATACAATTATTGTGGAGTCAGTCCTAATCTAGTGGGTGACCCCTAAGATCAGTCCTACACTAGCGGGTGATCCCTGAGTTTGTCATTCCTATCTTACGGGTGACATCTCATAACCTATGCTGGCTACGTAGTTCTGGAACTTAGGGATTACTTCTAGGGACCCAGTCCTAACTAACGGGTGTGTCCCCCATCCCTAGGCTTACTCGGTGCTGAATCCTACTCCCAACTAAAAGACACTGAACGAATTTCCTAGTTCATACTAGGCTTGACTGAACTATTACCAATCGTACTATTTAACTGAACTGACTGAGTTCACTGAGTTCCGTTGACTGACGAAATACTACTGAATTCTATTAACTGACTGAGTTCTACTGAGTTCTGAAACTGATTGGGAGTACTACGGATCGTGACGTGACTGATACTATTCTGTAACTAACACTGGCTCTAGGTAAACAGCTATATTGTTGGGTATTAAATACCCCTAAGACTCGATAACATGAAAATAAAAGCATAGCATAACTTGGACAGCATATAAATGTTCCTTTAGTCATAATTCATTCATAGAGACATTTCATCAAACACTTGCAATGCATTAACTTGTACATGAATGGAGAATACATATTAGCATGCTTTAATGGCATTATTTCCTTCTCATATATAATTTATCAAACACATAGGAAGCATACTTGGATCATGAAGTCATAAACACTTAGGGTTGACATGATTACAACAATCAACTTACACATTGAAGGGTTTACTATGAATATCATGTAGTTCAATCACATAATAGGATCAATTCTATAAAACTTTGAATCTAAATCATGGATAACACATAATCATGGCAATTACAATGCTCAAACTTGCAAATTCATGGATTATAACATGGGGATTACTCAATTCTATATACATGTTATTCAAATTCATGAAATCTACCATTAATCATGGATTGAAACTTAATAACTGGCAAAACACGAACACAATCTAATTTTATACATGTAAATTATGAATCATAATTCTTGAAGCTTTAAAAATGGATTCTTGGACTTCATGGGCGAAAGGTACCCATGAATAAACATCTAACATACCTTAGAGTGTTAATCCTTGAAGGTTCTTGGAGAAATTATTGAACCTTGTTCTTGAATTTTAAAACTAGGGTTTCTTGCTTTTGAGAGAGAATGATGAAATTGAGGAACAATTGAGTGAATAATGAAGTATTTTGGCTATTTAGGGTATAAATCCCGTGTTTGGATGGATTTGGGGTCATGGTAAATGTCTAAGTTGCCCCTTGGAATTTAAAATTTGCAACTGGAACGCCGATCAAGGCCTTATCGCGACGCGATAGATGGTTCATCGCTATACCCACCACGATGCGGTGAAATTGCAGTGAGCTATTGGTTCACAACAATTACTGTTTTAGGGCTCACCGCGATCCAGTGCAATTGTGGTGAGCCTCTAGAAATTGTCGAATGCTAATTTGGCCTCTATCGCGACACGGTAACTTGTCCATCGGGAATACTACTTACTAAAAATGTCCTAACTTCTTCACCGAGTGTCGAATTTGGGTGAATTTGGTGTAGACGAAAAACTTAATCAATTTTCCACATGATAAAAAGTCAAAATCTTGAAAATACCATATGGAATAATAATGTATTCATATTTGAAGCAAGATCTTTGATGTTCTAGGGATGAATTTAAGCTAGGTAGAAGTACGAGGTATTACAAAAGTAAAGCATAGCATGATCTTGAAAAGCATAACAATGTCCACTTATCCATAAATCATTCATAGAGACATTTTATCAAACACTTGGGGAGCAACACTTAATGCACATAATCATGGATAACATATAAATATTGCAACTACAATGCCCGCATCGAGTTCATGTTGGTTTGCTGAAATTGCACTGAAAGCTGGGAAAAATTATTTGTCAATGCGATGCATTGAGATCATGTCGACCCACTATTTTGGTCATGCAAACAAGTTTTAAACGAGGTATGAAAAATCCAAAACTCACCCAAAGTGGCCTATTGACACACCTGATCATGACTCAATCCAAGGATCGACATTTTAAGCTCATAAGGGTCTAAAATAAGATCGCCAATTTATGAAGGCTAAAATAATTTTAAGTATAAAAGCTTAGCTAAAATTTCTAAGTATGAGACCCCTTATCAAGCTCGTAGGGATTGAGTTAAGCGTAGAATTTTGCGAGGTCTTACAATATCTCCCCCTTGGGAACATTCATCCTCAAATAAGACTGACTAAGCTAAACAAAAATAAATAGAGAGAGAACAGAGAGTATTTTTTTTATTTCTCTTGGGATTCTTGATGTGTAAATTACAATGAAGGAAACTCCTTTATTTATAGGAGAAATTTACTACTAGTTTCTAACTAAAAGACAGATACTCTGAATCCTGATAGATATCAACTAGATCTTGATAGATTTTATTTATAGTCTTAATAGACATTCACTATAATGTAAATACATTTATAACACTCCCTCTTGAATGTCTAACTGATAGATAATGTGCCTCGTTAAAACCTTATTAGAAAAAACCCAGTGGAAAAAATCTAGTGAAGGAAAAAGAGTACACATCTCTAACAATACGCATATAGGTTGCCTCATTAAAACCCTTACAATAAAAAGCTAGTGGGACAAAACCTTGAAAGGGAAAAAGAGTACAACGCGTATTTTCTCCCCCTGATGAGAACATCCTTGAACCTTTGCATCTTGATCTTATGCACCATCTTCTTGAAAGTTGCAATTGAAGAATATTTTGTGAATAAATCAACCACATTGTCACTTGAATGAATCTTTTTCACGTTAATATCACCATTCTTTTGTAGCTCATGTGTGTAGAAAAGCTTTGGCAAAATGTGTTTCGTTCTATCTCCATTTATGAATCCACTCTTAAGATGTGCTATGTATGTTGCATTATCTCTATATTAAATTATGGGTACATTGTCACATTTCAAACTATATTTTTCTCGAATGAGATGTATTATAGACCTCAACCATACAGGTTAGCTTCGTGAATAGCGATTATCTCAGCATGGTTTATTAAAGTGGCTATGATAGACTACTTTGTATGTCTCCAAGATATGGCAGTGCCACCATATATGAACACGTAGCCTGTTTAAGACCGAGCTTTATGTGGGTCGAATAAGTATCCAACGTCAGTATAACCAATAAGATCGGGACTGTAACTTTAGAATAAAATAAACTCATGTATTTTATCCCATTTTAATGTCTCCCAGTAGGGGCAGAAATATACCTTGCTAAAGAATTGAATGAAAAGGTTATATCAGGCCTTGTAGTATTTACAAGATACACTAGTACGTCAGTTGTAATAAGATATAGTATTTCATAACCAATTCAATTCGGTATATTTCTCATGTCAGCAAATAATCTATTGCTTTGAAAACTCTCTAAGAGTTTCAATGATTTTCAAGTTATAAACTCATGCAATATAAGGATTATAAATAAGTTTCCCAGAAACTCTTATATGCTTCAAACATTTTGAATCCTTAAACAAGTTTTCATGTAAATTTTGTCAAGTGACAATATTCAACATATCATGTGCGACATCTTCAAGTGTCTGGACTGCAAATCAAATAAGTTTTACACTTATCAAGATGCATCCTTTCATGTTACTTGATAAATGTTTCTACGTCAGCATGCTTAAATAAATGTAGAATTCGGATCCTCGTAATTTTTCACAATATTGCGCTAATATTGTCTTAAAGATATTATTGATGATATATTATTTTGTATTGGATTACAATGCGACATAACATTTTGAGATCTCATCACTTCATTATTTTCAGGTACCTGAACCTTTCATAAGGCTTCATGAAGTGTTATGTCGTAGGCTCTTCAAGAGCACATTGCCTTCTTTTTATGATTATTTGCTCCTTATTCTTTTCAAGAATTATTTCATTTGGAACTGATTGGTCTACCACACTTCACATATGCATAGACATTATCCTTTAGAGACACAAAATAGGAGCACTTACAGCTTAAATATGAGATGTGTTCGGCATTTGACTTGAATTATCTTCTGAATAAGGATCTGATGATAATTCCTAACATATTTCATAGTTGCTTATAATATAACCTTATGTAAGGAAAACTAACATACATCCTCCATCATCTTTGAGGATCCATCTTCGTGCATCATGGTATATTTATTAATTGTATACCGCACATCAAAATTATTAGATGGAATAGTTAGCTCTTGACCTAGAACTAACTGAGAGGAAAGAAATAATCATAATTTATTGGTCTAAGGCATGCCAGTTCTATTGTATTTAAAATATCATATTTTAGACCAACACGTGAAGTTTTGTTCTCATCAGTAATGGTTTAGCTATTAATCGAAGGCATCCAATACCAAACCATCATCACCAAGATGAATTATTTTGATTACACAATCTAAAAATTATTTTCTTAACTCAATTTTATTGAGCAAGCAACTTTATGAATGTCAAACTGTAGGTTGACAATAAATATACATGTGATCATCTTATTGATACATCTTTTCAAAACATATCACATGATAGGTGAACGAGCCCTTATTCACCTTTTATACTTTTCAGATTTAAAGGAATCAAATCCCAAATTAGTTGGTCCAACAAACTTAACATGAGAACAAACAACATTAAAGTTCATGAAGAATTTTTGAATTCTTCAATATATGTTTAATACTTAGTATGCACATCTTTGGGATGTTGTAATCGTTCTTGTCAATTTATGAACTTTTATCCTACCAAACTCCAAGTTTACCATGACATGTACCTTTTACTTTAGTAAATTCCAGATTTACTATTACATGGATAAATTTTAGATCTACTACTTAAGAAGTAGATTTCAAAGTAACCCTTCTCAGTTATTTTTCCTCTTTCGGAGGTGGATTGTAATTTTCATACAAACACGAGTACGTTCGAATTAATTATATACAGTCACATTTACCCCCAGGGTCTAGATCTGTATTTATAATAAACAAAATTATTATTTCTGAAGAATAGAATAGAATCATGCTTTCAGCATATTAAATTATGATAGCTTAGAACCTCTTTCAAGATATTGCTACTTCAGGAGAAAATCAAGGCATACATATGCTGTAGAGAATTTTTTTCTTTTAACATATCTTTTAGAATACATCATATACTGCTACCACATTCACAATGAAGCAAATTGTCATCTTTCCTACTTATCACATATTGCTATGTAATACCCCGGGAAATTTTTCATTGAAATTTTGTGCGTAAATGCGTTGGATTCTATCTTCTAGAATGAATTATAAATTTTTCATATGGAATGTCTTAGATTATGAACCACCATTGAGTATATTATCGAATAAGCTTTCCAACGATAAATGGATCCTCCAAAACGGACACCCGAGAGACGAGTTATGAACATTCTGATCGAACCGTGAATAGTAGTGAACAGTAAAACGTGCAGGAAAAAGTACTGAGGCCTAGCGTATTTTTGCTCCAACTTTAAATGATCATAAATCCTTGTACATAATGATCTGGGTGATCTACTATATATCAACGGAAAGCTCCACTAGTCCTCTTTCCCATGAAATTGGTTTCATCCAATTTTTCTATCGGAGCAAAAAGTTATGGTTGATCTACTTCAGCCTATCAAAAGTGAATTTTTGGGTCAACTTCAAACGATCATAATTCCTCGTACACAATAATCTGGGTGAGATAATATATATCAACGAAAATATATGAGAGTCCTCTTTCTAATGAAATTGGTTTCATCCAATTTGGATATCGGAGTAAAACGTTATGGTTGATCTACTTTAAACTATCAAAACAGTCCATCAAAGGACAGATTCAAGAATTATTTGATTTTTAGTGGCGTTTTAGTCATTTCCCCTCACCCAAAATCCGTCCAAACCCTATATTAAAGCCTATTAGAAGCATTATATGTTATATTTCATCAAATTCCCTCAAAAAGAACATCCTAAGCTCCTACATCCAATTTCAAGAACCTCCAAAGCTCACCATTAATTCTGCAAATTTATTCAAGATTCCAAGTTCCTAGTTCAAGATCTCAAAGAACCATCACTCAAAGGCACGATTAACATCTCAAAAATGAGTATCGATCTAAAGTTCATCATTCAAGGTATGTGGGGTTTTTCAACAAGAACTCTCTTTCGTTCTTGTGCCCTAAAGCAATTTTCTTTACAAAGGCATGATTTTTATTTGATTTTTACAAATTTGAAGCATGAACCCATATCTTATGATGATTATTATGAAGTCTTAATGTTTATGATTTTGAAAGATGAATTTACATGTGTGGAGATATAAAGCATAAATCTTGAACGATATTTATCATGATTTTGATATTTGGGTCGTGAATCCCCATTGAAAATTATGTTTTTTTGAGAAAGTGTGTGTTATAAGCACATTGATGTTGAATATTTGAGATATTTTAAATGATTTGACCTTTTGGTCTTAATGGAGTTGTTTTGAACTCGAGTGTGAAAGAAATCCACAACGTGGTTGATTTTGATAGATGGGAAGCATGATGGCTCCCGATGTATATTTATATATTACTAAAATTGTTTTGTTGTGGATTGTCTTTGAAATGATCTGAGCTAAGTTCGGCAGAAATATTTAGCATCTAGTGGGAGGTATAAAGCAACCTTACTGTCCTAGAACTACGTGCCCCCGTAGGAGTGAGCCTGAGGCTGATTTATACAGTGATCACTAGTTTGTGTGGATTTAATATCGATAGTCCTACTCCGATGGCAAGGATAGGATGGCTCTCCCCAACGTGGGTTGAACATTGGACTCCATGTAGCTCACATGGTTTATGTCGGTTATAGGATTTCCCAGTGTGTGTGTGTTTCCTTGTGTCTATGGTGAAGTGATTTGAAAGTGGAATTGTGAAAGTTATTCTTTCAAAAGATTTAAATGATATTTACATTATAAGAATTGATATTCTTGATGAACTGAAAGTGATTGACAAATTATATGATGACTCACATATTTTATTGTACTTATTTCATCCTCTCATGATTATGATGATTTTCTTCGGGCTATGTGAGTCTTTCATACATCCTGCATATTTCTTATAAATATTTATGATGATGATGTTTATACAACTGCATAAACCCCCATATACTCAGTTCCTTTCCATGGTACTGACCCATATCTTTGGATGTGGGCTGCATTTTCTCACAATGTAGGTTCAGGTGCTAGTTCTAGGTTCAACGGTGATTCTTTGGGCACGCTGTTTACATCCTCTGTTGTGGTGAATCCTCATGTTTCGAGGACGTGATGTCTGATGTTGGTTTCACGAAATTGTTTACATTTGTTAACTGAGTACGAGTCAGTTGGGGCATGTTTCAATGGCTCGCTGGTTTTATTGATTTTCTTAGAGGCTTGTCAGACTAGTATAGATGTTGGGAGTTGACTAATAAGTCGTATTTTGTTATCTTTCTAAAATTCTTTTATTCTTGGATGATGATTACTCTATTGATATTTGAGGGTTATTTATGAAAACCCCGTTGATTTGTGTTGAACTGAATGAAAATGGCTCAAAGGATTAGCTTGGGGCTACTCGTAGCTTTAAGCACCATGTGACACTTTGGGACTCGTTTTCCAGGGCGTTACAAACTTGGTATCAGAGCCTAAGGTTTTAAGGTGTCCTAGGGAGTCTGACAAGCCGTGTTAAGTAGAGTCTTGATCATCGGTGTGTAGAGTGCCACATCTATGAGCAAGAGGCTACAAGACGTTTTAGGAAAAAATATGATTCTTTCTTTCAGAAGTTTATCGTGCTTAAAGCGTCTCTCTCTGCTCTGTTTTGTTTGTAAGAAAGAAAGATGGCTCTTTGCATATGTGCATTGATTACCGCCAACTGAATAAAGTCATCGTCAAAAATAAGTACCCCCTTCCGAGAATAGATGATTTGTTTGACCAATTGCAAGGTGCAAGTTATTTCTCAAAGATAGACCTTCGTTTCGGCTATCATCAACTCAAAGTTAGGGAGTGTGACATCCCGACTCGTTATGGCCATTTTGAGTTTCTTGTTATGTCTTTCGGGTTAACTAATGCCCCAGCAACTTTCATGGACCTCATGAATCGAGAGTTAAGACCATATCTGGATATGTTTTTCATAGTGTTCATCGATGATATACTGGTGTACTCCCATAGTGAGGATGAACATTCTGATCATCTCCGAACTGTCTTGCAAACCCTTAGAGATCACAAGTTGTTTGTCAAGTTCAGTATGTGTGAGTTTTGGCTAAGGTCAGTTGTTTTTCTGGGTCAGTTGAGGGTTTCTCCTCTATAGCGTCTCCTATGACTTGGTTGACCCAAAATAAAGTGAAGTTCTTGTGGTTCGAATTTTGTGAGAAGAGTTTTCAAGTGATACAAAAGATCAAACTTACAACAAAGAATCAAGAGAACAACAAGAATAACATCACTAGAGAATCAAAGGCCCCACTCGGCTTCTCTAGGTTTTCAAGGCAACAACGACAATATTCAACAAGATGGATAAATAACACAAGATTGCAATAACTATAGTGAATCGAAAGAGCCCCACATGGCTTCACTATAGCAAGATACAAACAAAAAGATTACAAAATAATGGATAGTAACTTGACACAAAATATCCTAGAATCTAAGAACCCTAACATGAAGATTAGGACCCTAAGACTAAAAGATATTTACACCAAATTCTTACTTGAATCAAGAGGAAATCATGAACCTCAAGACCCCCAAGTTTCTAGCCAAAGAACAACAAAAGTGTTACTACACTTTGTTGTCTAGTTTTGGGTTCACTCTCAAGAACAAGAGAGAGAAGTTCTCAAAATATTACAAGACGTGTTTCTTCAATAATAGGAATGAACTAAAGCAAGACTAGCCCTATTACATGGCTTATATAGTCACTTAGAAAGGAGGGGAAAAGACCAAATTACCCTTGGCATTTAAGGGGGTGGGTTTGGGGTGTCTTGGTGGGCCTCTTTACATTTTATTAAATATAGGCCCTTAGATGGGCTCACAAGGGCCTCAGACATGGCCAAGAATGTGAACAAGGCTTGGAGTCGTTGTAACTCACGTGCTTGGCTTAGTGTGAAAGGTCTCGATCTAGGAATTCCCGTATCATCCTCTCCATCTTAAAGGAAATTTGTCCTCAAATTAGGATCAATGCCATCCTCCACCGTTTCCACCCGAGAGAGATCACACACGTTGAAAGTGTTGTGCACTTGATATTCCGGGGGTAGATCAATCTTGTAGGCATTGTCATTGATCCTTTCTAATACTTGGAATGGGTCATCACCCCGTGGAATCAACTTAGCATTCCATTGAGACGGGAATCTATCCTTCCTTAGGTGCACCTACACCCAATCTCCCGGTTCAAGAATGAGCTTTCTTCTTCCTTTGTTGGCTCGCCTCGCAACTTCTTAGTTTTTCTTCTCCAACCGCACCCTCACCTTCTCATGTAGCTTTTTCATGGCCTCGGCCCATTTGCTTCCATCTAAGCTTATCACAAGATCACAAGATCACATGATTATAAGCAAACTCAATCAACGGTAAGTGCTCCTCCCAAGAAGTCATTTTTCCTTTAACCATGGACCATAGCATAGACCCTAAGGTCCTATTTACTACTTTCGTTTGGCCATCGGTTTGTGGGTGGCATGAAGTCAAAAACAACAACTTAGTACCGAGTCTACCCCACATGGACTTCCAAAAGTGGCTTAGGGATCTCGGAACACCATGAAGTTTTACGACATTATCAACAAACAAAAAGGCTACGCTAGGCGCATCATCACATTTAGAACAAGGAATAAAGTGAGCCATCTTGGAAAACCGATCCAGTACGACAAAAATACTATCCCGCCCCCTTCTAGTCCTCGCCAATCCCAACACAAAGTCCATTGATATGTCAAGCCAAGGATGTAAAGGGGTGGACAATGGGGTGTACAACCCGTGGGGTTGGAGCCGTGACTTGGCTCCTTTGCACTCAACACATTGGCCATAAATTCGGGCCATATCCTTGTGCATTCTAGGCCAGTAAAATTGTTCTTCCAAAATTCCGAGGGTCTTCTCGACCCCAAAATGGCCCATTAGACCGCCATTGTATGCTTTCCTCATAAATAATTCTCTCCACGAACTTGAGGGAACACACAATCGTCTACCTTTAAACAAGTATCCATCAAATTTGGTATAGGGATGGAAACCCCTATTCGTAACTCACCTATCCCTTTCTAACTCACTTTCCTATAGATAGAAGCGAAGTGAGGGTCCTCGGGATAAAAAAACTTGAGGCTTTCAAACCCCATCAACTTAGACGACAAAGTAGACACAAGCACATGTTTTTGGGACAAAGCATCGGCAACCACATTGTATTTATCCTTCTTGTATTGAACAACATAAGGGAAAGTTTCAAGAAATTCAATCCATTTGGCATGCCACCAGTTAAGATTGTCTTGTGCCCGTAGATGCTTCAAGGATTCATGATCTGTTCGGATAACAAATTCTTTAGGCCACAAATAATGTTGCCAAGTGGCCAAGGCTCTAATCAAGGCATACAACTCTAAATCGTACGTAGAGTAGTTTAGAGTTGCTCCTTTGAGCTTTTCACTAAAGTAGGCAATAGGCTTCAATTCTTGCATTAAAACCGTGCCTATGCCGACTTTGCTTGCGTCATATTCGACCTCAAAAGTCTTGTCAAAATTTGGCAATTATAGCAAATGGGCAAAGATGAGCATAGCTTTCAAGTCCTCGAAGGCCTTAGCTTGTTCATCTCCCCACATGAAAGGCCGATCCTCTTTAATCACTTCGGTCAAGGGGGCAGCAATGGTGCTAAATCCTTTGACAAAACATCTATAAAAACTAGCCAACCCATGGAAGTTTCTCACTTCACCTACGATTTTGGGAGTTGGCCAATTTTTAATGGCGTCAATCTTACATTCATCCACTTCAACCCCTCTTGAGCTCACCACAAACCCAAGAAATACAACCTCATGGACACCAAAAGAACACTTTTCTAGATTAGCATATAACTTCTCCTTTCGGAGGACATCAAACACACATTGTAAATGCTTTACATGCTCATCTAAGGACTTACTATACACCAATACATCATCAAAATAAACAACAACAAACTTTTCGATAAATGGATTCATCACATGATTCATTAGCCTCATGAAAGTACTTGGAGCGATTGTTAGGCCAAATGGCATAACCATCCATTCATAACGACCAAATTTGGTCTTAAAGGCAGTTTTCTATTCATCACCCGGTTGCCTACGAATTTGGTGATAGCCACTCCTCAAATCAATTTTAGAAAACAAACATGAACCACTCAATTCATCAAGCATATCATCTAACCTAGGAATAGGATATTTTACCGTTATTTTGTTGATGGCTCAATAATCAACGCATATACGCCAAGTCCCATCTTTCTTGGGAACTAGTAGCACCGGAACCGCACAAGGGCTCATACTCTCCTTGATATATCCTTTGTTTAGGAGTTCCTCAACTTGGCATTCCAATTCCTTGGTATCCTTTGGGTTGCTCTTATAAGCCAGTTTTTTGGGCAATTATGAACCCGGCACAAAATCTATTTGGTGCTCAATTCCCCAAAGTGAGGGCAATCCTTGCGGTAATTCATTTGGGAAGACATTCTCGTAATCCTGTAAAACATGAGAAATAGGAGGAGAAATGGAAATGTTAGTGGCGTTAGTGTTAAAACAATGAGCCAAGAGGAGCATCGGAGTGTCCTCGTCATGATCCACAAATAATTCTTTCCTCCTAGCCATCATCACCACACTTCTTTGCCCCTTAGAAATTAGGAGCCCCTCGGTTTCCCCTACTCCCTCACTCTTGGGTTCCCCTTTTTTTCCCTCACTCTCGACCTTCTTTCCCTTTTCCCTCAATTCATGCATCTTTTGGTATAATTCATTCACTTAGGAAGGCAATAATGGATGAAGAGAGAACTTTCGGCCATCCTTCTCAAATGTATACCGATTGGACCTTCCATCATGTTTGGTCGACCTATCGTATTGCCAAGGCCTTCCTAACAACAAGTGACAAGCTTACATTGGTATCACATCACAAAGCACCTCGTCATGGTAGTTGGCTACCTTAAAACGTATCACACATTGCCTTGTGACCTTTAACTCGCTGCATTAATTCAACCATTGCAACTTGTAAGGACTAGTGTGAGGTGTATTCGGCAATTTCAAGAAGTTCACCATTGCAACACTAACCACATTCGCACAACTTCCACTATCTATCACCATAGTACACATACTTCCCTTCACAAGACATTTAGTATGGAATAAATTCTCCCGTTGTCTAGGGTCATCTATCACCTTTCTAATCATGGTACGCCTCGCTACAAAGTTTGGAAGCACACACTCCCCTTCTTGCGGATAAACATCCTCACAATCATCATCATCATGTGGCTCATTTTTGGGTTTCTCTCCATCTTGAGGCTCGGCCTCATTCTCTTCTTTTCAAGACCCACTTCCTCACCAAGGTAATACAATCTCCCTTCCCTTAGGATCACATTGCATCGGTTTGGACATTCATTGGCTTTATGTCCCCAACCTTGGCACTTGAAACATTGGAACCCTTTAGGATAAGGATACTTGTGAGCTTCTTGTCGAGGAGGAAATTTATGGACTGTTTTAGGCTCGGACAGACTTGTAGTGGCAGGTTGGTCCTTGTTTTTGGGCCAACCCAAAGATGGTTGAACCATATCTTTGCTCCTCGGCCAACCCGAGTTTGATGGTCCCTTTGCCTTGAATGACGACCTCTCTTTAAGCTCCTTTTCAATCTCAAGAGCCGCTTGGAAAATCCCTTCAACGGCATCAAAATTGTGAAGCGTCAAATGAGTGGAGATCTCTTTGTTCAACCCACACTTGAACCGAATGATGTCATGGACAATTTGTTCTCCCCGATGACCAAGCTTCAACATGAGTTGTTGAAACTCGTCATAGTATGCCATAACACTTCGATTCCCTTGTCGTAAACTGTACAACCTAGCAAATAATTTATGACGATAACTTTTGGAAAGATACCATTGCCTCATTAGGTACCTCAACCGAAACCATGGTGGTAGTTGTCCCTCTACCAACTCGTTGCCGAACCGCTTGACGTATTCCCACCAAGTGTTAGCATAGCCTTCAAAATGAGCTATGGCATAACAACTCTTCTTCTCCTCCGAGATATCATTCAATTGAAATACTTTATCACACACTGACTCCCAAGCAAGATACACCTGGGGGTCACTTTCACCCATAAAGATAGGTAGGCTCAATTTGATGGTATTGATTCCTACGTCTCTCTCTAGGTGTTGTTTTTCTCTTTCTCCATACCCTCGGTATCTCCTTGGATCCACACGACCTCCTCTCATCTCTTCCTCCCTCATGTAGGCATCGTCAAAGGCTTCATACCCTTCATAATCCTTTCTACCATATTCCTCAAGGTGTACGGGATGATTTTGGACATTTGGAACTTGATTCAGAGGAATTAGATTTTGTGAAGGTGGTGGTCTTTGGTTAAGTGGAGCTTGGAAGGGGGGTTCAGATTTTGTGGAGGCATTTGACGTCCGAGTACCTCTTGTGGAACTTGAGACATTTGAGAATGGGTTGGTCTATTGGATTCTCGGTTTAGAGGGTAATAAATGGTTTGGCTTGTGGCATTTAGTGGAGCTAGTGAAGGATTTGTCAATTGTGGCCATGTTTTAGGAGTAACAGTGGCGGAGTAATTTCTATCATGTCCACTTGACGAAACATTTTGAGGAGTAGAAGGACGAGAGTTCCTTTGACTCTCCACTTGTTCTAACCTCCCACTAATAGTTGTCACTTCTCCCCTTATGGCTCCCACTTCCGTACTCAACCTTTCAAGAATTTGGGTAATAGCCTCAAGAGTGACCCTCATATTCTCCATTTCATTATAATCCACAGTTTGTGATATGGTTCCCTCCATTTTCAAGGTATCACCTACACAAACAACAAACAAGTTAGTTTAAAACCTCTCCTCACTCACACTCTCTAGGTTCACTCACACTCGAGCTCCACAAGTGTTGTAGATTGGCTAGTAACCCATGAATTCTTAAGGTATGAGTATGCTCTTGTCCGAAATGGATTCTTATTTGAAACTCAAAGAATTCTCGTCGGACAAGAGCCAAGAGTTACAACGTATTCAAACAATAAAAGCACACAAACAAACATTGACACGAACATAAAGCTTCAAAGGACTATTGACAAGCTAGTAGGAATGTACTAGTTTGTTAATTAGTTCTCAAGTCAATTAGATGAAATTAGGAATCAATAATTAGAAACTATAACATCCAAATTTGAGCTTAATTATTATGTTAAAAGTAACTAGGGTGACATGGTAGCATGTCATTGGCCACAAGTCCACATACGTTGTTCATCAACTTGAAGCCTTGGTCCCTTTATATCATCTGTAATGGATGACTTGTTATTGGGAGGGAAACATAAAGTTTCGTAAATTTTTATTTTTTTTTCAACTTTTTCAAACTCAAAAGGTGATGTTTGACCTTACTAGTTCCACAAGACAAGGTTCCTTGTTTTAAGGGAAAGTGGTTGTCAATTCTAGAAAGGTGATGTTGGCAGGTCTTCTCACAAACAACTTTTTCAATTTTGTATTGCAACCTTTTTGGATCTATTGCTCTTTTAAGACATCGGATGAAGATAAACTTTTAAGATGAACACAACATCAACACCTTCAAGAACAAAACAACAATACACCACAATGGCACTCGAACATCCAACACAAGTCAAACTCAAGGCCACTTCAAGTTTTCAAAACAACAAGTCTCTTCTTATTAAGCTCAACTTTAGATTTAGACACTTTTTTTTGTGTCGGTGAGGAAGAGACAAACACAAGAAACAAACTAAACAAGTAAAATCTTATGTAGATCTACAACCAATTTTTGACCAAAATGCTCAAGAACACACTTTTTGGAAGAGCTTCCCAAGATTGGTTTTGTAAGAACAAAACCAAGCCTTGAGCTTTGATACCAAATGATACAAAAGATCAAACATACAACAAAGAATCAAGAGAACAACAAGAATAACATCACTAGAGAATTAAAGGCCCCACTCGGCTTCTCATGGATAAATAACACAAGATTGCAATAACTATAGTGAATCGAAAGAGCCCCACATGGCTTCACTATAGCAAGATACAAACAACAAGATTACAAAATAATGGATAGTAACTTGACACAAAATATCCTAGAATCTAAGAACCCTAACATGAAGATTAGGACCCTAAGACTAAAAGATATTTACACCAAATTCTTACTTGAATCAAGAGGAAATCATGAACCTCAAGACCCCCAAGTTTCTAGCCAAAGAACAACAAAAGTGTTACTACACTTTGTTGTCTAGTTTTGGGTTCACTCTCAAGAACAAGAGAGAGAAGTTCTCAAAATATTACAAGACTTGTGTTTCTTCAATAATAGGAATGAACTAAAGCAAGACTAGCCCTATTACATGGCTTATATAGTCACTTAGAAATGAGGTACAAAGACCAAATTACCCTTGGAATTTAAGGGAGTGGGTTTGGGGTGTCTTGGTGGGCCTCACGCATAGCTAAGAATGTGAACAAGGCTTAGAGTCGTTGCAACTCACGTGCTTGGCTTCGTGTGAAAGGTATCAAGCTAGGAATTCCCGTATCATTAGGAGTTGAAGACTCGACTCACTTCAGCACCTATTTTGACTTTGCCTAATGGTGTTGATGGTTTTGTAGTGTCCTGTAATGCTTCCAGAGTTGGGTTGGGTTGCATATTGATGCAGAAGGGTAAGGTGATAGCTTATGCTTCTAGACAGTTAAAACCCCATAAGTAAAATTACCCCACCCATGACCTTGAGTTGGCTGTTTTTGTGTTTGCTTTGAAAATCTGGAGACACTATTTGTATGGTGTCCATATTGATATTGTCACTGATCATAAGAGTCTGCAGTATGTGTTTACCCAGAGAGAATTGAATCATAGGCAGAGACGATGGTTAGAATTGTTAAAGGACTATGATATGAGTGTGTTGTACTATCTAGGCAAGGCCAATGTTTTGGCGTATGCCCTAAGTAGAGTGTCCATGGGTAGTATTTTGCATGTGGTAGAAGGTAAAAAAGAGTTAGCTCGTGATGTACATCGTTTGGCTAGATTGGGGGTTAGGTTGTTTGACTCTGCTGAAGGTAGTATAGGGGTTCAGAGTAGTTCTGAATCCTCCTTGGTTTTGGAAGTGAATGAAAAGCAATACTTAGATACTAGTTTGGTCAGACTGAAGGAGCCAGTCAAGGACCAAAAAGTAGAGGTTTTCTCCCAAGGGGGAGATGGTGTGTTAAGATTGCAGGGTAGATTGAGTATCCTGAATGTTGATGATCTGAGACAGAGGATCATGGCTGAAGTGCATGGGGCGCAATATTCTATTCATCCTGGTACCACCAAGATGTACCGAGACTTGCAGGAAATCTATTGGTGGAGTGGCATGAAGAAAGATATAGCAGTGTTTGTAGCTAAGTGTGAAACATGCCACAGGTTAAGGTTGAACACCAAAGACCTGGTGGTATGATGCAAGAGTTCAGTATTCCCACCTGGAAGTGGGAAGAGATAAATATGGACTTCGTGATTAGTTTACCTCCTTCCCGATGCCATCATGATTCCATTTGGGTTGTGGTTGATAGGTTGACTAAGTCTGCTCATTTCTTGCCTGTTCATACTTTATATACTACTGAGGATTATGCTAGATTGTATATCCGAGAGTTAGTCAGACTGCATGGAGTTTCCTTGTCTATCATTCGGATAGGGTTACTCAGTTCACTTCGCAATTTTGGAAAGATTTTCAGAAGGGTTTTGGTAACCAAGTGCTTTTGAGTTCTGTTTTTCATCCGCAGACCGATGGTCAGGCTGAGCGGACCATCCAGATCTTAGAGGATATGTTGAGAGCTTGTGTACTTGACTTTAAGGGAAGTTGGGATGATCACTTACCGTTGATAGAGTTTGCTTACAATAACAGTTTCTACTCTAGTATTGGCATGGCTCTGTTTGAAGCCTTATATGGGAGGAAGTGTAGATCACCTATAGTTGGTTCGAGGTGGGTAAAGTGGCTATGAGTGGTCCTGATTCGGTATTTGAGGCTATGGAAAAAGTTAAGTTGATTAGGGAAAGGTTGAAAACTGCGCAGAGTCGTCAGAAGTCATATGCGGATGTTAGAAAGAGAGACCTTGAGTTTGAAGTTGGTGACCTAGTATATCTAAAAACTTCACCCATGAGGGGGGTGAAGAGATTCAGAAAGAAGGGGAGGCTTAGTCCCCGTTATGTTGGTCCTTACAAAATTCTTAGCTGTGTTGGTAAGGTAGCTTATGAGGTCGAGTTGCCTTCCGAGTTGTTCTCTATTCATCCAATATTCCATGTCTCCATGCTTACAAAGCATATTAGCGATGCTGTGGTAGTGGATTCATCTGTGAGTGCAAACATTCAAGAAAATCTTTCTTTTGATGAATTCCCATTGAGATTCTTGATTTCAGTTTCCGAAGACTAAGGAACAAAGAATTTCCCTTGGTCAAGGTGTTATGGCGAAACCAATCTGTTGAGGGTGCAACTTGGGAAACTGAGGCGGATATGCGATCCAGTACCCGCACCTATTTTCTACGAACTTCGATCAAGCCGAAAGTACCGTTCTTTCCTAAATCATTCACTTTTAATAAAATTCGCAGCAATTCAGCTGTCATTTATTATGTGTTCAGCTGTAGTTTCTTGAATTTATGCATTCTATGTTGCATTCGGAGTGAGAAATGATATGGTGATGAGTCTAACGAATAGTTTCAGATGTATGCTCTATTCCCTATCTAATCTTGGCATATCTAGCGTCATTCGAGGATGAATGTTTCCAAGGGGGGATGATGTAAAACCCTGAGAAATTTTTCGTTGAAATTTTGTGCGTAAACGTGTTGGATTCTATCTTCTAGAATGAATTATAAATTTTTCATACAAAATGTCTTAGATTATGACCCACCATTGCGTGGAGTATCGAATAAGATTTCCAATGATATGTGGATCATCCAGAACAGACACCCGAGCGACGAGTTATGAACATTCCGATCGAACCGTGAATAGTAGTGAACAGTAAAACGTGCAGGAAAAAGTACTGAGGCCTGGCGTATTTTTGCTCCAACTTTAAACAATCATAACTCCTTGTACATAATGATTTGGGTGATCTAATATATATCAATGAAAAGATTTGCGAGTCCTCTTTCCAATGAAATTAGTTTCATCCAATTTGTCTATCGGAGCAAAAAGTTATGGTCAATCTACTTCAGCCTATCAAAAGCAAATTTTTGGGTCAACTTCAAATGATCATAACTCCTCGTACACAATGATCTAGGTGAGATACTATATATCAACGGAAATATATGAGAGTCTTCTTTCTAATGAAATTGGTTTCATCCAATTTAGATATTGGAGTAAAACGTTATGGTTGATCTACTTCAGACTATTAAAACAGTCCACCAAAGGATAGATTCGAGAATTATTTGATTTTTAGGGGCATTTTGGTCATTCTCCCTCACCCAAAATCCGTCCAAACCCTATATTAAAGCCTATTAGAAGCATTATATGTTATATTTCATCAAATTCCCTCAAAAAGAAAACCCTAAGCTCCTACATCCAACTTCAAGAACCTCTAAAGTTCACCATTAATTCTGCAAATTTATTCAAGATTCCAAGTGCCTAGTTCAAGATCTCAAAGAACCATCATTCAAAGGCACGATTAACATCTCAAAAACGAGTATCGATCTAAAGTTCATCATTCAAGGTATGTGGGGGTTTTCAACAAGAACTCTCTTTCGTTCTTGTGCCCAAAAGTAATTTTCTTTACAAAGGTATGATTTTTATTTGATTTTTACGAATTTGAAGCATGAAGCCATATCTTATGGTGATTATTATGAAATATTGATGTTTATGATTTTGAAAGATGAATTTACATGTGTGGAGATATAAAGCATGAATCTTGAATGATATTTATCATGATTTTGATATTTGGGTCGTGAATCCCTATTGAAAATTGTGTTTTTTTTTAGAGAGTGTGTGTTATAAGTACGTTGATGTTGAATATTTGAGATATTTTAAATGATTTGACCTTTTGGTCTTAATGGAGTTGTTTTGAACTCGAGTGTGAAAGAAATCCACAACGTGGTTGATTTTGATAGATGGGAAGCATGATGGCTCCCAATGTATATTTATATATTACTGAAATTGTTTTCTTGTGGATTGTCTTTGAAATGATCTGAGCTAAGTCCGGGAGAAATCTTTAGCACCTAGTGGGAGGTATAAAGCGACCTTACTTCCCTAGAACTACGTGCCCCCGTAGGAGTGAGCCTGAGGCTGATTTATAGAGTGATCACTAGTTTGTGTGGATTTGATATCGATAGTCCTACTCCAATGGAAAGGATAGGACGGCTCTCCCCAACGTGGGTTGTACGTTGGACTCCATGTAACTCACATGGTTTATGTCGGTTATAGGCTCTCCCAGTGTGTGTGTGTTTCCTTGTGTCTATGGTGAATGGTGAAGTGATTTGAAAGTGGAATTGTGAAAGTTATTCTTTCAAAAGATTTAAATGATATTTATATTATGAGAATTGATATTCTTGATGAACTGAAAGTGATTGACAAATTATATGATGACTCACATGTGTTATTGTACTTATTTCATCCTCTCATGATTATGATGATTTTCTTCGGGCTATGTGAGTCTTTCATACATCCTACATATTTCTTATAAATATTTATATGATGATGTTTATAAAACTGCATACACCCCCATATACTCGGTTCCTTTCCATGGTACTGACCCACATCTTCAGATATGGACTGCATTTTCTCGGAATGTAGGTTCAGGTGCTCAATTCTAGGTTCGACAGTGATTCTTCGGGCACGCTGTTCTACATCCTCTGTTGTGGTGAGTCCTCATGTTCCGAGGACGTGATGTCTGATGTTGGTTTCACTGGATTGTTTATATTTGATAACTGAGTATGAGTTAGTTGGGGCATGTCTCAATGGCTCGCTGGTTTTATTGATTTTCTTAGAGGCTTGTCAGACTAGTATAGATATTGGGAGTTGACTAATAAGTCGTATTTTGTTATCTTTCTGAAATTCTTTTATTCTTGGATGATGATTACTCTATTGATATTTGAGGGTTATTTATGTAAACCCCGTTGATTTGTGTTGAACTGAATGAAAATGGCTCAAAGGGTTAGCTTGGGGCTACTCGTAGCCTCAAGCACCGTGTGACGCTCCGGGACCCATTTTCCAGGACGTTACATGCTACCACATTCACTTTATGGAATGGAGCATATTCAATGGACAAGTTTCATGACTTTTAATCAAATACTCATTATTTTGCCTTAGCCATCATAATATCAATCAATATGGTGCATTGAGATTCAAACTCAACGTCTTATCCATATAAAGGCGTCTTAGGCATAAATTATAGGGTTTGAACCCAACATCTTATTTTGGTGTATGCATTCATATCGTACTTTTGGGAGGATGACCATCTTCAAATGGTCAAATTTTTCTTTTAGGTATTCCACAAAACAAGTGGATCCTTAGTAGTAAGGTATTCAATTTTCAGAATTTCGTCAAGATGAAGACGCAAGAAAATCATAGTCTTAGCATGATTTTGATTAGATGTTGTATTTTCTTTCTTTATGGCGTCTCCAAGACCCATAGCATCTAAGTAAATTTCAGCATCCAACACCCATGAGAGGTAGTTCTTGCTCGAGGCAACAAACTCAAGTTTTGTAAGATTATTAGTTATATGAAAAGAAATAAAATAATACCTTAGCCTTCAAATTTAAGACGACAGAGTCTGGTACTGATAACGTGTTATGAAATATAAATGTAAGAACAAGAAAATATAAAGCAAGAACAGAAATAAATAGAGAGAGAAGAGAAAGTAATTCTTTATTTCTCTTGGGATTTTTGATGTGTAAATTACAATGAAACCCCATTATTTAGGGAAATTTACTCCTAGTTTCTGACTAAAAGACAGATACTCTGAATCTTGATAGATATCAACTAGATCTTGATAGATATTATTTATACTCTTAATAGACATTCACTATAATGTAAATACATTTATAACACTTTTCACATTTTATAGCCTTGTTTATTTTCTTTGCAAAGCTTTATTATTTATTTTTAAGATTTTAAAAAAAATGAACGCTCTCACTTAAATTATTTGAGAATAAATTGTAATCTTAATAAAAATATACGAAATTGAAAGATTGAAATATTGTCATAAAGTTTGTTTCTTCCCGATGATGTATTTTCAAATTGCAGCTATTACTACATGGATTGCAATAATCTGATTTATATATTTATATGTTTGAAAACTATATGAGAAATATTATAGGTTACAATCTTTTTTATATCAATATGTTTAAAAAATACATCAAAAAGTATTGGTCTGAGCCTATGACGTTGAAAATCCAAAAGCAAAATATGATAAATAATAATGAACTGAAGAAATATATCAAACAAGTAACTACTACTAGAGCTATCAATACTGGCCGGCCTAGCCCACACGGGTTTTGGAGTTTGACGGGCTAGGCTGGGCTGGCCCATCAACATGACGAGCCAAAAAATAGCAAGTCCAACCCATCACACTATGAGTTGCGGACCTCCACGGGCCAATCCACTTTTTAAAATATATTATTTTATAATTTAAATTCAAATTTTAAAATGTTAATTACATAAATATTTATAATATAATATTACATGAAGTTACTACTTGTTAATAAGTCTCAAATTTATAAAAAAATTCTAATAATCTGTGAAATTAAATGACTTTTGACATTAAATTCAAACCAAATAGAGATGTTGAAAAACAAATGAAACCGTTAATTAATGAGTAATACTATATCTAGCTAAAAAGCAATATAAACCTAATTTTGTTTTCATTAATCACACAATAAAACACAAAGAAATGTTAATATTTAGTCCATTATAAGTGAAAATACACTCCTAAAAAAAACTCTCATGACACTTATGGCGTGTTCAACATCGCCGCGTCATTTTCATCTGTATTTTGTATTTTAATTATTTATATATTTTATAAACATAATTAATATTTAAATATCTATAATGGTCAAAATAGACTTGAAGTTTGGACTCTTTTTCTTTTAATTCTTAGTATCTATTCTATTTTTTAATTATTTTTTATTTAGCCCACGAGCCAGCCCAACCCATATACTCAAGCCCACGGGTCAACGGGCTTATTCGGGCTAAGCTAAAAAGTCATATTCTTAAATAGATCGTAAGAATCATAGCCCAGCCCTATCAAATTACATGCTAGGCCAAAACAGCCCAATGGACCTAGCCCATATTGGCTCTAACTACTACCTTCATTTTCTTGATAACACATTCAATTGATCGCGTATTTATGTTTACTAGTATACATACCCGCGCAATGTGCGGGTATTATAAGTTAAATTAAATTATTTAATAAATTCTTATGCATGTAACAATAAAGACATAAAGTCATACATATAACTTATGGTCTATATGAAAATGTGTACTTTATAAAATTGAAATTGTGTGTTTGAGTTGCGATATATCTTATTATTTATTACAACAACGATGTTTAATATGGCATTTTCTCTTCCATGTTTTAATTTCGTCAAACCTGTGCCACTATTGAAGAAATAAATACAAAGAAAATTTCAAGCTTAAAAGATACATTACAAAGTAAGTTTTATAACTTCTAATATAGGAAAAGTAAATTAAAATTGTTAATGTATTTTTTTTGCAATTCTTGACATAATAAACAAAGTTCTTTCCTCCATTCTGCTAAGTCTAAATCCAATATGTGTCTGCATATTTTTTACAATACTGCAAAAGAAAATTAATCATAGCTTAAATGCTAAATTTTATTTTTCACAATTGACTTTCTAGATTTACCTTGGTTTTGATTCTATAACACCAATAGAGAAGAACGTCATTGTTCACTCCTCTGTAAGTCCACTGCCCTTAGTTTCTCTGCCTAACTATCGATATAATGGTTGCATCTTTTCCCTAGTAAATCCAAAACATTCTCACAAAGCATTTGACCATCTCCACTTTATTTGTTTTTGCCTTTGCTTGTGCTTCAGTTCCAATAACTTCAGTCACTTATTTTCTCATCATTATCAATGTTATTGCTTATTTTTATCACCTGAAAAATAAGCTTTTAAAAGAACAGTTCAGTGCACTAAAGTTTCTACCATGCGCAAGATCCGAGGAAGGGCCCTATCACGAGGGTCCGTTGTATGCACCCTTACCATTTTGAAATTCAAAACACACCATCAAAATCTACTAATAATTCTTCATAGTGATTGGCAGATCCCTCATGAAAGAAAAACATAGGTGCAATATGTCATACCCTGTTTTCGCCAAAGATTAAAATAAGCACGACTTATGGACTCTAAAAGAATTAAATTTTTGTACAGAATCGCCACCTAATTTTTAAGAAAAATAAGGAAACCTATTTATTTATTAACACGTATGATTGATGTTTCTGTCTGTGAAAACCAGTTGAGATTCTAGATAAGGGTTCAAATTATCCCGAAGGGAAGGGATTAGGCACCCTTCGGGATCCACAACTGTGGTACCCGGCTAGACTAAATTTATCAAAGAGCGAGGAGGTATATTTAAAATAATGTCAAAAGTGTGTATTAAGTATAAAATAATTCTTTTAAAAAATATATGTATTTAAAACTATGTAAAGGTATATGTCTATTAAATATATAAATAAATATATTGTTATAAAAACATGTAAAAAATATGTATAAATACATATGAAAAGGAAAGTATTTTATGATGTGTGAAAAAAATGTATTTTAATGTGCCATGAAAAGAAAAGGTATTTACAAATAATATTTTTTATTTGATTAAAATTACGAAGAAAAGTAAAATTTATTTGAAAAGAAAATAGTACATAATATGTGAATTACTTGATCAACTTGATTATATTGTGTAAGTGTATTAAAATAATATATATGTTTTGTCGTAAAAAATATAAACAAAAGTATATTAGCATGTAAAGAAAAGATAAAATTGAATAAAGAAAAACTTGTTCTAAAGAAAAAGACTATGTAATATTTCTTAATGTAGAAAGTATAAATTATATGATTAAATAATCTAAGTCAATCTAATATTTTTATATAAATATTAACGGTCTAAATTTGCCTAAACGTGTTGTGAAGATTGCGTAAATAAAAAATATCTCACACAACACCCCAAAAATAAAAATTCACTATGATTAACATTTGTACAAGTGTAAAAATATAAAAAATATAAACACACAATTTAAAGTCTTCTTTGAATATCATTCCCGACAAGTATTTCCGATAACCTGTATAAACACTCATAATAAAAATGTTAGTAACAAATAAATAATAATTAAAATAAATTGAAAAACGTCCAAAAATATTTATTTTTTGTTACGTATTTGTATACGTAAAATCTGTCTTTTTATTTATGAGGGCCTCAAAAATTCTTTTTAGAACTGAACACTTTTTACAAAATAATTATTTATTTATTTATTATGTTTTAGATGTTAATTTTATTTAATTATTATAAATTCTTATTTTTGTGGTGCTGACACGTGACTTTTTTGCCTCTCTTATTATATATATAGAGAGAGAGATTATCATTGTATCCCAAAATGACATTTTCCCTCTTATTACAAAAGAAGCATGTCGTCTGATAGCTAGTGACAGAATTTTAAAATCTTGAGTATTGATCTTCAAATAAAGTTGCTACTAATCATAAAGTAGAAGTGCAAAATGATTTGAACACAATACAAGGGGATCCACTCCTATTAACTTGTTTGGAGTGAGTTATATTAAATTTGCATAAGTGATAACACATTAAAAAAAATATTTAGGAGGTAATTTATACATGTATAAAATTAATGTACAGGGAAAAAGTTGAAATTATTAATACATTATAACTAAACCACGCGTAACTAATATCTATATAAAATAATACATAAATTCTCTCATAACTCCTACATAACTCTAACAAGCTATCTGACCACCTAGTCACTTTTATTCTGAATTTTTAATTATTATGTTTAAAGGGTTGTCTGGTAACTGATCTGGAAGATGAATTATACCGGTATTAAATTTTCATATTCTAGTGATACTGTTTGTAACGATATAGATCATTAGTGACTAATACTACCTATATACTCCTTTCGTTTACAAAAGAATGACCTTTTTTAAAAATAATATTTTAATTTTTCACGTGGCATATTTAAGATCATAAGATTAAAGGACATTTCTTATATTTGATATAATATAATTTAGGATAATAAGATTCAAAAGTTTTTTTATAACTTAATGTCAAGTTAAAAGAGATCGTTCTTTTTTAAACGAATTAAGTACTCCCTCCATTCCATATTAGTCGGGCTTATTTTATTTTACACGATAATTAAAAAATCATAAATAAGAAAGTAATTTTACTAATTCACTCCTTAAAATATTTTTTTGAGAACTTTACAAACAAATGCTTTCAAAAAGAATTAATTGTAAGAGTAATAAAGAAAAAATTTAATTAATATTTTCTTGATTTAATAAAATGACCAACTAATATTAAATAATTATTTTTAATAAGATGAACAACTAATATAAAATGAAGAAAATATATCATAGCTGACTAAAACAAAATTAACAAAGTGGGTAGATAAGAAAATAACGTAAAATACAGGGGCTTTTAGGTAATTTAAGAAGTAAAAGTCAAGATGCAACCCGTTACAATTAATAGTCCCATATTATTGACCTTTTCTTCTTTCTTTAGAAAGAGAGAGGGTAGAACAGCTAATAAAGTACTGTTAGCCAATATTCTCTCATGACCCGAACCAATAGTCCAACTAATCCAAAAATCACAATCATGAATTGACGAGCTAGTTGATGATACGAGCTCAACTTTTATCGGATACAAGTAGGGTTGGACATAAAATATAAAAAATTAAATTATTGAATTAAATAAAATAAATTAGTAATTGGTATTCGATGATGTGATATTTAATTTGCGAGTAAAATTTTAATATTTTGATATTCGAGATTGGATTTGGTATAAAATATTAATATCGTTATACATACATACATACATATATATATATATATATATATATATAT
>NC_061114.1:12426750-12440925 GCF_002878395.1 Capsicum annuum | reverse complement strand
ATATTCGAGATTGGATTTGGTATAAAATATTAATATCGTTATACATATATATATATATATAACTCAACTCAATAGACAATAGTACTAGTCATCCAAAATCTCTTAAACTTTATTAATATATTCGTAAAAAGCAACAAAAAGAATACTAAATAAGATTTCTATTAAATATACTCTTTGAAATTTAAATGTACATTTGCACATCTCCAATTTTAATATAATATATTAAATATCATAACGAACCGAAATTTAATTTACCGATTATCAAACCACCGAATCGATATTTATAAGTAAGATATGTGGTATCTATGTTCAAATACTAATTATCGAATTTAAATTTTGAAAATATCGAACCGAATACCGAACGTATTAATCCTTCTACTTTGCCCCCAAAAATTCTCGAGATGCGAACCAATAGTCCAATTTAACCCAAAATCACTATCAAGAGCTGATGAGCTAGCTAACGAAATTTCGATACGAGCTCAATTTGTACTAGGTATAAGATCCTGCTCTTCATACAAGCTACATAGTACTTTTAGCCCCTTTAAAAACACATCTGAATGGGTCGAATAGTAGTCAACTAACCCAAAAATGACAATCCAAAACTGAAAAAATTTCGATACGAGCTCAACTTCTAAGCCCTTAGATTTCAAAACACATCTGAATGTCTCGAGATCCGGACCAAAAATCACATTCAAAACTGAAAACAGGTCAACTGTACCAATAGCTCAAAAATGAAGATCTGCAGCTGACAGAATTACAAGCTCAACTTCAATAAAAGAGCTAGTAATAAACCAAAAATCACGAGATCCGGGGCTGACGGAATTCTGATACGAGCTCAACTTCTGGTACCTTGGGTAAGTTGTTTGATCTTGCTCGCAATTTTTATTGCATTAGAAAAAATGGTGAAGAAAAATTCAAGCGAATCTGGTAACGAGAAGAAGAACAAATCTGAGGAGAATAACAATGTTTTTGGGGGGAAAGGTATTCATTTTCTTGGAAAATCGATATCAGAAATGGAAATCCCATCGGGCTGTCAGGAGTTGACTCTTAGCTATCTTTGTGAAAGTTCCAAAATGGGGTTTGGAGAGAGAGATGTTTTCGTGGATAAAGGTAAACAAGTGATGGAGGAAGACAGATGTATCGTAGTTGAAAGGGACTTTCTTCAGATGAATGAGATTACTAGAGGGAATGAGAATTCAGCATCTAAACGTGATGCTGAGGACGAGGGCAAAAATAGGGAAAAGAAGGCAAAGATAGAAGCCCTTAACCTTACTTTAGCATTGCCTGATGTGTCGTTGTCAGTGGCCGCGGGGTCAAATAATAATGGGTTGTGGCCTAGTAGGAGTGTAGAGTCATTAGAACCATCACAGATTCGTTCAAATGATGTGTCGTTGTCGTGCTCTTATTATTCCAGACCTTTTTCGCACAATCCTAGTTGCTCGTTTACCCGGAATTCAACAGATTATTGTTCTGATCAGATATGGAATTGTGGAGGAGAAGGAACTAATGGCTCAGTTCATAGCCGGTTTAGGCCAATTGGAGATGGAGCTGTTGCAGCAGCATTTGCGAATAACAGTTTTGCTCTTGGTGGCACCCTTAACAGGAGGACGGAAAGCTCAGATAACGTTTCATTTTTTCCATCGGAGTTGCCAGCAAGACCAAGAATTGATGTTGATGGTCAAGATTCGGGAAGTCTAAGAGGTTTGGAGAGTAAAGATGGTGGAGGGTATCGTAAGATATCTAGGCCGGAGAGAATCCTTAGAGAAGTAGTGGCTGAATCAATTCCGCTTATGGCTCAGATTATGCAAGAGCTTCCTGATGAAGCAGTCGAATCGACGAAGGACTACTTGAGGAGCCTAATCGCAACACCTGAAAGAAAAGACGAGTTACTTCTCCTTCAGAACAGGCTAAATAGGAGATGTGATCTTACGAACGAGACTCTCTCGAAGTGTCACGCCACTCAACTGGAGTTTATGGTTGCGATAAAGTTGGGTCTTAGAAGCTTCTTAGCTAGCAAGAAAAAATCCGTTCCAACAACTGAATTGGTGGAAATTTTCTTACTTGAAAGGTGTCGAAACATAAACTGCATGAGGGTTTTGCCTGTCGAGGATTGTGAATGCAAGATATGTTCGACAAACAAGGGGTTCTGCAGTGAATGCATGTGTCCACTATGTTTGAACTTCGATTGTGCAAATAATACTTGCAGTTGGGTAGGGTGTGACGCTTGCTCACACTGGTGTCACGCTGTTTGTGGTATTCAGCGGAATCTCATAAAGCCAGGTCCAACGGAAATGCAGTTTTACTGTATAGGTTGTGGACATGCATCTGAAATGTTTGGATTCGTTAAAGATGTCTTTACGTCTTGTGCTAAAGACTGGGGTGAAGAAACGTTGATTAAAGAGCTTGATTGTGTTCGTAAAATCTTCCAAGGGAGTCGAGATTTTAAAGGCAAGGAGTTGCACTTTAAGGCCGATGAATTGCGTAGCAAGCTGGAGAAAAAGATGATTTCTCCTTCAGATGTCTGCAATTTCATCTTCCATTTTTTCGATTGTGAGTACCTATATTTTTTGTCATTTCTCAATTGTTAGCTTTGACGTTACTTCGATATTTTTAGGCTTAAGCTAAATCACTATCCTCTCTTTCTTGCTGTTGGTTTTCCTTTTATTTTGTTATTACTTTTGTAATTTAGAATTTATAGTTACAATTATCAACACTTAGGGCTCGTTTAATACAAGGGATAAAGGATAACTAATCCCGAGATTAATTTTAGGACGAGCTTATGTCATGTTTATGACTCATCCCGGGATTGTAGTATTTTTTTATCCCACATTGAGTTTAGGATAACTAATCCCGGGATAACTTATTTTCCAACCAAGCGCCCCCTTAGTCTTCTCAAGAATTGGTTGTTTATGCTATTAACCTTGTTTAATCGTATCGGATGTCCCTGAAACGACTTAAAGTAATCCTTGTTTAATATGGCCTTAGCTATGCTCCGAGATCTACTTCATTTTGTATATGAATGAATTATTTGGAATTTGAGTTTTTTACCCACGAACAACAACAACATACCTACTGTATTCCCACAAAGTAGGGTCTGAGGAGGATAAAGTGTACACGTCTATATCACTACCTCAGATGAAGTAGAGAGGTTGTTTTCTATAAACCCCGGGCTCATGAAAAAAGCAAACAGAAAACATATAAACAAACAACAAAATGGGTAAAACACCACTAGATACTAAAAGAAACAAGACACCACAGAGTAATACTATGCACTATTTATCCGAAATCACAAACATCCCCAAAACACCACGAAAGAAACTACAAGACACATGCATAACACTATGACTACAGGTATATCAACAAACAAAACACTCCTCCCTAGTAGTAAGGACGCACTCCTACCTACTAACTCTCTATCCTAATCCGCATCCTCTACACTTTCCTATCAAAGGTCGTGTCCTTTGTAAGCTGTAATTGCTCCATGTCATGCCTAATTACTTCCCTTCAATATTTCTTCGGCCTACCGCTACCCTGTCTGAAACCATCCATAGCGAGCCTTTCACACCTCCGTACTGGGACATCCGTACGTCGCCTCATCACATGCCCAAACCATCTCAACCTCACTTCCCGCATCTTGTCTTCCACCCACGAAAAGAAAAATATTGGTAGACCTTTTATAGTGAAATGAATACTGAGCAGCATTAGGTTGCACAAGTCAAAACAGTTTTAAAGACAGGATTTTTTTCAAGTCTAAGGAGCAGAACATTACGTATCCAGACACCACTACACGAGCGATACCATCCTTTTCTTACTTCTTTTTTCCCATCTGATGTCTACATATTGTACTAAAAAGCTGATTGAAGATGCAAATTATATTGACTTCCAATGTCAAAAAATACTCATTTTCCGTTGCAAAAACAGAAGATAAGGTTCCTTATGCCTTAAGAAGTAACAAACTTTGAAGATAAAGATGACAATCTATGATATGATATCATTGCTTCAAGTTTACTAGTTAATGATTTCCATATTGCTTCGGAGACTTATCAACAAGCCTCCTGGAAGGGGTCTGAGTGATTTATCGGTTTTTTTTCTTGACATCAACAACAGATTAAGTTTTGTACTCAGCACAATAACAATTTGTATATTGTGGAAATTAAGTGGCTAAAGTGTTCAGTGTTGTCCTCCATTATCAGCCTCTCTACCTCCACGAGGTAGTGGGGTAAGCTCTACCCTCCCAAACTCGACTTGTGGAACCATTGGGAAATCATTTACTCATAAGCAGGCTTTGTTTTTCAGTTGAGATCTAGTTGTCCTGGTAATATGTATACTATCAGTTATGTGCTTATTGAGCATGAGCAGATGATTGATTGTTTGTTTGCTTTTGAAGCCTATCAAAGTTCAGTTATAAACTTTTTTCTTCGATTAACAGACACAGAAGGCCTGTCGGAGTTCCCTTCATCCACTTTTCCTGATGAAGACTTTAGTAGTCAAGCTGTTCGAAAAAGAGACGTCGTTTCTCTTCATGCATCTACCTCTCCTGCTCCCAAATCTTCCCTCTACAACATAAGCACTTCAAGCGGAAGAAAAGGTATGACTTTCATTGAGCATCAACGGAAAGATGTTAAGGCTTCCTTGTTGCCTGAAAAAATGGTTGAAGATGAATGGTCTGTGAAGCGACTAAAGAAGGATGAGCTTGATAGCTTGGAAAGCATTGTGCGGATCAAAGAAGCAGAAGCAGGGATGTTTCAGAACCGAGCAGATGATGCTCGTAGAGAGGCAGAGAGTTTTAGACGGGTGGCTAGAATGAAAATTGAGAAATTGGACGATGAGTATTCAGTAAAACTTGCTAGACTCCGCTTGCAGGAGACCGAGGAAAGGAGAAGGAAAACGTTGGAAGAGCTGAAAGTGTTGGAGGATTCACATTGTGATTACTACAAGATGAAGATGAGAATGGAATCTGAGATTACTGGCTTGCTGAAAAGAATGGAAGCAACTAAGCAGCTGTGGGTTTAACTGCAAAAAATTTGACTCTTTTATGTAGTGATGACTATCTTGTTTTTGTTTCTTGTAGTGATGAAGATATTTCAATCTTTTTAATGTGTGATGTGATGATCTAAATAGATAAAGCACATTTTTTAAATGTTTAATTTGGTTTCAAACACGTCCCGTTATATATATATAGGATAAGGGCATCCGGTGCACTGAGCTTCCGCTATGCACAGAGTTTGGGGAAGGGTCCAATCACAAGGATCTATTGTACATAGCCTCACTTTACATTTCTGTAAGGGGCTATTTTCAAGGCTTGAACCCTTGACCTCCTGATCCGTGACAGCAATTTTACCAGTTATTTCAAGGCTTCCCTCCCCGTTATATATATATATATATATATATATATATAGGATAGAAAACCTATTTCTCGATTGAACTGCATAGGGTCAATCCTCCTTGGTGAGCTTGAGTTGGTAGAGCTGGAGAACTGCAACCAATGATTTTGAAAATCGAGTGATCTTGAACTTTTGACTCTCGATTGTCTTATGAGGAACCTTTAAAGTCAAAAGTTAAGGCTCGTTAAACTCGATATTTTGTTGATGAAGTAAAGCTAACATAAAAGTTCAAGCTAAAACTACTCATTTCCAAGCATGTTCTTGTAGATCGCCCATTTTGATGGGAGATGATTATAATGATGTTTTTGTAACCATTGATTATTTATTCCTTCAAGGTTAGGCTAACTTCAACTAATTTAAGATTGACATGCAACATGATCGATATCATGAGTTCGGTTATGACCCATTGTTTAGACCATTCCAGCTCAAATAACTTTCGACTTGTCCAAATTCAGCCCTACTCGCACATTTGATACCCTTGAGACAAAGTAACCATTAACAAGCAACAGACAATCCATGTGTAAAAAGGTTTGGAGATAAGATAGAAAAAGTGATATATCTGGGTGAATAAAACCTGCACTAAAAGTCTAAAACTTCTTTTCATGGTTTTCTCATCACTTAAAGCTTTCATCACACTGTTTATTCCACACTACTAATACTGTCTATGAAAATCCGTATTTGCACCGATGCACCAGATAAACTGAGTGACAAACATCACATTTACGAACCATGATATTCGCTTGGCCCCTAGACGAGACCACAAAAACCACGGAAAACACTTACACGCATGATGGTTCCACAAACTACACCAGTTTACCTGATTAAGCATGATCATGCCATGTACTCGCGAAGTTTGTGTAAAGACCTGGTGCAGGTAAGTTTTTTCCTAAACCACTACATGGAAAACTTTTCTGGAGAAAACGAAGCAGCATGGTACCTGGATTTCGTGTCCCTCGAGGCCAAACGTTTCTGCAAGGATCATTCTTGAAATGTGCCAGGCCATCTATGATATCATACCCAATATAATCCCACAAGGTCTAGGGAGGATAGAGTGTACGCAAACCTTACCCCTACCTCTAAGAGATAAGAGGTTGTTTCAGATAGACCCTCGGCTTAAAATAAAGTATATCCAAGCAGTTTGAGAAGGGGAATACAGAATAGTGCCATCAGGAAAATGTAAGCAACTTCTCATAAAAGCAAACCGTTCCGTTTCCTCTAGTATATCAACAAGAGGAACAGCTGATTCTCATAACATAACCAGAAAAGTTGAATAAACATAGCCACACGTCGCAGCTGATTCTCATAACATAAGATACTAACTCTTGCTAATAGTACATGAATCTCTTCTGGCATAGAAATCTAGAAAACTACTATCGAAGCCTGAACAAGCTAAAAAAAACATTTCTACCATCTTCAATCACCTGTAGGACTTGTAAATACTGCTGCTGCATTTGGATCAGAAAACACACAAAATTAAATCCGCAAATTTTATAGCAGATATCTTTGATAAAAAGCTCAGTGATCTCGCTTGACATATATGCACAACGTGCTTATCAGATTCCTTTAGTTTATGAACAGCTCCACAAGAAGTGAAACTGAGGGGTGTTTGTGATTAGTGAACTTTATAGGGCTTCTCCTATCATTCAAATCCTCCTTCATCTCCACTGCTATCACCAAACATGGCAGCCATTTTCATTGCCAAATTTGCAGCCATTTCCCTCCTTTGGAAGTCTGGCATTAACCTTAAGCTGTCTCGGACATTCCCAATCTCGGACATTAACTGTTCCAAATTCTCAAAATCATATGTTATTCCTTTATCATCCTCTGAATCATCACCGGTTGCATCTGCTCTGGGCATTTCTTTTCTGTCACTTTCTCCTTCCAATTCAGATGCAGATGATGAGGGTTGCATTTCTCCTCTAACTAACCCGATTTCGCTCTTTCCATTGGGAGCTGACCCCTCCATTCCATTGGTTGCAACAGGACCATCTGCAGATACCCATCCTACATCTGTGTCATCCCAGGGTTCAGCTGAGCCAGCAGATAAGATTTCATATTCAAGTTCATAGTCAGATTCTTCATCTGACAACTCTGAAAGGTGGGAATAAAAACGTAATCTCAATTAAATAGACCCTCAATAAGAATAAAGAAATATTGCATCATTAACAAGAAACTGTAAAACCTTGCTGTTCAGGTAATGAAGGTTCAGTAATCTTATCACCAGACTTCAAGATCATTCCAGGCCACATGTAAGCTGAAAGTGCCCCAAAGAGCCGTTCCGCGCCCTGAGAATCACCATCCACAGAAAGACCTGTCATAAAAACATTCTTATTACTGAATTTCAAAAAAATAAAAGTTAAAAGAGGTGTAAGAACACTCCCACTTAAGAACACTCCCACTTCGGCTTAAGCACCATCGAAAAGACAAACTAGAACCAGCTCACGCATACAATAAAAAGCATACACAAAAGTTACGAACCATAATTGGTCGTAAAATGGAGCAGGCATGATGCCACGATGTCCCAAAGTTTTGCAGCAACTAATATCACAAAATCTGTCGTATCATGGATTTCACATGAGTATACTAACATCGGCATTTAGGGCCAGGGTGTGAACTATTGGGGCGTAATTCAATTACATCTCAGTTTTACCCTGATTAGCATATACTGTATGTATATATCCAATATGCAGATTAATACAACGGCACACCCAGGGACACACAGTAAGTATCTTTCTACATACAGATTTAACACCAATAGACAACCTCGGTGTGAGAAAAGATCCATCTGGAACTACACTATGCTTCCACAAATCTCATTAATCATGGTACAGTAAAATAACTAGGAGTAAATTAAATAACATTCTCTAATGGGAACCTTCAGACACCCCTTAGCAATTATATGACCAAAAAGTAGAATAGATGACCTTAAACCACCTCAATTTTCTTCGTTTCACTCTTCTTATCCCGTATATAAGTGATGCAGCAAAATATTTTATCGTCTAAATAACAAAAGAGAAGGTTGAAAAACAAGGGTTTAAGGTAAGTTGTGACAAAGAAGGATAGAAGTGTCATGACAAAATCAAAGACATACATTTGTCAAAATCAGCATTCGATGCACAGGCTTCAACATATTCTATGTTGTGTTCGAGACACCAATCCAAGTAGGACCTCTTAACATCCAATGATGAATCATCATCTCCTAACAGGCTGCTTCCTTCTGTTTCAGAAATTCCAGAATCCAATTCTGTATAAGGGATACCAGAGGAGTCAGCACTTTTCAACAGGTGCCGTCTGTATTCAACATGAGCTGAATGACCAGGAAGAAGATCCACTTTATTGCCAATGCATAATAAAATCTCAAACTTAAGGATGTCGGTGCGTGAGACAAAATCTTTAAGCGCAGCAAAAGATGAGGGCTGCAGATGTAGCAGAAGAGTAGCCATCAGATTTCTAAAGTATGAGTCCATAATCTCGTGAATCACAGAAGCTTTTGTGAAGTAGGAAATGAAACACATAGGGAAAATAGATCAGTCTTACATCACTAACGTCAAAGACCATCACCAATGCAACAAGCTGATCGTATGCTGGCAAAGCTCCGATGGAGAAGTCCTCATGAAGATGGGCCATCCAAACAGAAACATCAGCATTATAATACTTGGTGTTGATTGTCCACCTGGTCAACAACTCAATGATGCATAATGATTAACATTGAAAGAAAGTGATAGATGTTAGAGCATTTTTTTGCAACAATATAGCTAATAAAAGGGGAGGGGGGGATATACTTTGTCAACTTACGGATAGGATAGGATGTTAGAAGATGATTCGAAGGCATCTTCAGAATTGACAGAAAGTAGTCCTGCACGCCAAAAAATGAAGTTTTATCTGGCTATGTAAAATAAACTAGACTCATAATCCACGAATTAGGTCATTGAACCATTTTATTTTATGTGAAATATGATTCAGATAACTTAGTCAATGTATCCGCGACAAATAACAACATTGTTTATACAATACCAAACAATAGAATGCCAAACATTCTTCAGGACTCACAACCAAGAAAACATGAGACACTAAATTAGGATTTACACATGATCCTCTTTAACTCTCCTGGTGTTGAAGTATTCAATTTTGTCTTACAGTTTCCCTCTGTTACCTTCAAATTGTCTTACTTAAGCTTCTATTTAGCACCCCCCACCCCCCCCAAAACACACAACCCCCAACCTTATGGACAGACAGAAATGGTCAATAGATGCATTCAAACTTACTTGATGGCATGCATGACTTATAGTAGGCCTACTCAGTGGAAACAATAGCACAGTTCGGCTGAATGGTGGTATAATATCATCTACCTAGCAGACTCAGGACAAAAGTACTCCATTTGAAGCTCTGTGTGGTTACCCTCCTCCCAGTCCTAATCTTGATTCTGCAATTCAACCAGCGGAAGATAGGAGGATGAAAAGAATGCAACAGCTGCTTGGGCTCGGGAGAGAATCATACTATGCTGATAGCAACACATTAGAGAGAATTACAAGTTGGAGACCTAGTTTTGCTCAAACTACAACTATACAAACAGACGACATTGGCTCTCAGAATTCAGTTCCAAATTGTGTGATCCCTACAAGGTGTTGGAAAGAAATGGGAAAGTTACCTACAAGCTGTAACTGCTAGTAAATTCCAAGACAATCCACCATTTCATGTGTCCTTATCAAAGAAGGTGGGCAATCGAGTTTACAGAGAAGATGGACGGTTCTTAGTTACGCCAGCAGCTATATTAAGGAGGCAGCTAGTTAAGAGGTGCAACGCTGCTGCTGTGAAGATCTTGGTACAATGGTCTAACTTGCCTCGGAAGGACCACACATGGTAAGATTTTGATTACACTACACCAGAGGCCAGAGCTACATTTCCAGAAATGTGTATGGTCCAGATTAAGAGCTGCTGGGCTAAGATTCATAGTTGGTTAATATATAACCAATGGATTCTAAGAAGAGACTAAATGAAATTGGTATTTCACTTCTTCATGTGTTCCTTCCTTCTTGTTCTCTCTTCATTTCTCTCAATCCTCAACCCTTCATTCTTCTATTCCGCAGTTAGTTAATTAGTTTGTCATTTTCTACCTTCCAATCTTAATGTTGATTTGATAAAGTATTAGAAAACCGAGAAAATTATATAAAGTATTAGAAAACCAAGAAAATTATCCCAATTTCCATTTCCTTGGACTGTTACAAGAAAGTTGAACTCGACCCGAATTGGAACTACCCCAATTAAACACAAATACAACAGGATTCATATAAAATTGCCCCGATATCCATTTCCTTAGACTGTTAAACAAAGTTGAACTTGACCCAAATTGGAAACACAGATACAACAGGATTCATATAAAATTGAATTTCCATTTCCTTAGAATGCTAAACAAAGTTGAAATCGATCCAAATTTGGATCTTCCCAATTAAATACAAATACAACAGAATTCATACAAAAGATTATAAATTTACGTATCAATCAACTTCTCAATGCCAAATACATTAGTATCCCTTCCCCTTATTCTTATCTCATTTCAGCCTATACAACTAATAATAGCAAAGGAAACATGGGATTGCTATTTTCACCTTTCAAATCCCAATTTCCATTTCTCTAGATTGTTACACAAGAAAGTTGAACTCAAAGCAAATTGGAAACACAAATACAACAGGATTCATTAAAAATTGTCATGATTTCGATTTCCTTTTTATGTTAAACCAGTGTTATCAAAGGCACGCTTAAAGCGCAGTGTTATCAAAGGCACGCTTAAAGCGCACTTAATCCCTGAAGCGAGGCTCAAAACGTGTTGACCACTTCGCCTAGCTTTGTGTGCTTCGCTGTCATCATCAAGTTTCTCAGGCAGACTATTCCTTGCCAATGAGTCTATTCTGAAGAGGCGACACGACACTAAACAATTGATATTTCAGTTTATTGTAATATTCTTTCAGTTTCTTTGTTCATATATTAGTTTATCATGCATATAATTATTAGTCTTGGACAAAACATAAATATTTGTATTTTTTCTCCCTTTGCGCCTTTTTTCATTGAATCCCATGCTTTTATTTGTGCTTTGCGCTTTAAGCCCCAACAGACCTTAAAGCTTTTTTGCGCTTTTCGCTTTTGATAACACTGTGTTAAACAAAGTTGGACCCAAATTTGGATTACCCCAATTGAACACAAATACAACAGAATTCATAGTAAGGATCACAAATTTATGTATCAATGATACATCAGTATTCATTCCGCTTATTATGAGTCACATTTCAGTCTATAATAGCAAAGGAAACGGGACCTTGAATTAAAAGGGACAAATAAGTTTCCCAATTAAGTGTAGTCCTTAAGTTATAAAAATTAGGTAAAAGGGACAAAAAAAAAATTCACTATTTTTTTAAAAATTTTCGATCCAATTGTACAGTTGTTCAACAACTATCAAAGTTGTTCGAAACTTTGATAGTTGTTGAGACAACTAATGCAGTTGTCAACAACCGTCTCAGTTTTTTAAGCGACTTTATCCTTTTAACTAAATAATATTGTGGGACCCACTTGTCCCTTTTTTTAATTAAAGACTTTCATTTTTCTCAAAGGGAGGGAGGAAACATGGGGTTGTTATTTCCCAATAAAACACAAGATCAACAAATTCATATAAAACTTGTCCCAATTTCCATTTCTTCAAGACTGTTTAAACAGTTTAAGGAAATGGAAATCGGGAACTGGAACTTAAAATTGGAAGTAGAAAATAACAGACCCCATGTTTCCTTTGCTATTATTAGTTATATAGAATAAAACGCGATCAGAATAAGAGGAATGGATACTGATGTATTTGGTATTTATACGGAATGAATCATTATCTGTATGTAAAATCTGATGAAAATAAAGAGAGGAGAAGGGGGAGGGAACTTACGAGAGATAAGGGTACGTTTGCCGACGTTGGTAGATCCAATAATTAGGATTCCAGGTTTCTTATCCACTGATTTACTATTAAATGTTGGAGCCTCTTGCTGCTCTTGATCCATTTCAATCTTCCTTCCTTCACTCGTGTTAGTCTTGGGATGGTTTGGAGGTGAATCGCTCAATATGATGGCTAATAGTCATTCTTTTAGTTTTCAAGTAATATAATAAAATCACCTACTTTTATTTTTCATCTTAAAAAAAAAATACTCATTGAACTATAATGGCATGTTAAAAAGGGGAACGGACGAAAATGGCACTTCAAATTAAATTATTTTCATGAAAATAGCCATTGAATTTAAATTTTAGAACAATTTCTACACACTTTATATACAATTTCTATATAAATCTTATACATATAAATATTCTATACGAAAATTACACAATTTATACAATAACTGTACATTTTTTTTACACATTTTATACAACAATTCTATAATTGTCATACACTTTCTATATATTTTTTATATATATTTTATACATATACATATTCAATAGAACTATACAATTTCTATACATATATCTTATATAGATGCATATTCTATTTAACAGTTATATCATTTTATATAATTTAATTATTATTTCTAAATAATAAAAAAAAGGAATATTTGATCAGTTAAAAAAATTATAGCAAAAGGAAATTGAAATATTTTTAAAAGGATCGAATTGTCCAAGTTGAATACTGTATCAGTATTGTATATGGACTACGTAGGCGAAAATGATTCAAATTAAGAAATGACCATAAAGCGAAAATAGTATATCCGATTGGCAACTTTTTGAAAAATCTTCAAATTTGATCTATTTATTTGAAAAAGTGTTATAGAGTGTCATTTTCCCTATTAAAAACTATAGAATCTATTTATAATATACTTAAAATACAAAATCCTAATTTATTCTTTCAATTTCAAATTACTTATTTTTCTTTCTCTAACATTTTTCTCCTCCATTCGTTCTAAAAATTTATAGTTACTTCAATTTTTTCCTTTTTAAAATTCGTATTTTATTTCTAAATATTTTATCTCCTCCTAAATTGTAAGTTATCAACCCTCCCTTAATTTTAGTACCATTTTTCTCAAAAGAAAAAAGTTTATGTATATATTTATGCAATCGGTTGAAAAAAAAAAAGAGATCGATGAATAATCTCTCGGACTAATTACTATAATTGATCAGCTATTGAATAACATAAAAGATCAATGTAACATCGATCATCGATAATCAATTTGTCTATCTATTAGTCGAGTTGACAATCGATTAGTTCATATATCGATCGGATCGATAATCGATCGGTCTAAGTGAATCAAGTTTTTGATTAATTTGTAATTTTAAAAAAAAATGTGGGAGGTTTTTCTAAAAATATTCTTGACAGTTGGTGATTTGAGGATTAATTTATAACTTTTAAAACTTGTAATTAAATTTTAAATCACAAATAAATTAAAATATTCAAAAGTGGATCATTTCTCAAAAAACAAAAACACTTACGGGCTATTTAATTAAAAAGTAGACTTAAAAAGCTATTTAACAAAGAATCTCAAAAAAAATTAATGTTTAGTCATACAATTTGCTATTATTTGACAAATAATCCAAATCTCCAAATACTAGAAAAAAACTAAGCTCGCATTTGGCTGTTATTATTTGACAAATAATCCAAATCTCCAAATACTAGAAAAAAACTAAGCTCGCATTTGGCTATAGATTCTCAAATACTTTTAGTAAATCATTTTTTGGATTAAGATTTGGGAGAATGAGAAGTTTCACCATGTGTTTGGTCATAGTATTTGAAAAACATATATTACCTTTAAATGTTCTCAAAAAATGAAATTTAGCC
>NC_061114.1:12387315-12426650 GCF_002878395.1 Capsicum annuum | reverse complement strand
TATATATATATATATATATATAATATTCAAACTTTTTTATACATAAAATATTAATTATAATCTACTTTTTAAATACTTTTTCAACTAGTTTTAGTAATTTACAATAATTTGAAAGTAGATGTAGATATGTATTTAGATTTGGGCCTTTAAGTTGTAATATTTGTCCATTAATTGTTAATTAAATGGTCGAAAACTCAATATAAATTTAAAACCTAAACTTTTCACTCTTCATCTCACTTTTTAGTTTCAAGAGAGTTTTCCGCTCCTCATTTTTTCATAATTATGGTTTTTCATTAGCACATGAGTGAAAACATATTTGATTTAGTCTTCGATTATAATATAATTAAAAAAACTAAAGATTATAAAAAAAAATGAAAAAAACCAAAAAAGTCGAAAAACTCAAAAAAAACGACTAAAACCTAAACAAAAAAAAAAACAATTTTATGTTGGTTTGATTTGGTTTATAGTTTTAATAAACCGACATGATTGATTTTTTTTTTAATAAAAAACGAACCAACCCGACCTATGTACACCCCTATATATATGGATCGGTTTAGTTCGATTTTTATCAGCTCGGATCCTATTATATTATGGGATGGTTTATACATTGAGCTATTTTTTTAAGTATGATTTGATATATATATGTTTCATGGTTGTTTACATCATACCTTATTAACTTATCATGATCAAGTGATTTAATGAGAAAATAGTGTTATATAAATTGAAATAAATAGATTGTAATATCTGAGAGTACGTGAAGTTGATTTGATTCGACTTGTACCGACCCCACTTGTTGAAATACGAGTATTTCCGACTTCCAAATACTTTTTTTCAACTTTAACCAAATATTATGCAAACCGCCTACTTATAAAGGACAGCTCGATGCACCAAAAGCCCCACTATGTGTGGGGTCTGAGAAAGGGCTGGACCACATAGGTCTATTATACATAGTCTTACCTTGCTAACCGCCTACTTAAAAAGGATAGTCCGATGCACCAAAAGCCCCATTATGTGTGAGGTCCGAGGAAGGGCCAGACCATAAAGTTTTATTGTACGCATTCTTACCTTGCTAACTGCCTACTTGAAAAGGACGATGCACCAAAGCCCCACTATGTGGTGGGGTATGAGGAAGGGCCAGACTACAAAGGTCTATTGTGCGCAACGTTACCTCGCTAACCGCCTACTTAGCCTAGGACAAAAAAAGATAAATAAGTAAGTGTATCAATAAAATGTTCAAAATTTAAGATTAGATGATGCTGATAACAAACTGACATCCAAATCTTGATTGAAGCAAACAGAAAGACTAGGTACAAAGAGAGTTAAGAAAGAAGAATGGATAACAGTTAAATTGAGCTATCTTCTGACCACAATCTTGTTAACTGGTTAACTTCACTTCCTTCTGATAAATCACCACCATTTCTGTAGTTCTAGCATGAAATGCCTCGAGTCGCGAAAATACAGTTGGATGCATTGTATAGACCGGAAAAGAAAACAGTATGTTTTGAATCTCTATTGTAGTTATTCTGTAGCAGCAACTTTCTTAGCTCCAACGGCGAAGAATTCTGTTATGACTTCAAGGGGCATGCCTTTTGTTTCAGGAACCTTCAAGAAAACGAATACCCAAGCCACGGTACAAACAACAGCATAGATAGCAAAGACACCTCCAAGTCCGATGGAGGTAAGCATAACGGGGAGTGAGTAGGTGACAATGATGTCTCCGATCCAAAAAGTTAGAGCACATATAGCAATGCAGATTCCACGAACGCTGGTGGGGAATATCTCGGAGCATAGGATATTTGGGATTGGACCAAATCCCATGACGAATGTGCAGAAGTAGACCACAACACTAATGGTGGAGATCACAGCGTGAACGACCTCGCCCATGTTAATAACGTTGCCAAGGACTAGTACAACAAGTGACCCTAGCAAGACGGGCAAAGTAGCCAGCAAAAGCCACCTGGAGAAGAAACAGAGTAAAACTTCTCTTAGACAGAAAGTTAAGAGTTAAAAATGCATGCTTCTAGAAGATTTGGATACTGTCTTATATGCGGTTCACTCAACTTCAACACGGTCAAAGTCTAAGTAATAATTGAACAAAAGTTATAATAAATAAGTTTATCGTAAGCGTCCGTTATTAGTTGAGCGGATAGGTTGTTGATTATTACTATCATTATAAAGTCTTGAACTATCCTCACCTCATGACTAACTTTTTGAATTTGGTTAGGCCCAAGGTCCAGTTTTCATAGCACGGTAATAGAGTCAGGTCCATTTTAGTTCATGGTTTACCCAAGTTCAATCCTCGTGTAATGTTTTCATGCTCCAGATGTCCCCCCCTCCTCCACGGGGAAGGGGAGTTTGTTGTATCAGGGAATAGGTTCTTGTATCCTTATAAGGTATTGGACTACAAGCTAACTTTTAAGGTTGTATTAGGCCAAGGTCCATTTTATTAATAAGTTTAACCATACTTAGGCTTATAACTAAAGAAACACGTCTAACAGACAAACTTTTGGTTTTGAATTACCCTCCTCAGGTTGATATTTAGTAACAAAAGCTTGTCGACTGTGGAGGTAACTATACAGGGGCGGAGCCAGCCTTCTGTTCGGGGGTTTGGCCGAACCCCCTTCGACGGAAAAATATATTATTTATACATGATTAAAATTATTTTTTTATGTGGTTATAGTAGGTGTTGAACCCCCTTCGACTAAGTTTTCTTTGAATATGGAACCCCATTAGTTGAAATCTTAAGTTTTCTTTGAATATGGAACCCCCTTCGCTGAAATCCTGGCTCCGCCTCTGTAACTATAGTGTACGATGAGTAAACGATCCAGCAAGGGACAAAGATTGATATGTTATCCTTTTCATAATTATACAATTAATAGAATCATGAATACCTTCTGCCGGCAATGTCCATCAGTTTCATTGCAACACCAATTGTGGGAAGCATTAACAAAGTTGTGACAGCACTTATGAGGAGAGATGCAGAGTCTGAACCAATGCCCATATTTGATAGCAGTACTCCTACGCCTGCTTGTTCAAGAATTTGAGGAGTGTAATAAAGAACCCCATTGATTCCGGAAAACTGTACAAGGGACCAAAGCAAATCAGTAGCTGGATCGGAAGTAAATTGTTTGGTTCATACAAGATAATGTGACAAAACGGAGTTAATATTAAGCACAATATATGAAGGTAAAACAACTAATGAAGTTATTTTGTCGAGTAGTACTAATGAACTACAACTTTTTTGTTTGACATAATCATGCAGGAGAACCTGCTCATAATTCTTAGTTTCCAATGCACTTATGACTACCTGATGACTTATCTAAACTAAAGGGGAAGTAAGTAATTTGCTTTTCCTATTTATAAAGTAGGATTGCTTGAATGTCAAAGATTTCTAGTCTTCAAAAGAAAGACATGTTAGATGTCACTCAGCCAGCACCTCATTTAATTATCAAGCTCAAACGGCAAGTTCACAGAACAACTTTTACCTGCTGAAGTATTTGAAGTCCAACTCCAACAATCAGTGCATGTTTGACTCCTGGCTCAAGTAGTGCTTTCCAGATTGACTTCTTTGTAACAGTTTCAGACTGTGTCTCAATTGCTTCTTCAATAGAATGTTGACCCAAGAGGCTGTCAGCATGAAGAACAGATTGACTCACTAAAGCAGCAGCATGAATGAATTCACCTTCTGCATGATCTCCTTGAAGGGAAATAATGGACCCTCGCCGTGATCCAGTGCCTCCTTCTTCATGTAAATAGATCCTTTTGAGTGCTCCTTCCTTTTTCTCATCTTTCCTGTATGCTAGCTGCCAACCGCCTCCAATGCCCATGCTGGCTTGCTCGCCACCATTCGCCTGCGTGAAATTGCTGCCCTGCCTCATGCTTAATGATGTTGGAGGTCCCATATTTGTTTCTGCATTTGTACCTTGACGTGACAGCAGCGGGCTTCTCAGATTGTCATCAGATTCTGCCCCAGAACCATCAGACATTTGATTCTCTTCATCCTTTTGGCTTTCTTCATCCCAATTTTCAGTTTTTTCTTGATTCTCTGCGATATTGAACATGCTGCCAACATTTGAAAAGAGCATGCTTCGCATGCTTCCCATCTCTGGCATCTTCTCATGAACACTGCCAAATAGAGTGACCACTGGATCGATAAGAGACATGCTTTGGTTTGCCATACTCCCGTGACGGGAGGCCAGACCTAGAGTACTTCCAGTGACAGGTTTTGCTATCCATGAAAGACCCTCTTCGGCTCCATATAACTTTATCTGATCTTTCTCATCCTGGTTATCTGCTAGTTCATTGTCCGGACCAATTATATACTCTTCTATAGATACATCACCTCCAACACCTAAACCCTCCATCAGCAATGCCATTTCACCTGTAGATTGAGAAAATTCCATTGGACATCAGAATCCTGGTCTAGAGTTAAAGCCAGACCGACGATAGATACAAAACTGTAAAGAAAAATATTTTAATAATTCGATGGAATTAGCGTACATCCCCGAGTGTTTGAAACTTGATGAATAATAGACCGGCCCCTCTCCCTTCTCCACTTAAAATACTACGGTTTTGTCCGCCACAAAGTTTGAAAACATGACATGCACCTAACCCTTACATCACGCTTCCCTCTTACCACTAGACCAAAGCTCAGGGAGCAAATGGAAATATTGTATATTTGCCAACAAATAGAAGAGAATGAACAAAATGAGATATCACAACCAACATATAATCTGAAGTGTGAGAGTGTGAGTATATCTCCTTAAAAATAGTAAGCAATCCCAAGGAGAACAAATGGCTTTCAGTTTTTCAGCTTGAAATGAAGTTGGCGCTGTATTCGATCTCTTAAACAGGACAACTTTATTCTTTTTTCTAAACATGGGATATGAAAGAGCATACATAGTGCCTAAACTCCTTATGTTGGTTGCGGTTATATTAACTTGAAGCTGCTCTTTGAACTTTAATTAAAAACAGTAGGGAATTTGGCTGCTAAAACTACTATGAGGAGCAAATATATTCTCTAGTACGACAAAGAAATAAATCGTGAACAAAGAAAGGAACCACGAGACAAACCTGAGACATCCTCCCTGCCACGTAGTCTCTGTAAAACTCTTTTAGCCTCCTTCATTCGACCTTTACTGACCAGCCACCTTGGAGATTCAGGCAAATAAAACAATGCAAGAAAGAAATAAGCAAGAGAAGGAATTGAGAGAACCCCAAGCATTAGCCTCCAACTAGGTGCTTGTGTCAATGACAATCCAAAAACCATACAGTATGACAAAAACATTCCGAGAGATCCAGTGAACTGTGGAAATGTATTCAATTGCCCTCTTATTTCTGGTGGGGCAGTCTCGGATATATAGACAGGAACAAGTGTCACCGCAAGACCAATTCCAAATCCATCTAAGAGCCTTGCTAAAAGCAACACATAAACATTTGGAGCCCATAACATCACTAGTCCACTGAGAAAATAAAGTACTGATGAAATTATAAGCATTGGACGTCTCCCAAGCATGTCCGATACAGGTCCCGAAAATGTTGTGATCACGGTTGCTCCAATTAGAGACATCGCAACAATTAGCCCTTCCATGGTTGGCTGTGTTTGCAAATTAAATTCCCTCTTGATGTAAAGAACAGATCCTGAAACATATTAGATGCATTTTCTTTCAATATAAGGGAAAATGCTTATGCAAGTTCAAGTTGTGCTTCGACATGAATTTCATTTGAAAAGAACAAGTTGAAGATTTGTGCACAAAAACTATGACAAGCTTTATAATATTTCCAGCATTTCAAAAGTGCTGAAGTTCTGTATTTGCAAATCAACGAACAAGAATGTAATGACGTAAAACCTGCTATTGTCGCATTGTCCCATCCTTGCAACATGTTGCCAATGGCGGCAGCAAGTGCAATTAGCACAGCTCCATTCATCCTTAATAAATCAGATTGATGGTTTTAAAATGTATTTCCGACTTCACCTAATTGTAGTTACACCTGAAACCAAAACATGGTAGTAGATTAGACTGAATCTTGAAAAACACCTCTATGTATAGAATATGCATAATTGTGAAATATCAACATGATCAATATAACCAGTCAATGGAAAACACAGCGTCTTTTTTCTTGAATCAGAACTATAAGAATGTAACAATAGGGTATGGAGGTAACTTTTTCAATTTCAAATAAAAAAAAAAACAATAAGGTATGGAGAATAACTTGTTATAACATTCCAATAGGTAGGCAATATAAATACATGAATATAAGGTGCTAACTAAGGAAAGAAATAAAAGAGATTCCTATAAATCTGCTGTGGCATTCCTAGAAAATAATCTTCATTCTGATACTATGTAAAGCTATAGCAACTGGGTCTAACTCGCCCCCAAAAGCTAACTCATGAGGGGAGGATCGCCCGAGTTCATTTAAGGAGACCAACTATTCTAGTCCCCAACCAAAGTAGGACGCTAACCCACTCTTAACACTCCTTTTCATGCCCAGGCCAAACCGGAGTATGGACAGGGAGACCAAAATAGTGATGGAATTGGCTCTAATATCATGTAACAAGAAGGTATGGCGAATAACTTGTTATATCATTCCAATAGGTAAGCAATACAAATACATGTACATAAGGTGCTAACTAAGGAAAAATAAAAGCGGTTACTATAAATCTGCTACGTATATATGTCGTATGTACAGTCCTAGAAAATAGTCTATGTTCAATCTATAACAAATAAACAGAAAGATCCTAACTTTAGACTTCAGTAAATTTCCTCTGCTGCGTTTGGAACCATAAAAAAACTGAAATTTTCGGAACCCACTTCCATAAAGATTCAAAAAACTGACATACTTCTATCAAGAAAGAACCTAAAGAATACACACAACACATAATCATGATTCGTGAATCTGCAAATGGACCCTTAAGCGTAGGATTAACAGCTCCAACCACATTACTCTAACTGCATATGGAATGGAGGACATGTCACAGCCTCATTGCAAACTGATAATCTTACATTAACAAAGATAATTAATATGAGAATAGATTTAGGAAATTTTGAAGCAGAAAAGAATGGCAAAGACAGAATTCAAGGTACAGAGAAAGAAACAAATAAAGGCTATCAGAAGTGGAAGATCTCGCTAAATTCCACTTGTAAAGCTTAAAAAGTAATGAAAGACTAAAACTTTACATAGAGACAACAGGTCCGGAAAAATTCAAGCAAAGAAACTTAAAGAAAACCCAACTGCCTAAAAAAAACACAGCACTAAGCTCTTTTCAAGGACCCAACAGACTCTTAAGCATAAGTTTAACAGATCTTAGTCCGAGCCGTGCCAGGTACGAAGTTATTTTTGTTAGGAAGCACTTTAGTCCCAGACTTCCCGCACGAATTTGGATTTAGTTGGGCCCCATTGTGGTTACCAGATTTAGTCGGGCCCCATTAGGGGTACCGGACAGTAACAAAAAAAATAACTACATTACAATTACATTTGAAATGAAGAAAATATCATAGCCTCATTCCAGACTGATACTTTTACATTAACTAGACAACTAATCCAAGAACAGATTTAAGAAATGATGAAGCAAAAAAGAATGGCAAAAGCAGAAGCAGAATTCAAGACAAGAATAGCAAAAGCAGAATCAACACATGGGGACGAAACAAAGAAAGAATCAGCAAGAAGCTACCAGAACCGGAAAATCTTACTAAATTCCACATTAAGACTAAACTTTTATACAGAGACAATGAGTCTGGCAACATTCAAACAAAGAAACTTCTAAGAAAACCAGAGTAACTTTAACAGATCTAACTGCATTACTCAGACTCGAGCCCTACTTCATACAAAGTTACTTGTGTTAGGGAGCACTTTAGTCCCACATTGGGATTTTCCCGTGCAAATCCAGATTTAGTTGGGACCCAATGCAGGGACACCGGATTAGAAACCAGCCAAAAGACTACATCACTCACCTGGCTCATTCCAAAATGATACTTCTAAACTAGCAAAGATTATATAATTCAAGAACAGATTTAAGGATTGATGAAACAGCAAAAGAATGGCAAAAGCAGAATCAAGATACGTGAGAAGAATCAGTAAAGGCTACACAACTGAAAAAGTTTTGCTAAATTACACATGAAAGACTAAAACTTTATATAGAAACAATGATTGAAGAAACATCAAAGGAAAAAAACAATTGCTCTTTTGAAAGGGCAAGTAAATTGGGTTTGTTAAAACTGAATAAATATTAACGTAGCAAGCATAAAAGGCAAGAATAGCAAAACAAAACTCAAGATACCTATGAGAAACAAGGAAGAATCACTTGGCTAACACTACTGAAAAAAATCTTGCTAAACTACACATGAAAGTCTAAAACTTTATATAGAAACAATGTATCTGGAAACATTCAAAGAAAGAAACTTTATAGAAAAAAACAAAATGGGGTTTGCTAAAACTGAATAAATACCAATGTATCAAGCATAAAATGCAAGAATGGCAAAAGCAGAATTCAAGATAAAAATAGCAAAAGCAGAATCAACCTTAGAGAAAGAATCAGTTAATGTAAATATTGCTAAATACTACAAGAAAGACTTCTAACTTTATATAGAAACAACGAGTATAGAAACATTCAAAGAAAGAAACTTTAAGAAAACCCCACTTACCTAAACTATTAACTATTTTGAAAGGGCAAGAAAATGAGTAAATATTAATGTAGCAACTAGCAAAGCATAAAAAGACAGACTTTTTGATAGAGAAAGAGATGGGATCTTAATAACCAGTTCAAAAAGAGGATGCTGATGTGTGAGATGTGATGTGAATAATGTGATTGAGGAACGTGCTAAGCTGATCTGTTCATTATTATATGTGACAATCTTTTGGAAAGATTCAGAATTTTGGTCAGTAGCATCATAGTGGGGATCTGTTACTATTTTTTTCTATTTCTGGCTACGTTACTTGCCATATTTACTAACCCACACTATAGGTAGGTATGGCGGATGCGAATTAAAATAGAAGATTAGTAGATAAGAGTGTGTTTAATGCTAGTAGATGCGAGTGTTGTCTTTACTAGTAGTCGTAGTACTATGCTTGTAGTTTCTTGTACTTGGATTGTTATTGTTATTTGTTGTTTTTGGTAGATCGATTGTAGTTTCTTGTTCTTAAATTGTTGTTGTTATTTGTTGTTTCAAGTAGATCGGTTGTAATTTCTTGTTCTTAGATTGTTGTTGTTATCTGTTGTTTCAAGTAGATCGATTGTACTTTCTTGTTTTTAAATTGTTGTTGTTATCTGTTGCCTCGGATAGATCGATTGTAGTTTCTTGTTCCTGGATCGATTAAAGTTTTTTGTTCTTAGATTGTTGTTGTTATCTCTTGTTTTGAGTAGATTGAGTGTAGTTTCTTGCTTTTGGATTGTTGTTGTTGTTGTTTGCTGTTTCGAGTAGGTCGATTGTAGTTTCTTGGTTTTGGATTATTGTTGGTATCTCTTGTTTCGAGTAGATCAATTGTAGTTTCTTGTCTTGGGATTGTTGTTGTTGTTATTTGTTGTTTCGAGCAGATCGATTATAATTTCTTGTTCATGGATAGTTGTTGGTATCTCTTGTTTCGGGTAGATTGATTGTAGTTTCTTGTTCTTGGATTATTGGTGCGAACTCTTGTTTCGGGTAGATCGATTGTAGTTTCTTGTTCTTGGATTGTTGTTGTTATCTATGTTTTAGGTATATCGATTGCAGTTTTTTTTTTTTTTTTAATTAAAGACCCAATGGGCCACTTTATTAATCAAATAAAAATGTACACTGTTGGCCCAACGTGCTCGATTGCAGTTTCTTGTTCTTGGATTGTTGTTGTTATATGTTGTTTCAGATAGATTGATTGTAGTTTCTTGTTCTTGGATTGTTGTTGTCATCTATTGTTTCGGGTAGATCGATTGTAGTTTCTTATTCTTAGATTGTTGTTGTTATATGTTGTTTTGGGTAGATCGATTGCGGTTTCTTGTTTTGAAATTGTTGTTGTTATCTGTTATTCGAGTAGATCGATTATAATTTCTTGTTCTTGGGTTGTTGTTGGTATCTCTTATTTCAGATAGATCGATTGTAGTTTCTTATCTTAAATTATTGTTGTTGTTTGTTTTTTGGTAGATCGATTGTAGTTTCTTATTCTTGGATTGTTGTTTTTATCTGTTGTTTCGGGTAGACCGATTGTAGTTTCTTGTTCTTTATATTGTTGTTGTTTTCTGTGGTTTCGAGTAGATCGATTGTAGTTTCTTGTTCTTATATTATTGTTGTTATCTGTTGTTTTGAGTAGATCGATTATAATTTATTTTTTTGGGGTACTTAAAAGGTGTTTTTTGATGTGTTTTAGTACCATGTAATTACATGGAAAAGATTCAAATTTGCTTTTATACTTGAGAGGTGGTTTAATTAGCGGACTAAATTATCACGAAATTATGATTATTGAATAAAATGATTCTAAAATTGAAATTTTGTTAAGTGTCATGAACAAAAAGAAACTTTTTTTAAACAACGGAAGTAAGACTAGAGTTATAATGTAACGGTAAAATTTAACCATTTGAAATAGTATAGAGTTAGATTTATCTATTTGAAATAGTATAAAAATTCAAATTTGCTTTTGTACATTAAAGAGTGGTTAAATTATCATGAGATTTCAATTATGAAATAAAATGATTCGACAAGTGAAATTTATTAATTATCGTAGACAATTTTTTTTTTCTATTATTGAAAATAAGATCACCTCTTGCTCGATGAACCTACTTCAGGCCTTGATTCATCCACCCCGCTAAGAAGGAACATCTTAGATTATTTTTTGAAAAAATATTTTTTTAAAAAAAAATTATATAAATAAGTTTTTGAAAAATATTTTCTTAGGATTGTTTTGTTGAATGATGACAAAAGATTTCCCTATTAATTGATGAAAACAATGTGCTTCTTGTCCCAAAGAAACTTTTTTTCCCCTCACAGGAATCATATGATGTCTTTTTCTTCTTCTTTTGGGGGGTGGGTTGGGGTGGCGGGGGGGGTGGGGTGGGATATTTTCACACATAATATTATGATGGAGTTTATAGCGTAGTTATGAATTTGATAAAATTCAATAGCTTAATTTAAATTTAGTATTTATATGATTTTCATTCTTAGGATTGCCTTGTCTCTATATTTGTCTCCCTCGATTGCTTGAAGATAGGTGGGGTGGAAGGGGAGAGGGGATATTTCTACATATAAAATAATATAATTTCATAGCGGAGTTAGTATTACAATTATGAATTTGACAAAATTTCTTAACTTAAGTTTAAATTTTGTATTTATATTGAGAAATTTAATGTATAAAAGATTTATCAGAATGCAATAAAAATAACATGGTTCGATACTTATAAACTAAAAATTCGATGACATAATGAACTTCACATAAAAATAAGTCGTGTCTAATCAAAGAAACGAAACAAAAAAATTATACATCTTCAAAAAAAATATCGACACATAAAATTTTACATAAAGATCACATCACGTCAAGAAAATAAAAGAGAAAAATGGTAACTTTACATTAACGCATCTGTTACTTTTTGAAATTTCAAATCAGATAAATTAATTTTATCGGCAAGGATCGCGATAAAATGGATATCATTCTTTCATTCGAAATTATAAACATCCAGTTTGAATATTAAGAAATGTTTTATGTATATATAATTAATCATCATCGTAATTAACCACCAATTATCACCATTAGTTATTATTGTCGTCAATAATCATCGTAAATAACTATGGTCAGTCATCATTACTACTTTTTACTATACACAACCACCACCGTTAGCTATCTCCATTATCAATCACCAACACTAACTATCACCACCAATATTCAAACACGTATTCAAACTTAAATATTTCAATCTTAATTAAAACAAATGAGATCTTAGTTAACTTCCTTAAGTATTTTATTTCTAAATAGGAGGCTTAAATGCTCCCCTTTTTTTTCTAAAACAAATAAATAAATAAAGTATCACAGATTTCATATCATCGTGCACAATAGTAGTAATCAATCTTTTATGATTTTTTTTCCTTTTCAATTTTGATCCCCATATATATTTAACTATACATATAAAAAACTATTGAATAAAATGAAAGGAAATAAAATAAAAATTTATATTCAACGTATCTTTTCTATTTTCCTGCTCATACCTATGTCAAGCATACATGGAATGATAGCATCAATGTCACAATCAAGCTAGCACCAAATAATTACATTTGAAATTAATGACATAATTAGTAAATTTTAGGCGTTAAAGATAAAAATAGGTTGATTAAATTTTGATTTTAATGTTTTAGGGTATTTGTCTAAATATATTTACCTTCGCTTAATTGAAAACATACACTCTTACTCTCTTTATTTGTGAATATTCATTAAATTTGAGAAAGATAAGCATACACAGTGAATTCCACCAAGGATGAAGCCACCTTTGGACAAGATCCAAACCCATGTTATTCATGTTTCTATAGTAGATATTGAACCCTCTTCGACTAGTTCGTATGTTCAATTCTTAACCCTTTTAGTGAAAATTCTGACTCCATCACTGCATACCACTACCTAAGATGTGCGATAGAGATATTGTTTCTGATAGACTCCCGATTCATCAAGATACAATAATCTCAAAAATAATAGTAAAGAAATAAAAAAGAATAGGAATAACCACATCTACTCACCAAATAATACGACAAATAATAGGCTAAATACATATACAGACCCCTTAACTATTCGACTTTTTCCGCATAGACATCTCAACTAAGCCATGTACCTATTGAATCTTTTACTCCTTCACAAAATGTGTCAATTGAGCTCAATCGATGACGTAACGCTGACATGGCGTGACATGTGTAATGCACTCTCCCAAGGGAGAGTGAGAAACCATAATTAATTTAAAATAATTAAACATACAAATTTCAACCAATAAAAAAAAATACATTAAAGGAATTTTTAAAAAAAAAATAACCATTATCTTCTTCTCCATATCTTCTCTCCATCAATGGCTTCTTTAAAAACCATCCACTTATAAATTGAGCGAGAAACCACAATTAATCAACATAATTAAACATAAAAAACCATCAACCAATTAAAAAAGCATATTATAAAGAAATTAAAAAAAAAAAAAGAAATAGTCATCGTCTTCTTCTCCATATCTTCTTCTCCATTAATGGTTTCTTGAAAAATCAATCATATATAAATTGAGTGAGAAATCATAATTAATGATTTCTCCGTATCTTCTTCTCCATTAATGACTTTTTTTAAAAACACATTGAAGAAATAAAAAAAATACAAGATACAATTTTTTTCATTTTTTACTTTCTGTGTTTAATCCTCAAAGAGGGCTGGGGGGAGGGGTGGTTGTTCAATCGATGAAGAGGGTGGTGGTGTTTGGAAGAGAAAGGCTGCTGGGGGTGGGGAAGGGGGTTGGGGGGAGGGGTTCGTGTTTGGAAGAGAAGGGATACGGGGGAAGGGGGCTGGGGGGGGATTTATTAGTTTATTTATTATTAATTTAAATTTAATTTTATTAAAAAAATATTTTTAGAATTATTTTAAATTAAAATGCCACGTGTCGTTATTTAATTCGTTACTTCGCCACATCATCAGCGTGTGTATTATACGCATTTTATATTTTTTGTCACGTCAGCAAATTGGGCTCAATTGAAACCATTTGTGAAGGAGTAAAGGGTTCAATAGGTAGCTAGCTTAATTGAGGTGCCTATACGGGAAAAGTGAAATAGTTCAGTGGTCTGTATATGTATTCCGTCCAAATAATAACACATTCTGAAATAATAGTAATACTATATCTACAAGCACATCTAACAAAACAAAACCTACTAACAATGACGCACCTTACCTACTATTCTTCTACCCTAATTCGCCTCCTCCATACCTTCTTATCTAGGTCGTATTCTCTCTCGATAAGCTGAAACTGCGCTGGAAAAAAAACATATCTCCTACATAAGTAAACCAAAATTACACATTTCATGGAATGTTAGATTTGCTTAGTCAGATAATCACTAAAATTAAAATTAAAATTTAATATTAATTGAAACAAAAAATGTTAATGCGTGTCAGGGGCGAAGCAATCCTTCGACGAGGAGATTCATTCCAACCTTATTTGACGAAAAATTATACTATTTATATATAATTAAAGTAATTTTTTGTGTGTATATAATAGATATTGAATTTTCTTCCATTTGTTGGTAATTATTTTTGACCCCTAATGACAATTCTGACTTCAGCATTGATGAATGTTTTTGCATGTACCTGAAGTTAACTTTATGTACTTACATACAACAACCAATTCAGTGAGTTTTAGAATTTAGATTGTTGAGCCCACACTTCAATAAAAATATTTAGAAGTCTCCATCAATCATTTTTTTAAAAAAGAAAAGATATGTATATAATGCCAAAAACATAAGGACAAATTTGAAAATACAAAATTTTAATTGAAAATACCACAAAATGACTTAAAACTTTAATATAAAATTGGTACCAATAATCTCAATAAAGACAGAAGCATGACCGTGTCAGCACGGGCTCAATATTAAGATATTTATTTGTCTTTTTAATATTGAAATATTTAAATAAATTTTTTAATAAAAGGATTGTATATGTTTTATAGGATTCATCCGGAATCTAGCATGAGTTCAACATATGTTATTTTAATATGTATTTAGATAATTTAAGTTGTTAACTATTGTAATTTATAATATTTTTATGTATTTTTCAAATTAATATATGTTACTTTTCTTGTCCATTTTTTTTGGAATTGATAGTCAATTATATTTTAAAAATAATTTAAGTTTTTAATTATTGTGATTTATAATACTTTTCTTCTATTCCAATTTTAGTGACACTAATATAATTTCAAGAGCCGACCAAATATTTTATATCTTTTAAATTTTTTAAGTTGTTGATTATTGTGATTTCTAGTATTTTTCATGTCATTTTTTTGAAATATATAACATATTAATTTTTTTTAGATATTTTAAGTTGTTAACAATTGTAATTTATAATACTTTTTATGTTAATTTTTAAATAATATATGTTACTCTCCTTGTCCAGAGTTTTGTGTCATGAATAGCCAATTATATTTTTTTAATAATTTAAATTTTTTATCATTGTGATTTATAATAGTTTTTCTATCTCAACTTATGTGGCACAATACTTAAATGACCATAATAATTAATTAGGGGTGATATAGTAAAATTATGACTGAAGCAGCTGAAGCAGAAATCAGTCAATTTTTTTTAAAAAAAATTGTTAATTATTGTTATTTACAATACTTTTTATTTCATTTTCAAATAATATATATTGCTTTATATCTTCTTTTGTCCCATCCCAATTTATGTGGCACTAATATAATTTTGATAGTAAATCAAATATTTTATATTGACATATCATTTTGTTATTCTTATTTTTCTAATACATAAATGACTTATAATAAGGAGTGATATAGTAAAGTCATCGTTCAAAAGACGAAATTTAATTAAAACATTAAGAGTTAATTTCGCATTTTATGTTTATTTTATTTTTCATTAAATACTATTTATTTTCTTAATACCTAGATGACTCGTAATAATTAATTAAGAGCGAGTGATTTTGTTATTACTGTAAAAATTAATATAATTTTATCATATCCAATAGTAATCATCTATAATTCACCGAAATAGTATATTAATTAAATACGGGGTGCTATATTTGCATATGCAAAATATGATATTATTAAACATTATTGGATAGTGCATTCTATTGATCTTTCACAATAATAAAATATTACTATATATTTTTTTATTTCTTTTTAATTTGATACATATTGACCCAACACAAATTCTAAGAAAATATTCATTAGGAATTTATTTTATTAAATTAAATTTATTAATTTTTTACTTTAAAAATTTAAAGTTAAGTTTAAATATTAGAATTTCTATATAAGAAAAAATAATTTTAAAATTTAAATTTACTAAAATAAATAAATAAATAAAAATATTATTTTTCTATATAAAAGTCAATTAAAATAATAAAATTGATTTATTTTAAATATTCAGTTGCAATTAATTAAGATAATTTTTTATTTTTTCATGATTTATGCTGCACCGATAAAATTTTGAGAGTTGAATAAAACTTTTATCTATTTTAAAAAAAGTATTTTAACTTGTTAATTATTGTAATTTATAATATTTTTTACGTAATTATCAAATAATATATTTACTCCTTGTGTCCCAATTTATGTGGCTTCGATACAATTTTGAGAGTCAACTAAAATTTTTATATATCTTTTAAATATTTTAAGTTGTTAATTATTATAATTTGCAGTACTTATTTTTATCTCAATTTATGTGACACTGCTAAAATAATGAGAGTCAATAAAATTTCTTTATGTGGTAATAAATTATTGTGATTTGTGGTAACAAATTAGTTTTGAATGTGATAGCTAATTAAATAAAAAAAAAATTACTTTCAACATGTAGTTATAGTTAATTAATAGAATATATTAAATATTTAAATCATTATGATGAAATAATAGAATTATTATATATTGGGGCATGGTATGTAATTAAATGGGAGTTGAGGGGGTTTTTTGGTAAGAGTCAATAAAATTTCTAGATGTCTTTTAAATGTTTTAAGTTATTAATTATTGTGATTTGTGGTAACAAATTAGTTTTGAACATGATAGACAATCAAATAAAAAAAATACTTTCAATATGTAGTTATAGTTAAAAAAGTATTTTAACTTGTTAATTATTGTGATTTATAATAATTTTTACGTAATTATCAAATAATATATTTACTCCTTGTGTCCCAATTTATGTGGCTTCGATACAATTTTGAGAGTCAACTAAAATTTTTATATATTTTTTAAATATTTTAAGTTGCTAATTATTATGATTTGCAGTACTTTTTTTTTATCTCAATTTATGTGGCATTGCTAAAATAATGAGAGTCAATAAAATTTCTATATGTGGTAACAAATTATTGTGATTTGTGGTAACAAATTAGTTTTGAACATGATAGCTAATTAAATAACTAATGATAGCTAATTAAATAAAAAAAAAGATTTACTTCCAATATGTAGTTATAGTTAATTAATATAAATTAATAGAATATATTAAATATTTAAATCATTATGATGAAACAATGAAATTATTATATATTGGGGCATGGTATGTAATTAAGTGAGAGTAGAGGGTTTTTTTGTAAAAGTCAAAAAAATTTTTGTATGTCTTTTAAATATTTTAAGTTATTAATTATTGTGATTTGTGGTAACAAATTAGTTTTAAACATGATAGACAATTAAATAAATAAAAAAAATTACTTTCAATATGTAGTTATAGTTAATTAATATAAATTAATAGAATATATTAAAATTTTAAATTATTATGATGAAATAATGAAATTATTATATATTGGGGTATGATATGTAATTAAGTGGAAGTAGTTGGTTGTTTGGTAATTGCAAGAGGTGGTCGAAACCACCTCTTCTATATAATAGAAAAGAAACATATATATATATATATATATATAAATGATAATAAGCTGCTGAAGTAGGCAGTTTGTAAACGACATACCTGCTTCAGCAGCTTCAATCGTGATTTTACTATATTACGCATAATTAATTATTATAAGTCATTTATGTATTAAAAAAATTTAAAAAATTAATAAAAAATTCAAAATAGTCATTTATGACAAGACTGTTTCAGCGGCTTCAACCATGATTTTATTATATCATTCTTAATTAATTATTATAAGTTATTTACATATTAAAAAATTAATAATACATAATTAAAAAAAATAGATATTTATAACATGCTTGCTTCAGCTACTTCAACCATGATTTTACTATATCATTCTTAATTAATTATTATAAGTCATTTACGTATTAAAAATTAATAATATTAATTAAAAAGTATACTAAACATTCATGACATGTCTGCTTCAACCATGATTTTATTATATCACTCCTAATTAATTATTATAGATCATCTAAGCATTAAAAAATTGATAATATTTCATAAAAAGGGGTAAAATAGACACAAAATTCTAAGTTAACTCTTGATGTTTTAAATTAATTTGACATTTCTATGTAGTCCACTTAAATTTTTTTTCCACAAATACTTTTTATACTAATTTTATTACATCGCTTCTAATTAGTTAGTCTTTGATGTTTTAAATTAACTTGACGACTGATACGGGGTTCACTTGTACCAAAAAAAAAAGTCACAAGTAACTTTTATAGTAATTTTATTATATCACTTCTAGATAGTTATTATAAGTCATTGAAGTAATAGATAATTAATTATTATAAGTCATTTAAGTATTAGAAAATTAATATTATTTTATTAAAAATATAAAATAGATATTTATGGCCGCTTCAGCTGCTTCAATCGTGATTTTACTATATCATCCCTAATTAATTATATAAGTCATTTACGTATTAGAAAATTAATAATATATAATGAAAAAAGTAAAATAAATATTTATGACATGCCCGCTTCGTCTACTTCAACCGTGAGTTTACTATATCACTCCTAATTAATTGTTCTAAGTCATTTACGTATCAAAAAATTAATAATATTTAATTAAAAAAATACAATAGACATTTATGACATGCCTGCTTCAGTTATTTCAATCGTGATTTTACTATATCACACCTAATTAATTATTGTAGATCATGTAAACATCAGAAAATTAATAATATTTCATTAAAAAAAATAAAATAGACACAAAATTATAAGTTAACACTTGATATTTTAAATTAACTGGACGATTTATATGGAGTCCACTTAAATTTTTTCCAACAAATACTTTTTATAATAATTTTATCATATCGCTTCTAATTAGTTAACCATTGATGTTTTAAATTAATTTGACGACTTATATGGGGTTCACTTAAAAAAATTCAGAAGTAACTTTTATAGTCATTTTATTATATCAATTTTAAATACTTATTATAAGTCACTTAAGTATTAGATTACAAAAAATAGTTAATAACAATGATAAAATAGATAAAAAAAATTAAAAATAAAAATTAAAAATGATCGGATTAAGTACTTTGCAATGGTAATATCTGTGTCAAAAAATATATAAAAGTAGTACACCTACTGAGATCTAAATAATTGGATTCAGACAAAAAATTAAATACATAGTTACGATGTAGATTTGAGTGATTAAAATATCAATTTTATTAGGTAAAATTAAATGAAGCATAAAATACATAAACAAGAAGATTTAATTTTAATTTTTTTAACAACCTTTTCGTTTCGGTGATCGACATGCTTGTCGACCACTATTTGCTCCCTAATTTTACTATATCGCCCTTAATTATTATATGCCATTTACATATTAGAAAATTAATAATAATTAAGAAAATGAATAAGTAAAATAGACATTTATAACACGTATGCTTCAGCTGCGTCAACCACAATTTACTATATCACCTCTAATTATAAATCATTTAAGTATTAACAAGTTAATAAATTGGATTAAAAAAGTAAAATAAACATAACATAATTAATTAACTCATTATGTTTTAAATTAACTTGACATCTTATATGAGGCCCACTTAATTTTTTTTTTTTTGAAGTATTTTTTATAGCAATTTTGCTACATCACTTCTAATTAGTTATTATAAATCATTTAAGACATGTCTGCTTCGCTTTAACTCTCAAAATTATATCGGTGTCACTTAAAATAGAATAAAAGAAAAAATATTATAAATTAAAATCATTAAAAACTTTAATTATTCAAAATTATTTAATAATAACAGTTTATTTTACTACCTTTATAATAATTTTAAAAATTGGAGCTTAGCATGTCGGTCCTGTGCTCAGCACGGGCCTATATATATATAGGCCCGTGCTGAGCACAGGACCATATATATGATTCGGCACGGATCTAAATTATTAGTCAGATTTCAATATAGGTATCGAATATATCAGATAAAATTCATTTTCCTAAAATAGTAAGGACAAAAAGGAAAAATATGGTAGTCTTTCAAAAAAAAAAAAAACAAGCACAAAATTCGGGGCATAATAGTAACATATATGATCACATATAATAAAAAATTTATGTGTCAATATTAAGAATACAAAAATTAAATTACGGACCCAAATCAATTCCTTCTATAATTAAACGACTATAATAATAATTTAGAACCAAATAACAAATTCAAATCCTATATATGATAAAATTATTTTGAATATATTTGGTTTGTACATGTTATTTAGAAGAAACAAAATTCCTTGCTTTTTGTTAGTGTTTCTTCCCCCTCTTCATATTTTAGTTACTTCTTTTTTAGCTTCTATAATTTTCTGAAAGAGAATTACCAAGTGTTATTGCCTGGTTTTTTATTTGTTACATATCCAATAGTTTCATGATATTTGAGGTAGGATTTGTCATTCTTTTTTATATATGCAGGTGCATTGGATGGGTGTAGAACTCGCAAATTAAGATAAAATATTAAATTCTTTTTAATTTATGAATTAAGTTTTTCATAATGTCGTAGCTTTTATGCATTGTTTAATTCTAATATTGTTGCACATCCATGGTATATTTTTTTTTCCCATAACTTTGTGCTTCCTTTTTATACATGTACATTAGATATGAGGATATAGAGAGGTCGTGCATTAGGATAGAAGATTAATTATTTTAAATTTATGAATCATATTTTTTTATAATAGCGTAACTTTTATTAAGAGTCTAAAAGCATATATATGTTGGTTGTAGATTTAGTCGCTCAATATTTATTTTTAATGAAGTTTCTATTTATTCCTGGAATAGTATTAATTTTTTTAATCATTTGTTCAAATGCAAAATAAGGTAACTCTTCACTTGCATAATGTACCAGCTCCGTATAACCACTGGAACGGACCTCTTGCCTAAGAGGGGCAGCCCTCGCGTGCACGTAGAGTCTGACGAAGGACTCCCTCTCTAGAAGGGATAAAAATCAATCAACATTTTACTATATAAAAGAAGAATTCCCACAATTATTTTAATATTTTGGATCAAACTTTAATATATGAGCGCTTCATCTACTTTAATTTTTGAGTTAATACATAAAAATGATCTTAAACTTGACACCAAATTATAACTTTGATCTTAAACCTTGATAGTGCACAAATAGGACCTTTAACTATTTGAAACCTGAACAAATATGACCTCCAATTTTGCAACCCCATGCGTGAGTCTCACTCGCGCCTACGTGGAAAAGTAATCCAATCACACGGTGTCATGTCGTTAAAAGGGCTGACTTGGAGAGAGGTCATATTTGTGCAGTTTTGAATAGTTAAGGTCATATTTGTGCACTGTCAAAGTTTTGCGTTTTGTGTTAAAACGACGTCGTTTTTATTATTATTATTATTGTTATTATTATTATTATTTTATTTATTTCTATAGTAGCAACACCTTTTTTTTAATTTTAAAAAATTATTATTATTATTATTATTTTATTTATTTATTTCTATAGCAGCAACACCTAGTTTTTTTGTAATTAAAAAAAAAACAACCACTAGTAGGGATCGAAACCACACAGTAGGCTGAAGGAAGCGCCCAAGAAGAGCAAATAGCACCACTGGACTATCTAAGTGCCTTGTTTCATGTGGTTCAATATTAATATACGTACATAAATATACATTTTCTATCTTATATATATACAATGTAATTTTTTTACCGAGGGGGTTCGGGTGAACCCCATAACAACCACGTAGGTCCGCCCCTCGTTAATTTAATAACATTTTAATAATTTTAATTCAATAACATTTTAATTACGTTAATTTGATAATGTTAATTTAATATACTACTACTACTATCCTTAATAACATTTATTTAATAATGTTTTATTAAAACTATAATTTTTTTTTATTAGTATAGTTTCATCTTTAATTTAATATTTAAATAAATAATATTTAGATATATTATATAACTTAAATTCGTCCTCTTCTTTATAATATATATACATACCCGCTCGATTTTGTCATATGAGGCTGATCCGCCTAATTAATAAATCTTCAATATTGCTTTTTTTCCGCAGTGACAAAAGAAATTAGATGTCATTTTCATCTTTGCGCCGAAAATAATGAAAAATAATAGTAAGAGTCATTTAAAGGTTATATTTGTGCAGTTTTGAATAGTTAAAGGACATATTTGTGCACTGTCAAAGTTTAAGGTCATATTTATGTATTATGCTCTTAGATTTTAAGCTGACGGCGCAATTTTGCGTGTTGAACACACATTTTGCCACGTAGGATTGGAGGTCATATTTGTGCAGTTTTGAATAGTTAAAGGTCATATTTGTGCACTATCAAAATTTAAGGTCAAAGTTATAATTTGGTGTCAAGTTTAGGGTCATTTTTATGTATTAACTCTTTTTTTTTTTTCTTCTTCTTCTACCACTTTTATTTTTATTCTTATTTTGCTTTTTAATTCAAGTCGTTTTCTTGCATTAATTATTATCACTGTCTTTGTCTTTCTTTATTTCTTTTAGTTAATAATTTTAAAGATTATTTATAAGTTCTATAGAATGGTGGTTACATTGATTATGTTGTATGAAATTGATATCACGCAATTTCAGCTTATCGAAAATATGAACTTTGATGGGAGATTATGAAAAATCAGTTTAGGGTAGAAGATTTGTTAGATAGCTAAGCTAACATTTCTCTTTATTTTTATTACTATTAGCATCAATAATCAAATCGTATAATTATGTGATGACAATCATGCTTTTTATCTCCAATTATTTATAAAATTGAACTCATCAAGTAAGATACACGCGCGAGGCGCGTATGCCTAAACTAGTTTTTATAAGGTTATGACCTATTTTTAGTTCGTTTCAAAAACATCTCTTTCTTTTTTAGAAAACTTATTACTTTTACCTTTTAACATGACGTGTTTAAGATCATCAGATTCAAATTTTTTCTTTATAATATTAAACTCCTTGTCAAGTTATAATTAAACAAGAAAGTTGTATTTATCATACAAGTTTATCTAATTATTTTTAAATGACTCAATAGTATGCATATTTTTATATCATAGTCGATACATATAACTTAAACTTTATAATCATCAGTATTATTTATAAATTTCATGATTATTGATTGCTTTTTTTTTTCATGATCTAGTAAAACTATACAGAGTTTTATTGTAAATTATTATTATTATTATTATTATTATTATTATTATTATTATTATTATTATTTAATGAAATAGATGCTGGTCGATCTTGACCTTCATCGTTGACTATGTCTCTGACTTGTAAACATGACTGAATAATTTATAATTAACAATAAATCTACAATTGTTATAAACAATTAATATTGTATATTATTATTACAGAGAAAGATGTGGACATGTTTTTTTTTTGTTCCAAAGACGTGGACATGTTTCATATGCTTTCATTCATTGTAAACTTGTTGAGTCACACTATGGATTACGGTTCAGTTCAACTCAATAATTTTTATTTAAATTATATAATTATTTTATAAAATTAATTGATTATGTATAAATTAGTAATTAGAAAAATAATAACTTTGAAATACTTGAATTCTAAATTTATAACAGCTACATTATAGCTGAGTTTACAGTAAAACACTCGTATTTTATGAGGTCCTATAATCCTTACATATTTTTTTAAAGCATTTTGTTGAAACTTCATAGTGCTTATATACATGTAAGTCTCTGGTAAAACATATTAAATCTACATCTATAATATATTAAATCCATTAATCATTTAAAATTTCTGGTGGTAATATATATATGTGTTTATAATAAAATGTATGTTTTGAACTTTTTGTATTTCATTAAAAATCTTCGTAATAGATAGAATCATCAAATTTTAAATAATCAAAAGTTATACGTGCGAGACACGTACGACTAACCTAGTAGTCATAAAAATATTCAAAATGACATAAAGTTTTTCTATATAAAGGACAAACCAATGCACATATTTACCAATTTATTAAAGATTATACCTATTCATGTATCAGAAATATGAAATGTGTACCTAACTTTGTCTATAATAGTTTCTCACAAACATATATTATGACCCTAATGCAATGTTGAATCTATCATTATAATTGTCATTATGATTTGTTATTGAACTTGTTTGGCTAGTTATACATGATTAATATTGTAAAAAACAAAAATTATAAATAATCAAATGGTCATTACTATTTCAAAATGTAAAACCAAATCAATGACATGTACAAGCTAAGAGTGTGACTGTGTGAGGGAGACCATTTCATTTTTCCCTTTTGGATACAATTGTATGCAACAAAATATTCAACCACTATAAAATAAAATTAAAATTGTTGGCTTCTTCTTAATTTTATAATTATTAGTTCAACCTTAACTAAGTTGGATCCACGTGGATATGACCAAGATTTTTGGATTTAATATTTTTAAAATAATGTTTCTAACGGTGACATTAGCACTATTCTCGTAGTTTCTTATTTTCGATTATTATTGATGATTTTTATGTTTCAATTATCGCACTATTTTGTTGTCATTACTGTTATTTTCGTTGTATGTTGTCATGTATTGCTTTCCATTTCACATTATTTCGTTCTTGTTATTGATCCAGTTTATGTATTCCTTTTCAAACTGCTTGAAAATGTTTTATTTTAAGTCAAAGATCTATCAAAAATAAACCTATGTCAAACAATTTAGGCCATAGAAATAATACTTAACTTTTGCCACTTAAATTAGTCTGTTAACACAAATTATTGTAGGTGATCTTAATGGATGCAAATAAAAAATTGATGCACGAAGCATTCTGCATTCATATAGAGTCCGGAGAAGGATCGCATCTCAATGAGTGTGATGCAGCAACTTATACAAGTATTAGTGGTTGATTTCAGGGTTCGAATCCTTAGGTCACATATGCTTGATATAAGTTGGAAATCCATTTGACAGAAGAAGCAATTTTGTGATACTATTTTGGCAAGAATATTAGGTGACAATTGATTGCAGCCAATATTTTTGTTGTTGAGAGAAAGGTAACATCCGCTGTCTCCGTGTGACTTATAGATCACAATTTAAGTCATGAAATTAGTTACTGATACCGTTTTCGTATGACTTATAGATCACAATTCGAGTTATAAAGTAAGTCATTGATACTTATTACGTTAGAATAAATTGAACTAGATATATTAAACTTTCTTCGAATGATTCTCTTTCCCGAACTTTGCACGAATATGGGATATTTCTTGAACTATACAAAGAGCTAACAAAAAGCTTGGCCTCTTTCCAGGTGATCTTAGGCATGTATTTTTGTTTTTTCATTACTCTTAGAGAAAGACAACATAAGTTCCCATTATGTGATTTTTTGATCATGAATTTGAGCTATAAAATCAATCATTGATACTTACGATTGAAAAGACTCTATATGATTCATAACTCAGTTTTCAATATTAAATGATTCGTCTGATTATTTATATAGATTTTGTTATGAGAATTGTACGATAGAAAGTAGGAAGATTCATTTCATTGTGAAACAAAACGATAATTAAGCATTTTTAATATAATAATATAATATTAAATTTTTAAAAAGAAATATAATTTATCATTCTAAAAAAAGACATTACAATCTCAGAATTTTTTTTTTTAAAAAAAATTGATGCCATGGGTATGGGTGGGTGAGGTAAGAAGTTTTTCTTTTTGAAAAAAGTAATTTTTTTTAATTGAATTAATTAAGAAGATAGAAGTATAAATAAAATACTTAAAGATATTAATGATAAAATTAAACAATGAAAAAATTATGAACAATAAAAAAAATAAATTGTATACACTTAATTTTTGAATTTAAAAAATAAATTTGAAAATAAAAGTTTCGTAATCGACACAATTAAGTTTGAAATGGAAAATAAAAAATGTAATTGCATATCCTAATTGATTAAAATCTCTATATATATTTGTTGAAATTTGAAATGATATGATAGTTAAATTTTTAAAAAATAAAACTTATAATTTAACATAATAATTAAAAATAACATTTTAATATTGATGCACAGGTACTTGCCAAAACTAAAACCCTGCTGCCTGAACCCCCTCTTAAACCCTAGAAACAATGGCGGATAATGAGTCGAAATCAGAACAGAGAAAGATGAAAAAAACGAAGAAACGAAAGCAACGTAGCAGCACCGACAAAGAAGAAGGAGGCTATAATAACAAACCTTCAAAATCCCATCGAATGGAACAGCAGGCTGGTGAAGTAGTTGAAGAGCTTACAATTGTTCCGAAAAGTGAAGAAGAAGCAATTATTAAGATAGAGGATAATTCTCCATGGAGAAATCTACAATTGATTTTGTCTCTTCAGAATAACTCTATCCCTCTCCAACAGTTAGTACTACTAATACTCTTCACTCTTCTCCTATATTTATTTTGCTCATAGAAAAGTTCGTTTTTTTTTTTGCTTTGTTTGTAAAATTTTCGATTAGTTGATAAATATTGGCTAGTTGACAAATGTTGGTTAGTTGGTAAAGGATGATTTATTGATATATGAGGATTAATTGTTACATGATGGTTAGTTGATTAATTGGAAAATGATGAATATGGGCAATCAATGGTTTTAGTGTGGTGTGACATGGATGAATTCCGATGGTATTATGAGAGTTGATAAATGACGGTGGTGGGATATGCTATATTGTTTGTACCTTCCAGGCTTATGGGAGCTTGCAATAGGTTATTTAACTTTCATGTTTTTGTTGATATTTGAAAATAGGGTTGTGTTTGTCCATGAATATAAATTGAAGTTGTTTTTGGATTTTTCTGAGTAATTTGGAGTGGCAAAAAGAACATCCTTTCGTTGTTCTGAAAATGTTTGAATTTTATGGCCAAATGTGTTTTTCGGAGCTTAACTCTGAAAAAGTGAGAAACTTTCATGGCAAAACGCCCCCTTAATTTTGATATTACCTGGAAGGGAACTTGATTTGTGTAATCAGCATAACCTATGTACTGTCCTTTGTTAATATACACAAATGTTACCTTCTCTCTCAAAAAACCAAAAAACAAACTTGCTTTGTGTTTTTGATAGTTTTATTTCGTCTTCTAACCAAATACTCTCTCCAAGCTAGTTGGGGACGGCTATATGAATAATCACTGTCCATGTTGCTGTTTATTAGGCTCATCTATTGTGAGGATTAATTGACTAGTTTTATGTAGTTTGTCAACATATCTGGACTGACAATGTTAGCATGTTCACACAGACAGTGTTTGTTTTGTCCTAAAACAAGAACAAAACAATGTTCGGACAAGAGTGGGAAACAAACTATTTAGGAAAAAGCAGAGCATCTAAGCTGGCAATTGTTTCAGACTTTTGAAAAAGAATTTCTCAAAATGCTTTCGCAAAAACTGTTTTTCTAGCTATTGGTTGGAAAACAGCTTTTGCAACAACAACAAAAAAAACTGAAATTTTCGCTTTTGCAAAGATTGTTCTTTAACTTTTTGAACCAAATGCCACCTATTATTTTCATGTCGAAACATAAGTGTTCTCACATTTGATTATTTTGATTTGATGATTTTCTTCTATCAATTTAATTCTAGTACAGAAAATTGGAGCTGGCATATAACTATGTGAAATCAAGAACAGAAGGGGCTGGTGAAAGCAGGGAGGAAATTCAGACAGTAAGCTTTTCGAGAGTGATAGTTTTCTTAAATAATTGGGTTCAGAAGATACTGGTTTCTTCTGAAAAGAAAATTAGGGTGGAAGGAGACAAACACGCCATGGACATTGCAGGGTCACATTTAGATTGCCGATGTTGGGTGATTTTCAGGTTCTGCTTGGAGGAATCAAAAAATATAGATGCTTCGTTACATTTCTTAAGGGACTTGTTACGGGTCATCCAATACATTTCAAGGGATGCATTGTCACGTTTGGTAGATGAGCCGGATAAGCCTACGGTTAGTGAGGAATTGGAGTTACATGGCGTTGTGCTTGATTGCATATCCTTGGTCTTCTCATCTCATGGGGGTATTTCTAATGAAAGTCTAGACTTATGGATTTCATTGATTAGTGTAGTGCTTGAATTTGTCCAAAAGGTTCTCAATGATAAGCTTGATGGAACGAAGGCTGGTATTTTTGCCAAGAAGTTGTCTTGCTACTTGCTTGAGCCATTTGTTAAGTTTCTAAAGGTTCATCCAACTCGTAAAAATGGTTTCCGTGAGTTTTTAGATAAGATTTTTGAGGATTTGGTGATTTTGTGGGATGCTTTAGATGTTAATGTCTGTGAAAGCAATTCAGAATGGAAAAGAAATCTATTGGTGTTGATAGAAGAAGTTATGTCACATGCATTGTTCCATCCAACTCATATTGATGGATTTTTAAGCGTCCAAAGTACATCCAAGTATAGGCATTCTGATGATAAAAAATCAAAAGAGGAGAAAACTTTCATAAAAAGTTACCATAGACACTTATTTGATAAGTTGGGGAAGATTATAAATGGGAAGAATGCATCGGCACTCAGTGGTGCTGGAGAGCTGCTTCGCCTGTTCATTAATTGTATTTATATGAAAAATGGAGTAGTCGGTGCAGAAGCATTTAGACACCAGGACGGCAATTCTAGTGCCTTTTCTAAGAGCTCTTCCAACAGTATTGCGACTTCAACGAGTCCTCCTCATTATGGTCTGGATGCAGAAGGACAAAGATCGGTTTTTGATTTTTTTGTGGAGATTATGGAACTTTTCTTATCAGAGATTTATACTCACTCGAAAGCCAATCTGGATGCTGGACTTCTTTATTTGGCGGTTAGCACATTAAGATCTATCAATAAGTTGCTTGCAACATGTGTACAGGAAAAGGTATATATACGAACTGAAGATACCTCAGAAGGGGCTTGCTTTAATTTTTTGAAGTTAATTTATGATGCGATCATGTCGTTTACTGCCCAAATGGATCGGTTACTACAATCATTAAGCTCATCAGAAGAACGAATACCTGGGCAATTGTTGATTCTAGCGGCCAAGGAAATTTTTCTTGCTATTCATTATTTATTGGATATTGAATACATGGTTGTTGGGGATGATCTAGGAAAACTATGGGGTATGATACTTGCTCTTACAGCCAGTAGTTACTCTCTGATGAATGCTTCAGATCAGCATTTGTTGACTTCGGAAGTGCTTAAGCTTGGAAGCAGATTGGTTCACCTCTACAGTGAACTTCGACAGGTTTGTGGAGTTTCTTTGATTAGTTTGCAGACAGTTACTTTGTATTATGGAGGGATAATAACTTAAATTTTTTAGAAAGGTATGGCACCTTTACGCAACACCTTAGCTTCATGAACCGCTATCAACCTGCTTCTTCTGCACCCTTTGTGCTAGTGACACTGTGTGAGCTAACTTCTAATTTCATGCTTTACTATTGTTAATTTTTTTGGGGATTGAACCATTTTGTTTTCCTTTTTTTTCCTGAACTTTATAGGTTAACACTGCCATATTTGCGCTAAGCAAAGCTGTTAGAGTACAATTATCATCATTCAGGTCTTCTTTTCTCTGTCACTCATTTGCGAATTCTCTGAGCATGTTATTGTGCTCTCCAGAATTCAGACTTTCCATAAGAAATGCTGTAAAGTCCATTCCTGAGGGCCAAGCAAGTGGATGCATCCGGGAACTGATTGTAGATGTTGCAGAATCTCTGGAATGGATAAAATCCGATTATCAGTTGCCTGCTGAGAGCAATTTTGCAGAACCACGTCTCAGTAGTTGTGGCATCCCTTGCTTTGATCTAAAAGCTGAGCTTTTGGGGAAAAGTTTGACTGAACTGTATGCCCTTATTCTCGATTCAATGACTATCACTACCGGTAATAGTAATCTCATTGCTCTTTCCGTGAACGATTTGATGGCTGTTATCCGCCCTGGTTTGAGTAGCCTGATCTCACAAGATACAGACGATCTTAATGTGTTCTTTACTCTGGTAATGGGTAGAGTGTTCAGTAAGGCAGGTGGACTTGGGAATGACATTCTCTCAGTATGCTGGATTTTGGTCTTTTTCTTTCGTGTATATATGTCTTGCAGAAGCTTGCAAAGACAAGTCATCAGCTTGATGCCCCCAGATGCAGCAAGGAAGATGTCAAGAGAACTTACTGATTCTTTTTCCGCTTATTCTGCGAAGGAATGGTTGGAGAGGACTGGTTGGGAAGACGAAAGTTATTTTTCTTGGGTTGTCCAACCTTCATCTCCTCTTCCTGCTATTATACATATTATTGCTGAGTTTTGTCATCAGCACACTGTTATAGACTGCTATCCCCTTATTTATGTATTGAGTGGCATGGCTCTTCAAAGACTCCTCGATTTAAATAGGCAAATGAAGTCCATTGATTACTTGCTTCAGAGGAATAATAATCTAGTCCAGGCTAGGTTAGATAATGATGCTGGTCTGTTATCATACTCCAAGGATGCTAAAAAGTGGAAAAAAAGTGTGTCAACTTTGAGGAAAGAGGCAGCAGACCTCACAGAATTCATGATGAGATATCTCTCCTTAGTGACTGAAGATAGGATTGCTAACTCCTCAGTTGACCACGTAAGCAGTAAGGGTACATATCTCAATCATCTGGATGAAACCGATGTATGGGATCTTTGTACTGGTTCTATAGATGAGAAGCTGTTTCCATCTGCTTTGTGGTGGATTATTTGCCAAAATGTTGATATCTGGTGTCCTTATGCTTCTAAAAAAGACTTGAAAAAGTTTCTTTTAGCTTTAATTCAGAATTCCCTTCCTTGTTTAAGCATGAAAGTGAGTGAGACCAGGAATTATATAGAGAAATCTTGCTACATGAAAGGAGTCGACCAACGTTTAGTCTCAGTGGAACTTCTGAGCAGCACCATTCTGTATGAACAAAGAGTAAGTTCTTGGGTAGCTTCTAGTCTTCTACAGCACATACATTTAGCACTGTTTTAGCTTCATATGACCATCAGACCTTCATGCATCACATGTCACAACTTTGTGAAGGAACCTTTCAATGAATCTGTGTAGAAGTTACTTGTTAGTCCCTCAATTAAGAAATTCTCAGCCAAAGACTGACATGACAAGGAAGCAGGTTTATTTTCTTTGGTTTTAACTGCAGGTTTCATGGGTATAACTTGAACATTGATATATAAACTGAAGTAAAATTTCATCTACTTACAGAAAGATACACAGAAATGTATTCATATTTGAAATTTATCCTGATATGCAAACGGAACGTATGTAGCAGCTAATGCCTGCTTTAATTTGGGACTCAAGTTTGAGTCCTCCTGGAGGCAGGTTTTCATTTTCTATTAAGAATGATCTATGATTTCAAGGACCATTATGGGTTGCAGGTAGATCACGTAAAGTTGGGTCGCTTTGCATAAGGGATTATATTAGCATCCCAGAGTTGTTGGGGGACGTTGGACACTTCTCAAGTCTAGCTGTATTATATTGGATAATCCTATTCCACTTACCCCTTGCTAGTTTATCATTTTGTTTATTGTGCTATCTGGTTGCCTTATTGAGTTCTATTGGAAATAGTGGTTTCTTGTGGTGTTCTAACTGTATGTTGTCATAGCCCATTTGCAGGCACATGGCATCCACATTTTGCCAAATCTTGAAGAAGTCTGTGTCTTCAATATTTTCATATGTTGGAGAAGTTGATCTAAATAGTAGACCTGATTGGGAGAATGCTATACATGTGCTTGAAAAGTCATCGGCAACATTTTTCAGAAGTAATCATCCACAAGATAATGACTCATTACTGATGGAGCCAATCCATCATTTACTAAATAACATACCTGCTGAACTTTGTGAAAAGAAATCTTTTAACACAGAAATCACCAGATGCCGTGCATTTCTCAACCTCTTGAGCTGGATACCGAAAGGACATCTTAGTTCAAAATCATTCTCACTTTATGCAACCAGCATTCTCAACATAGACAGGTATATCACTCCTTCACCCTTTTTGTTGTTCTTGACAGACTTTAAATGCCTTTAGCATTAGCTGTTGGAAAGCTTTTAGATATTAATTTGACAACTTCAAGTTATTAATTCGAACTGTAATGTTGGTTTGCTAAAAGGCTTGTAGTCGGCTGCCTGTTTGATCAGCCTGGGTCAGTGGCTTTATGCAGCCGTTATGAGCTCTTGAGGTTTCTTGTGACTTGCCGGAGAACCTTTAAAAATTTATTACTGGCATCATGCGAAGGTAAGAAAGGTCATCAATCCTTGCCAGCTTGCTTGTCGTCGGAGAGTTCTCCTGTTTTTTGGCTTCTGAAGTCATTGTCTGCAATAACTGGTTTTCTGAGTGCGTTTTCTCAAGAGACTTCTCCTCAATTGAAACATATGATTTTCTCGTTGATGGATCACACATCCTTCATCCTTTTGATTCTGTTCAAAGATCAATTTAAAGCTATTCTTGCTTTGACTGCTGGGAAGTCTTATGGAGGAGCTATCAGTTCTGCTGATGGCAATGTAGAGACTGTTCTGAAAGAAAATGGTCAGTGTTCAGATTTCTCTGATAATTATGATGCATGGAGAAGTGTTTCATTCGTAGCAGGCACCTTAAGGGGGCATGCACAGGAATTGCTGGACTCGCTAAATGTAGCGTTTGTCAACAGAAAAGTGGGTGATCTAGCTGGGCTTAAGGAAATGGATAAAGTCTCACCTGTAGTCTCCTGCTTTCAGGGCTTCTTATGTGGTCTAGCTTCTGCGATGGACAGTTTGGATATTAAAAGTAGCAGCACTCTTATTGAATCAACAAGCTGCAACCTCCAAATGAAACCTTGTATAGAGACATGTGCAGACTTGTTAAACTCTGTTTTGCATTTGTTATTTCTTGAGGGCGATCAATGCCCTCAAGGTTTGTCTAGTACCAACATTTCTATTGAAACAGAATGTTGCAATGAACTATTGACAATGGGAACTCATCAATCAATGGACTCGGCTGATGAGGTTAATAATGTGAACAAGGAAGAACACAATTCTGGTTCTACTGGCTTCTTACTGTCCAATGACATTAAGAATGGCTCGCAAAAGTTTGGAGGTATTGGGTCTCTTTTGGCCAATGTGGACTTTGAGCAACAATATTTGAGAAAATCTTTATTGCAAGGACTTTTCAAAGGAGAAAATCTTGAAGCAGCATTTTGTCTGAAGCAGATTTTCATTGCTTCTTCAGCTATTCTAAAATTTTCATTGCATACCAAGTCTACTTCCTCGCCGAAGAATCTTCTTCCCATACTAATCCGTGTCTCTCAAGTCTTGCTTTCTGAGTTTGCCAATCATACTGGGTCACTCAAACAGTACTCTTTTATTTGGTTAGATGGTGTTGTGAAGTTCATTGGAGAGCTGGGAAAAATATTTTCACTGCTTAATCCTTTGTCTTCTAGAGATTTATTTGTCAAGCAAATCGAATTGCATTTGAGGGCCATGGGGAAGTGCATATCTTTACAGGGTAAGGAAGCTACTCTGGCATCAAGAGAGATAGAATCAAGTACCAAGATGCTAAGTGGTGTGCCAAAACATGATTTATCCAACTCCCATTGGCTAAACCACTTGGATGAGTTAAAATCCAGATTGAGAATGTCATTTGCGAATTTTGTCAGCAGAGCTTCTGAATTGCATTTATTGTCTGCTATTCAGGCTATTGAGAGAGCATTAGTTGGTGTGCAGGAAAACTGCATTATTAACTATGAAATAACTACTGGAAGTTCACATGAAGGAAAGGTCTCTCCTAATGTTGCTGCAGGCATTGATTGCTTGGATTTGATTCTTGAATCTGTATCAGGTACTATTTCATATCAAAGGGTTACTTCTAAATACTAAGAAAAAGCAAAAAGGTACCAGATCTTTTATGTCAAAGATCTTTGCTTTCGTTTGAACCCCACAAATGATTAGTATCTTTTTCTCACAGATATTACAGAATTTTGTCTAGATATCTAAAATAAGAGAGAGAAATTAAGTTCTTTGGATTGCAAATAAGGTCAAGAAATGATGTATTTAGTTTTCAGTTTTCAAATTTTTTAACACGTGTTCAGACGCAAAGTAGTACTTTCGAAGATATCTATTTATGTGAGCTTTCTCTCCGAAACCTGTGATATCATTTGTCTTTTGGATAGTCTAGGGAGCTGATATTAATATGCAAAAAATCCTGATACTGTTGCTCTATACTTAAGTTTGTCAGATTTGTGCATAACTTGCGGTTTTGTATGTCCTTCCTATCTTTTTTATAGGGCATAAGAAGTTTGCTGTGGTCAAAAGGCATATCCAGAACTTAGTATCATCTCTACTCAACGTAGTTCTGCACTTGAAAGGCCCCAAAATATTTTTCAGAAATCTTGAGTTCAGGAAAGATTTTACTGAACCCGACCCTGGCTCTGTCTGTCTTATGTGCATTTCAGTGCTGACAAAAATTTCTGCCAAACACGTTTTCTTCCAATTGGAGCCATGCCATATTGTGCAGTTATTGCATATGCCTGCAGCAATATTTCAGAGTGTTTTCCAGCTTTGGACATCCAAATTTTCTCTTAGTTCTAATTATACAGGAGGCTTGACTTTCAGAGAAACTGAGGTTCCTGGAAGCGAAAGAAGTGCTGTGGATAGAGAATTTTGCATAAAGCTATATGCTGCATGCTGTCGAATGCTGTGTACTGTTCTAAAGCATCACAGAAGGTTTGCTATCTCCTTTGTTCTGGTTTCCTTCAAACTAGAAATATTTGTAGCCTTTATCCTTATGTTGTTCGCAATGGCAATTTATGATGATTCGTGGGAACTTTGAAGGAGGTAGAGATATGTTACCGATGTGTGGATGTTGAGCAAATTTTCCCTTATAAGTCCTGATTTATTATCTTGATTTTTTCTCTAACATGTAGTGAGACACGTCGCTGCATTGCGCTTCTGGAAGATTCTGTTGGCAGGCTTCTTAATTGTTTGGAGATGGTACGCACCAATCCAGTTGGGGGAGATTATTTTGGATGGGAAGTGCAAGGAGGAGTAAAATGCGCCAGTTTTCTTCGAAGGGTGTATGAAGAGGTAAGGTTACTTCTACATTATACTCGGTCCTCGATAATATGGAAAGGCAGATGGATTTCAGGCTTTACAGGTTTCTTCTTGATACTTATGCTTAGGCTCTTGAGTGCTTTATGATTCGAAATTCATGGCCCTGCAAAAAGTCGGGATGAACTTTCCTTGAGCTTCACCCTTATTTCTGGACTTTGAACATGTTAGTTCTAAGCTTTTAGTCATCAGTCAGTTTGGAGGTGGTTGTTCCCATTCATTACTAGCTTGGTACTGAATGTTCTTTTCTATCTGTTTACTGGCTTGGTAGTTGGTATTGAATGTCATTAATAAAATTTCCATTGGTCATCAAAATAAAGTTCTGAGATGGTTGAAACTAGCAAACATAGGAGGCATATTTGTTGGTCCACTCTGTTGACTTAAAGATAATTTGACAAAGTTGGTTTCTTGAATCAATTACTTTGTTAGAAGGGTACCAGTGTGTTATCGATGCTTTTGTCTGGAAACAGTATTCCAGACGCAAGAATTAATAGGATTAATAGGACTGATAATGATTAATATTTTCGGAATTATTCTGTTAGTAGAATAGAACTTCCTTGAGTGGATTAGGACTCTTGTTAATTCAGTTTTATAGGGCTTTTTCTGTTTCTAGTTTGTTAGGACTCCGCGCTACTGTAAACCTCTATTTAAGAGAGTTGACGTTATTAATAAATCAAGTTGGATTTTATCAAGAGAGCCGGGACTTTCTGAAACAAGTTCCCAGGTCTGTAGTTCACTAATGAACTGCAAAAGGGAACTGCAAAATTCAGCGATCATAGGCAAGTCACGAAACAAAAACAAGGGCTTAGACCATAATGTTAGGTCTGACTTCCAAGTTAGTCGTCCAACAAATCGATCTAGAACAAGGGGCCATAACACAGTGCAAGTTCCAATTTTGGGTCATCAATGCATTAGTTGCGTTCACTGTTTGTTCATTCCCATAAATCCTTTAGATTTCTTTTCATACAATGACTGCCCCCTTTCCATATTGCAGATTAGGCAGAACAAAGATGTGTACGGTGATAATTGTTTTCAATTTCTATCTTGCTACATATGGGTTTACTGTGGATATGGTCGGCTTAGAAATGGAATCATCCGGTAACTTTTTGTTGTATTCACTTTTGATCTAAGTTACGCTTGACTCTTCACTTTTGATGCCGCACCTATGTCGGATTCTCCAAAAAATTAGTGTATTTTTGGAGAATTCGACGCGCACTCATTGACATTTTTGAAAAGTCTGAGCAACAAAGCTTATGATTTCATGTTACTGGCACAATGCCATTTGCATTTTTGATTCCTGTTCTCCAATCTTAATGATTTTTTTAACTTCGAAGGGAAATCGACGAAGCTTTAAGACCTGGTGTCTATGCTTTAATAGATGCTTGTTCGCCAGATGATCTTCAACGTCTTCACACAGTATTTGGAGGTGAGCAATCTCTACCTGTTCTGAAGTTTGAGAGAATGTTAAGCTATTAGCTGCTGCCTCACTGTTTTAATCTATTTATTGTTTATAGAGGGGCCCTGCAGAAACACCCTTGCTACTTTGCAACATGATTACAAGATCCATTTCCAGTATGGAGGAAAAGTTTGATCGATCATCATAACTACTTTTGTTGGCCAAGCCTCCTTGTGGAGGATCTGTATCGCGCTACTGCTTTTGCTGGCAAGGTTTCGTTGTGAAGAAAAAGGATAAGACTTGCAGAGTAATATTGCCAATGAAGCAATCTCAACGTTGCAGCATTGCACACTGGTGTTCATCTGGAGCCCGTTTCAACAGTAATCAGAAACGCCTCTCTTGAACCATTCTTCAAGACCTATGGGTGAAGGCTAATATCATAGAATGCAAAATTTGGCGTTGGTTCCTTGACGACATGCTTGTGCTCTGCTGCTAATGTTGTATGTACCAAACTGTATACACACGGCCGCCCTTTGTCAAAAGCCGAGACTCAATTCTGTACAAAGAAATTTTATTGAGCTCGAGCCTCGGGAGTTCCTGTGTATCGGTATGAGCACAAGTAGTACTTATCTTTTCGATTATGTGAATCATTAGGGTATAATACTTGTCTTTAGGGTCACTTTTGAGTTCTAGAATCATGCTAGTGCCCTTCGTTTACGAAGAAATCAGCACATTGATTTTGACTTTCTCTAAATATGTTCAATTGCTTTGTTGGCATTCAACACAAACTCTTCACTTTTTAATAATGGCTTGATAAGTATGATGTTGTATGTACACTCTTCATCTTTAATGAACTTGACAACAATCAGACATTTTGGTTCCACTTCAACTTCTTCATATCCCATTTGTTTACGATGAGCTCTGTTTTTTTTAATGCTCCATAGTACTGATCCTTTCACTTTTTCAAATTTGAGTATCAATCTTTTCACTTTTTTTTTTCCAGATATCCTTCACAATAGTAGAAACATAAACTGAAAAGTACTACCAATATGGGTTGTGGTGTAGGGGTGGGGCTACTCCATCCTTAACCAAAGGTCGGGTTCGAGCCCTGAGTATAGAGAAAATCCTATTGGGAGCGCCACCCCCAGAATGGGCCCTGCAGTGCGCGATCCGGATTAGTCGGGGACCCAATATGGGTATCGGACACCGGATGGGAAACCAAAAACAAACTGAAAAGTACTAATTCTAAACTACTTGGGCAGACCTCTTCCAAGATGGTTGAGGCAAGCCATCCCTACTTCCGCACTCCCTGGTATTCATATGGGATGAGCTCGATAAACAGTAGCTTTGATAGTACAAGCTATGGAAAACAAGGGAAGATAGTGGCGAACCCAGGATTTATGGATCAGGTTTAATGGGTGTTGGAGCACAAATTAACTCTCTGACTTGATTCAGTTTCTTATGGGACTAAATGAGAACTATTCAAAAATAAGGGGAAATAATTCTCATGATGAAACCTCTGCCTACAACAATGCAAGCATATATTCAACTATATTGTACAAGGAAATTCGAAGAGAGGTACAATTTGGAAATCAGTGTAATAGTAGCAATGATTCTACTGCTTTTAACATGAATGGACATAAATGAAACACTTACAAAAGCGACCATGAGTACATACAAATGAAATAATCTGACATCTAGGGGTGGCAATGTTGCGGTGCGGGTGTGGTGCCGGAAACCCGTAAATTTTAAAAGCATCCCGCATCATCTTTAAACCCTTCTACACTCATACTCACGCATAGAGGTGTACATAGGTCGGGTTGGTTTGGTTTTTTATTGAAAAAAATAAAAATCAAACCAATTAATTCGATTTATTAAAACTATAAACCAAATCAAACCAACATAAAATTGATTTTTTCGGTTTAGGTTTTAGTTGGTTCTTTCGTTTTTTTCCAGCTTTTCTCAATTTTTTTTTATAATCTTTATTTTTTTACAATTATATTGTGATTGAAGATTAGATCAAGTATGTTTTCACTCATGTGCTAATGAAAAACCGCAATTATGAAAAATTGAAAAACTCTTTTGAAACTAAAAAACAAGATGAAGAGTGAAAAGTTTAGGTTTTAAATTTATATTGGGTTTTGGATCATTTTATTAGCAATTAATGGACAAATATTACAACTTAAAGACCCAAATATGAACACACATATATTTCTAAATATTGAAAATTAATAAAACTAATTGAAACAATATTTAAAAAGTAGATTATAATTAATATTTTATATATAAAAGAGAAAAGACATCATTTCCCTCGAAACTTGTCCACTCAACTTACTTTAGCACTTAAACTAAACTTTCGTTTATTTACCCCTTAACATCTTTAAAGTATATTAATTTCACTCAAGACTGAATACCACTCTCACCACGGAGAGTGCATCACACGCGCCGACAAATCAACCCCACATCACTGCCATGTCAATGCCACGTCGGAGCCACGAAAGAAAAATATTTATATATATATATATATATATATATAAATCTTCTTTTAACCCCCCCCCCCCCCTCCCCCCCAAACATGTTTCTTCTTCTTCAATCACCATACCTCCTTCCCCTCACCAGAAATAATCCACCATTGGAGTCAAATATGAACAAAATATTCAGAACTACCACTTGTTCGACGAAATTCGAATTCAACCCACCACCTATTCAACAAAATGCCTCAATGAGCATCACCTCAATCAACAACGACATCAAGTTCTCTTCTACAACGGAATTCTCCAACTCAAGATGGCCAAATTAAATTCATCAAATTTTATGAAATTGAATTCTTCAATTATACGAAATTATACAAAATCGAATTCTTCAATTGAATTCTTCATCGAATTTGGTGAATTTCCAATGAGCACAAGACGTGAGAATTGAGAAAAATTAATAAGCAATTGA
>NC_061114.1:12350345-12384315 GCF_002878395.1 Capsicum annuum | reverse complement strand
ATCCCTTAGTGATGGCATAAGTTATCCTATATCCCGAGATAACTTATTTCCAACCAAACGACAAAATAAGTATGTTCGTGTTGCTGTAAATCATCTCATTAAGGGTAAATTGGGTACTTTAAAGTTAGATCGCTACTAAATGTAGAAATATGTCATTCCTGTTGGAATTGACTGAAAAAAGAAAGTGGGTGTGTCATATAAATTGAAATATATATATATATATATATAAGAGGAAGTAAATCTTTGATCCCTATTTAGTGAGTTAGAGAGATAGAGTTCGAAAAGGTCAAATCTTTTGATGATTCTGTAATCTATGGTTGAGTTGTGAAAACTTCGAGATATGTTTTCTATATCGGGACCGAATTCTTTTTGGGTAAAGAATCACTTTTAATTGCTTTGGAACTATTGAAGAAAAATGAAGAACCCAAAAAATAGAACAATAACAACGACAACAACATACCCAATGTATTCCGACTTAGTGGGGTCTGGGTAGGGTAGAGTGAACGCAGACCATACCACTACCTCAAGTGAAGTTGAGAAGCAAACCAAAAAAATAGTGATTCTTGAAGATATGAGTAGCGGTGAATTAATTGGTGGAAAAGTATGTGAAGAATTCAAACCTGGTTATTATGGAGTTTGTGCAAAGTGAAATGCCCGAAACTTGGATATGAAGTACGATGTTTCTTTTGTACAAGAACAAGGGTGACATTCAGAATTACAACTACTATATGGGTATCAAGTTGTTGAGTCACACTATGAAGGTTTGGCAAAGGGTGGTGGAGTTGAGGTTGAGGAGGATCGTGACTATTTCTGAGAATCAGTTTGGACTCATGCTAAGACGCTTGACTACGGAGGTCATTCATCTCGTTCTGAGATTGGTGGAGTAGTATAGAGAGAGGAAGAAGGACTTACACATAGTGTTCAACGATCTAGAGAAGACGTATGATAAAGTCCCCAGGGGGAGGTACTTGGAGGTTAGAGGTGTTCCTGTGGCGTAGACTAGGTCGATTAAGGACATTTACGATGGAGCTAATACTCGTGTAAGAATTATGGGAGGAAACTTGGAGCATTTTCCCATATTGATGGGGTTGCACCATGGGTCGTCCCTTAGCTCGTTTTAGTTTGCCTTGATGATGGATGTTTTAACGCGACAAGTTCAAGGTGAGGTGTCTTGGTGTATGTTATTTGCAGAGGATGTAGTTTTGAACTTTTGATTGACGAGACCCATGGAGGAGTTAATGCTAAGTTGGAGGTTTGGAGGCAAACTCTAGAGTCTAAAGGATTTAGGTTGAGCCTGACCAAGACGAAATATTTGGAGTGTAAGTTTACTGAGGGAACACATGAGACAGACGTGGTAGTGAAGCTTGATACCCAGACCACTCCAAAGAGAGATAGTTTCAAGTATCTTGGGTTTATGATACAGGAAAATAGTGAGATTAATGAGGATGTCACCTATCGTATTGGTGCAGGGTGGGTGAAATGGTGGCTTGCATCCGGAGTCTTGTGTGATAATAAGTTGCCCTTTCAACTTAAAGGTAAGGTCTATAGGTGGCGGTTAGACCATCTATGTTATATGGGTCGGAGTGTTGGCCAGTTATAAGCTCTTACATTCAAAGATGAAGGTGGTGGAGATAAGGATGCCGCGATGGATGTGTGGGTTTACTAGGATGGATAGGATCGGGGAAACGGGAATGAGGTTATACGTAACAAAGCTGGAGTGACTTCGGTAGATGACGGGATGCGTGAAATGAGGTTGGAGATGGTTCGGGCATATGATGAGGAAGGGCACAAATACCCCAGCGCGGAGGTGCGAGAGGTTGGTTATGGATGGATTCAGGCGAGATAGAGGTAGACCCAAGAAATATTGGAAGGCGGTGCTTAGACATGACATGGAGCAATTACAGCTTACCAAAGACATGACTCTGTTTAACTCCTTTTGGCTTCTTTGTGTGTTTACTTCATATTTTGAACCCCCTTAGTGAAAATCGTGGCTCACTAGGTTTTTCTACAACCCAAAAAGGAGTGATTCTTGAAACCTGAGTTGCAGCAACTTAATTGGAGGAAAAGTATGTGAAGAGCACCTGGATATTATAACAACAACAACAACAACAAACCCAGTATATTCCCACATAGTGGGGTCTGGGGAGGGTAAAATGTACGCAGTCCATACCACTACCCTCGAAGGAGTAGAGAGGCTGTTTCCGATAGACCCCCGGCTCAAGACAAAAGATCGTAGACCAACAGTCGCGCAACATGATAAAGAACAAAGAACCAACATCCACAAAAATAAAGTATAAGTAACCAAAAGGTAAGCAATATGCTAAAGTAACAAAAGAACCAACATTCAAAAAAAAAAAAAACAGTATAATTAACAACCTAAGGACCCCCTCCCCCATAACTGGAACTCCCAACCAAGCTATCCTTAAACCTCCTAACTACGGACTACGACTCGACCACCCACCTTAGCCTTCTAGTTTAATACTTTTCCTCCAAACCTTCCTATCTAGGGTCATGTCTTCAGTAAGCTGTAACTGTTCCATGTCACGTCTAATCACTCATTTTTGGTCTACCCCTACCCCGCTTGAAACCCTCCAAGGCCAACCTCTCACATCTACGGACTGGGGCATCCGTGCCCCTTCTCATCACATGGCCAAACCATCTCAACCTCACTTCCCGCAACTTATCCTCCACCGAAACCACTCCCACCTTCTCCCGAATAGTCTCATTCTTGATCCTGTCCGCCTTCGTAAATCCACACATCCAACGCAACATTCTCATTTCCGCAACCTTCAACTTTTGGACGTGAGAATTCCACCTGGATATTATAAAGTTTGTGCAATTAGAGAAAAGCTTAGCGCTAGAACTACTCATCTTGCTATTACCCCTCTTGATGTACTCAAAGTTAATATGCAAGTACATTTATTATCATCTTTTTAATAACAACAAATATCCCTTGATCCCAATTAGTTAGTTAAAGAGAGAGTTCGAAAAGGCCAAATCTTTTGATGATTTGGTCATCTATGATTGTCTTCGGAGGTTGCGGTATGGACTGTGTACATTTTATCCTCCCCAGACCTTACTTTGTGGGAATACACTGGGTTTGTTGTTGTTGTTGTTGGTCATCTATGATTGAGTTGTGAAAACTTCTGGATAGGTATTCTATATCGGAAACGAATTCTTAATGGATAAGAAATCACTTTTTAGTTGCTTCGGAACTATTAGGAGATTCTCTAGAAGAAATACAGAGGTTCTTCTTCTGGCAGCAACATGCTTGGTCCCTCTTATAGTGATTCTCAATATCTAAGTTGGCTTTATTTGGATTCACCTAGGCACCTTAATATAGGTGAGGTCTTATCATATATAAACTAAATTTACAGACCTGGGAGTTAATAGTAATGTGAGCAAGGAGTTAATAGTAATGTGAGCAAGCTCATATAGGCGCAGAGTTGATCATTTCTATAACATTAATTAACATTGCAGCCTTTGGGGTTAATATTTTCCTGTCAATTTCATTGATTAAGATTACACTTCGTAGTTTTAAATACTTTTTGGTGTCTTTCCTAGTCATTTATCGCTTAGTCTGCACCCTTGAATAATGTTACCTTTTCCGGAATTCGGGTGTATTACTTCTCAAGGCAGAGGAATACAAATTGGGATGTGCTTTTGCCAGAATTGGGTCAAAAGTCTTCATTCTGATTTCTCATATGCAAAGTACTAAGATTAGTTGGCTAATGCTGCTGAACGGAGATTTTATATTGTATGAATGCTCAGAAATATCAAATTGTTTAGCACTTGAATGATGCTTGAATACTAATCTGTAATTTTGATGCGAAGTTGATTGATTCCATCAATCTCCTTTGGGTTGGTATAGTTTCATTATGAACTTTATTATGAAGTACTGTTTTAACTTGTAGGTTCACCCTATCAAGTACCATAGCATTTCCACATGCTTTACAACTTTGTTGAGAGAACAAGGTCCCTCGGCCTTTTGGCGAGGATGGGCCGGGAAATTTTTTGGCTATGGTGTTCAGGGTGCTTGTAGATTTGGTCTGTATGAATATTTTAAGAAAGTATACTCAAATGTACTGGTGGATCAGAACAAGAGTTTGATATTTTTCGCCAGCAGTGCATCAGCTGAAGTAATTGCTAATGTGGCTCTCTGCCCATTTGAGGCCATTAAAGTTCGTGTGCAAGCTCAGCCTCATTTCGCGAAAGGTCTGTCCGATGGCTTTCCAAGAATATATGCATCAGAAGGCTTCCATGGGTATGAATCCAACGGACTTCTTTTCCCCTTTGGTGTAACATTTCTTCATGTTGTCCATCTCTACAGCTCCTTTTTCTAATTTCAGGTTATACAGGGGGCTTGTTCCACTACTGGGTCGTAATATACCATGTATCTCTCAAGTCTTTCTCACTCTATTCAGTTGATGTAAATTTGTACATCCTATGAAATTTTGTACTTATGTATATGTATACCCCATGATGCAAAATGTGATACCAATGAAACAATTTTGGATACTCTTTTAAGTTTATTATTCAGATTTCTTCATATTAGTGGTAATAGTATTGCCCCCTTCTCAAAAAAAAAAAAAAACAAAAAAACTTTCCCCTTATCAAAAAAGTACTGCCCCTGTAGTTTCTTGTTCTTCGATTTCTGTTACTATCTGTTGTTCTTGTACCTCGATTATAGTATTGTTTTGATGTAGTTTCTGGTCTGTTACTATTGTTGTTTTTGTTATTATATGTTGTTTCTTGTACCTCTGTCACTTCTTGTTCAGGACTGCTTTGAATTGCTTTTCTTTTAACCAAGGGTATATCAGAGACAACCTCTCTATTTCTGAGGTAGGGGTAAGGTCTGCATACACTCTATCATATTCAGAATCCACTTTGCGGGACTACATTATGTTGTTGTTATTCAGAATTCTGTGGCCACTTTAGACTGTTTTTGTTATATCTGAGGCAGCATTATTGGATTTTAGTTGAAAGCTAGCTGATATGCGTGCAACGCTGATACTAAAATCATTTGTGCTATAGATCCAAGGATGAATCTACCACCTGTTATTTCTAATCATGGTCTATTTAAGCGGTGTATTTATAGAAGAAATTGATGACGATTAAGTTGTATTGCTACATTGTAAATTCTTTAGGGATTTTCAGTAGAACGGTATCAGTAAAACTAATGTTGGTTATTTTTTTCCCCCATTGCAGTTTCAATAGTTATGTTCTCAACCTTTGAGCACACAGTGAATTTTCTTTATAAAAAATTAATCCAGAAAAGGAGGGAAGAGTGTTCAAGAGCTCAGCAGCTCAGTGTCACTTGTTTAGCTGGATATGCCGCTGGATCTGTTGGTAGTATTATTTCTAACCCCGCTGACAACATTGTTGCTTCTCTTAACAACAAGAAGGCCAGTACCCTAAAGCTGGTAAAATCTCTTAACGTCTTCCCACATCCCAAAACAAATAAATAGTATAAATACAAAAAATGAAACGCAAAAAGTAACTACGAAAAGAAAATGAGTGAGAGATGTTTACTACAGTGCTTCTCATGCTTGCTTCATTTCTAATTTACTCTGTTTACCTTTCAGGCCGTGAAGAAAATTGGGTTTCTTAATTTGTTTACAAGAAGTCTACCTATTAGGATAATGCTAGTTGGACCAGTTGTGACTTTGCAGTGGTTGTTCTACGACTCCATTAAACTATTAAGCGGATTGTAAGTGCTGCTTCTATACTCATATACCTAATTTGTACATGAGTTAATTCAACTTTCACTTTCCTAATATTGCTTATTTTGCATGAATATTGGCGTGTGATTTCTTGTTATTTGGACACGCGTCTGCTCAATTGAGGGTCATGAGAGTTATTAGTTACAAATAACTATTATTAATGTGAACTGCTTATCTCGTTTCTAATGAATTTGATAAATTATGTGGTTCTTTAACAACTATAAGACATGAATAGAAGATCCACAGAAACACGGAAAGTGATGGCCGTCACTAAACATCAACAAACAAGCAACATTACTGTTGTTTCTTTTACTTAGGTTATCTTTTACCATTTTTGTTGTCAATGCTTTTTTTTCTCTTTGATATTTTTGTTGTCAATGCTTTTCTTTTCTTTTATATTTTTTGTTGTCAATGCTTTTCTTTTCTTTTATATTTTTTGTTGTCGATGCTTTTCTTTTCTTTGATATTTTCATCACAGCTTTTCCACTCTTGTATTATCTAAACCTTCTTTAGAAAACGCTTTTCTTAAGCTGAGGGTCTACCGGAAACAACCTTTCTACCCCACATAGGTAGGGGTAAGATCTGCATACACCTCACCCTCGTCAGATCCCACTTGTGGGATCACACTAGATATGTTGTTATGATTTTTTAAGATGGTCTCTGTATCTGAATTAATTAATTCAAGTATGCTGGAGCAATATCCAAATAAGTTGATTAAGTGGCTTTAGTCCCCCCTTGTTTGTGATTGAAGTGTCGTAGTATGTGGCCTAGTGGTCAATGAGGTGGGGGAGAACCATGAGTCTCATGTTGAAATCCGGTAAAGAATACCAGGTAATTTCTTCCCTTAGATGCCTAAGCCTTAGTGGGAAGAGTTGTCCAGTACCTGTGCTGGTGGCAACGAGTGGGCCCAAATAATTCAATTGGGGTAGTTGCCGAACCATACCACATAGTTCCGGCAACAATAAAAGCTGCAAAAAAGACAGCAGCAATACTACTGGAAAGGACGGTTTCAATATTTCCCATACGCAATCCTTTGTATAGACGTTGTGGTGGACGGACGCTAAGATGGCATAGGCCCGCTAATATGCCCAATGTTCCTGCTGCAATATGATGAGAGGCTATTCCTCCTGGAACAAAAGGATCAAAACCTTCCACGCCCCACGCTGGATTTACAGGTTGTACTTTTCCCGTTAGGTACTTGATAGAATTAATTGAAGTGTGGCGAAAGCTTACTCGGACACGACTTTCATCTTAAAAGGGGGAAAAAGAGAGAGTAAAGATCAGCAATCCATCACTTTGACAGTGTGTCAGCTGTAACTAACACTACCTTCATATTTTGAACAACGTCCAATGTCAAGCCTTTGAGTAGCTATTGACGTAAATTCTGTTTGGAAGAATTATTATTCCACGGAGGAATTCTTCTGTATGTCTTTGACCTGGAATTAGATCTCCAAAGACCCTTGAACCAACTTCAAAATCCAGAGGTTAATGAGGACTCTTTGATCACATAACTGAAGGTTCTTGCATTTGTAAAGAAAGGAGTCAGTCAGTAACGCTGCTAACTGTATTAAACTTGTGTTCTAAATCCATATCAACCAAACGAAGTTAAAACGGAAATGAAAGTGAAATGTCCTAAAAACAACTGCAAACTAAAAAGGCGTTTTGATGATTTCTGTAGGAATGGCATGCGATAATACATCGTATACAATAGTTTTTCCTTTTAATTCCTTTGGCTTAATTTAGCCCGCTGTTGCACCCACAAAGTGAAGGAATATTTTCAGCAGGATGAATATATTACGTTACTACTACAACCGTTATCATTTGCATCCAGAAAAGAAGAGTAAAAGGATGTGGAGAAAGGAACTGGAAAAATTACAATTGAATAAATTATGTAAAATGGGATTCTACTTGAACCGGGGGTCTTCTATCGGAAACAACCTCTCATCTCCCAAGGTAGGGGTAAGGTCTGCATACACACTACCCCTACCAGACCCCACTTTTGGGATTTACACGGTATCTTGTTATTGTTGTTGTTGATTTTAGAGAGCGAGAGAGAGCCCTTCTTCTGCCTAGAAGCAAAGAGAATCAACAATCAATTATACTAGGAGATTGTGACTTCACCGACGCTGAACTTGGATGGTGAATGCAGGAGGGTGGGTAGTCGGCTTGAAACCAAATTCAGGCTAAGTTGTGATTTGGGAACATGTGAATAGAAGGAAAGAGTTCCTAATGACATGCTTGATTGGGAGGTTCAAGAAGAGGGTGTAGTCACCAGAGCGGGTAGCATCTTGGGCTGCGGAGACGTGGATGTGAGATATGGCTGAAGCTTCAGTGATGGGAGAGGCTCCATGTTTTTATTTCACTTCGGAAATGAACTGGAAGCTCGACGAGTTTTGGGTGAAGGGTCAAAGTGGATGGGCTACTTCATCCATTACTTTAAGGTATTAGGTTGTATTATCAAATTTTCTCACATATATCACAGTCATAAGCCCATTCTCACACTTTTAAATCTTATTAAAGTTTCCGCTTAAGCACCAAAATCGAGTAGCAATACCTTAAATGGTTGTCCTACATGGGTTCTGCAAGAACTTTGGGAGGGGTTTGTAGTTATCTTAATATTTCGGGTTGGATGCTCAGATTCTTTCGCAAAGTTAAAGTAGACACTCAAGTTAGGATAGATGGAATACATTATCTAGGTTGATTCACATCTGATGAATTTCTTGTCAGCGGCATTCTCTGCATCGTTGTAGCAGGTGAGAGTACGTCAAATTCTTTGAGTAATAATGTGTTAAGCCATTATCAACGCCACTATGATTGTTCTTGAATCAATAGAACAAAATCGTATTTTCTTTGCCTTGCTTATTTCTCTCAAATGCTTGGATTGATGTTTTACACGTATATTTTGTAGGCCGACCAGTGGACATGTCACCAAAGATATAAAGGAAGAGGAGAAGCCTCAATGTCGTTGAAGATGAGAGCTGCTACTGATATAATGAGCACGCGAATATTTGTGCACCTAATTTAGCAAATAGGGTGAGCTCGCGACCCTCTTAACCAACAAATAAATCGCTGTACAGGCCATTTTTTTATCAGCAATTATCTCTATTTGCTGAGTGAGACACTTGACTATTTTGAGCTACCTGAAGAAGGTAAAACTGTTTTTCCGCAAAAAGAGGGGCTTTCTCTTAGTCTTGCACTAACTTATACAACGTCGCTGAAGTTGTTTGTGTCTGTGGCTCGGATAGATAGTCGATTCTACCAGCTAGAGCCATAGTTCTGGCCGTCGGGTTTTTGATGAACTGCTCTGAAACCAACAAAAATGTTGTTTTGCTGTTGGGAGTATATGTTAGTTTACATTATCCGACTGATTTTGATTTCCCAGTTTCTTGTGGCGGAACCAGAATTTTGATAAAGCATGATGAATTAACTCATGTGATTTGTATGATCTTCAAGATCACACTATGCTCAAATGAGCACCTTATTGTTTATGCTTTAAAGTTTCTGTCGAGGATCTATCTAAAACAACTAATCTCGATTTTGGTTCTATTTGGTATTTGGTCTTTATGTGTATAACATAATACAAGTGGTCCTTAGTGTAACTAGCGATTTCGGCTTCATGTAGTACACTAAGCGATTTCGGCTTCATGTAGGCGAGTTGCAGCCTGCAATCCGAACCCTCGCGGGATCGTGACCCTTTGTCCTGGCCATTGTAGCACGTGTGTAGCCCAGGGCATAAGGGGCCTGATGACTTGACGTCATCTTCACCTTCCTCCAGCTTATCATCGACAGTCTGTTCAGAGTTCCAAACTCAACGATGACAACTAAACATGAGGGTTGCGCTCGTTGCGGGACTTAACCCAACATCTTACGGCATGAGCTGACAACACCCATGCACCACCTGTGTCCGCGTTCCCGAAGTCTGATAAACTTTTGATAATTATATTATTCTAAAAGATTTAGAATTTGTCGGTCACGTTTATTAGAAGTCGACAACTAACAAAAAAAAAGTTATATAAATTTCATGTAACATCTATTATTGATGTACTTCATAGTTGATTTATGCCTTTGTTAGGCTTCAAAATATGATGTTATAGCTAATCATTTAAACAAAACTCTTCATTTAATTGAATTTGGCCTTACTTTATGGCATATTTATGCCAATCCGAACCCTCGTGGGATTGCGACCCTTTGTCCCGGTCATTGTAGCACATGTGTTGCCTAGGGCATAAGGGGCCTGATGACTTGATCTCATCTTCACCTTCCTCCGGTTTATCACCGACAGTTTGTTCAGGGTTCAAAACTCAACAATGACAACTAAATATGAGGATTCGCTCGTTGTGGAATTTAACCCAACACCTTACAGCACGAGCTGACGACAACCATGCATCACCTGTGTTCGCGTTCCCGAAATCTGATAAAATTTTCATAATTATATGTTATACCTAATCATTTAAACCATACCTCTGCAATTAACTCTTCAATTCAATTTAAACTTGGCCTCTTACTTTATGGCATATTTAAAATGACTTCAAATGTGATTTCAAGAATATCTAAATGAAATGAAAATAATATCAACCACATATTAATCTTTCAAAAAAAAAAAAAAAACTCAATTAAGATTTGATTTGCTAGTTCATGTCATTGTTATTTCAAATCATATTAGGACATCAATATTCACATATTTTTCGACGATAAAGTAGTTGGTCAGTATGAAATAAAAATAAAAATCAACTAAATATATATTGAATTAAAACTACGTATTAAAGAAAAACAAGTGTGTAAAGCACAAGTTCTGAGTTGGACCTACCTTGATTCCTAAAGGATCCATATGGTGTAAGATAAAAAATCTCCAATAAATTCATTCAATTCTTATCGTCATCATATAAACTACGACGTTAAAATATTTTTGAAGCTTAGTATAATGTGCTTATACTCAATTTTTTAAAAAAATATTAATAATTGTATTTTTAGTCCCTCGATTTTTGATACTTTTAATTTTGATTCTTATATTATTACACTAAGCACATCTAATCTACAATTAATTATACAGTGTATTTGTTATTCTCTTTTTAAAGATTTTTAAAGAACATGTGTTATAATTAGAATATTTTTAGAATTATATTATCTAAAATATGAAATGTCAGTAAAATATTAACATAACGTAACAATGTTTAAAATGACTCAAATAAGATTTTAAAAATATCTAATTTGAATGAAGATAATATTAATCACATATTACTCTTTCAGAGAAAAACATACTCTATCAATTAAGATTTGATTTGCCAGTTTATGTCATTATTTCAAGTCACATTATGAAATTAACATTAACATTTTTTTCAAAGATAAAATGGTTGACTAGTATGAAATGAAAATAAAAATAAAATAGATATACATCGCGTTAAGACTATTTATTAAAAATAATAAAACCTATTGTTTTTGAAGCTTAATATAATGTGTTTATACAGTCAAATCTTTCTATAGTGACAACGTTTGTTCGAAAATTTCATGGCTGTTATAAAGAGGTGTTATATATGTATACTGCCATTTGACGTTCAAATCTCATTTAGCTGCTATAAACAAAAGTATGCAAAATTAAAAAGAACATGAATTATTAAAAAACAAACATTAGTAGTCTTTTCCTTATAAGTTATAAATAACTCATGTGCATCTTTTAAATATAATTTTTTTTCTTTAAATTAGACATTCTGACTTAAAATTTACTGTGTAAAATTTTTTTAATTTTATTTCGTACAAATTTGAGTATGATGTTATAGAGAGGCAATTTACAATGGATATATACCACTATAATAAACGACATTGTTGTTATAGGTAGAATGTTATTATAGAGAAGTAAAATATAACATTAAAAATTATTTTCGGAGAAAATTAGATCACAATAGTGAAATGTAGTTATAACGAGATGACATTATACAGAGTTCTGAATATATTCACTTTTTTAAAATAGTGATATAATTGTATTTTTGATCCCTTATTTATTGATATTTTAATTTTGATTCCTATATTATTATGCTAAGCACATCTAATCTACACTTATCTATACTTTGTATTTGTTGGTCTCTTTTATAAGGAACATGACTATTTTTAGAATTATATTATCTAAAATATGGAATACCAGTAAAATAATAACACAACAGATCAATAATTAAATATTTTAATACTCAATAATTGTCAAAATTAAATGACTCAGACATAATTTTAAGAATATCTAATTGAAAAGAAGATAATATCAACCACATATTACTCTTACAAGAAAAAAAAAACATATCAATTAATATTCACACGTCCATGTTATTTCGAAGTCACATTATGACATTAATATTCACATGTATTTTTCACCGATAAAAAAGTTGGTTAGTATGAAATAGAAATAAGAATTAAATAAATATACATTCTATTAACACTATTTATTAAAGAAAAATAGGTGTCCAATGCACAAACTTTGGATTGGACAGGGAAAATAACATAAATATACACTTTAACTTATCATATTTATATAATTTTTCATATAAATATACACTTTAACTTATCATATTTATATAATTTTTCATTCTTATAAATAATTACATAAATAACTTTTCATTCTTGATAGACCCAAAATCGAGAAAAATATATCGAGAGTTAACTATGTATCTTTATACGGAAAAATATAACTTCGTTGGATGTATTATGTATCTCAACAGACCCAAAATCGAAGAAAATATATCGAAAGCTAATTATGTGTCTTTACAAAGAAAAATATATATCATCGTTGATGTATCAAGAGCTAGTTATGTATCTCAATAGAGCCAAAATTGAAATTTTCAATAATTATGCAAAATATCAGATTTTTTTGTAATTAACCTCCAAACTGTCGAAATTTATGTTGTTTGCCCATAATTTATGTCGAAATTTATGTATTTCTTGATCTCTTTATAAGGAACATGTTATAGTTAGACAATTTTTGAAATTATATTATTATCTGAATCATAAAGTAACAATAAAATATTAAACTAACATATCAATATTTGGACTCAAATCTCAATAAATTATACCCGCAAAATTTATAATGAAAAAAATTATTTTCACTATATTTTATTTATGATTACCTTTAATTTTCACGACTTATAAAATTTGTTGCAAACACCAATATCTTGAAGTACAGTATTATTCAACATTTTTTCATTATTATAGTGATAATATAACTGATAATTAAGTCTCAACAATCATTAATTCAATCAATTCAAAAAGTTGAAAACAGGAAAAAAGAAAATCAAGAGATTACAATGTCTTTCCAAGAAGTCACATTTCACAAACTGTTTATTAGTCTTTTCCTCCTGTTAATATTATATTAAAGTCTGATATTAATCACCATAATTAATATTATTAAGTGTCAAAATTAATTTTATAAATAAATAATTATAGTGTTTAAATTTTTATCGAAAGAGTATATGTCTAAATTTTTTTTTTTTAATTTCTCAATTATTACTCTATTATAGAATACATTTATGGGGTTGTTGCTCCCAATAAATTCATTCTCATCGATTCAAATCTGAGAACTTTGTTTTTTTTCTTAGTTTTCCACGAGATATTTGTTATCTATATTAGAGTCTGATTAATCTGAATTCACGTCGGAAAGTTTCGCTATGGGGATAAAGCGTTCTCTATTAAAGGCAGGGGCGGATTTAGCATTGCGGGAGGGGTTCCCAGGAACCCTAAACAATTTTGTATACCTTGTAATTATACAAAAATCTATTAAATATATAAGAATAATAAGTGAGGAATCTATTAATAAAATTGTTAGTTGACTTAGTGGCAGAAAAGAGACTTGAAAAAGTGTCTCACATGTTATATATACCCTAGTTCGAACCTCCTAAGAATGACCATTTTTAACTTTTTATTGGGAGTCGAACCCCAAGACCTCATGTTATGGTGGAAGGAATGACCATTTTTAACTTTTTATTGAGAGTAGAACCAACCTCTAGTTATGATGCATGGAAGGAATGATCATTTTTAACTTTATATTGGGAGTCGAATCTAAGACCTCTGGTTATGGTGGAAGGAATGACTATATTTAACTTTTTATCGGAAGTCGAACCCAAGATTTCTGGTTATGATGGAAGGAATGACTATTTTAAACTTTTTATCGAGAGTCGAACCCAAGATTTATGGCGAAAAGAATGACCATTTTAAACTTTTTCTTGGGAGTCAAATCCAAGACCCCTAATTAAGAATGAATAAGTATTTACCATTCCATCATATATAACCTTTGATTAAGGTTTGTTCCATCCTAATCCTAAATCAGAAGTCTCAGATTTGAGCTTTTGAGAAAAGAAAAAATTTATTCGAAGCGTCATCCCTAAAAATAAGTAACAACATATAATTCAAATTTAATCAAGCCTCGATACAGATAATACTAAATGAAAACTGAAAAAATAAATAAAGAACGTTTTATCATTTTTGGTTCAACTACGTTCACAAGCACAAAGCCGCCATACACATGCAGTGCAATTTGCATGCATTCCTCATGGAAATCAGAAGTCTCCTTTTAATTAATTATATATATATATATATATATATATATATATGTATGTATATTATTTTTCATCAATTGTTTGATGTCCGTATTGGAATTTCGACTGATCCGAATCGTATGTTGTAGGGCTCATTATGGGGTAGCGCTCCTAAAAGAATTTTCTCGATACACAGAACTCGAACTTGACACCTCTAATTAAGGGTAGAATAGTCTTACTATTATACCACAACTCATGTTGGTGACTTCATGCATATATAGTAAATAACTCAAATTAAATTTATAACCACTCGATATTTAATTTATCCACTTAGCTAGTTGTTTATTTAGATTTGCATGCATTATGTGTGGTTAGAAAATGCACACTTCATATCATAGATTTTCTTTAATAGTAGAGAGACGATCTTTTTCATCTCACTATTCAAATTATGATTGATGAGAATAAAATGAGTAAACTAAATACGAAAAAAATTGATTGGAGAGTTATGTGGCCATGTTACAAGTGTGTGGACCAAATATTAATATATTTTTTAATTTATTGAGTATGCGACCAGTCGTATTTGAGTTTTGATGATTGATCAATATTACATAAGAAAAAGATTTTTGGTACGTCTTTTAATTTGACGAGATACATAATTAGGTCCCCGATATATTTGAGGAAGATACATAATTAATTTAAATTTTTATAATTATTTTATAAAGATGAAAATTTGTGTGAATATGATAAATTAAGACATATAAATGTTTTTTTTTCATAATATAATATAATATAAGATTAAAGCTCCTTTGTTCAATCCTTATGATCACCGTATAAACTATGTTGTTAAATTATTTTGAAGATTAGTAATGTGCCTATATTCATTTTTCTTAAAATTGTGATGATTGTACTTTTGTCCCCCAGTTATTGATAACTTCAAATTTTGATTTCTATATAATTTTGCTAATCACATATAACTTTTAATAACTATATTATGTATTTCTTGATCTCTTTATAAGGAATATGTTATAGTTAGACAATTTTTGAAATTATATTATTATTTGAATCATGAAATAACAATAAAATATTAAACATAACATATCAATAATTGGACTCAAATCTCAAAAAATCGTTAAATTTGTGAATATTAACCGTCAGAGGGATTAAAATGTACGAATTGTTAGGATAACTACTAGTTAGAGATAAGAACTATAGGTGATAACCTTTGTTACGTTCCTTCTCCCTTTAAGACTCTTGTATTATATTTGTATTTAACATTGTAACATGCGTATTGGAATACATACAGAGAGAAAGAACTGATCTCTCCAATCCTTTCATGATATCAGAGCGACAAATCGCTTCCCTCAACAATGACAAACCCATCGATCCCCACTTCCATAGCCTCATCTCAAAATATGACGACAAGTCTTTCAAATAACTTCACCCACTCAAATCTGATAAAAGGCGAAGTTTACTCTATTTTCTTGCATTTTAAATTACAAGTTGAAAATTACGTTGAACACAAAATAAAAGTGATTCAATCAAATTGGGGTGACGAATATCAAAAGTATTTTAAATTTTTTGGACAAGTTGGTAGAGTCCATCAAATATCTTGTCCCCATACTTATGAACAAAATGGCTTTGCTGAACGCAAATATCGTCATATTGTTGAGACTGGTCTTACCTTATTAGATCATGCTTCGTTACCTCTACATTTTTGGGATGACGCCTTCTCTACTGTTGTATATCTCATTAATCGTATGCATAGTTCTGTCCTTCAGAATATTTCTCCTTTTGAGAAGTTATATAACAAGGTTCCTGATTATAATTTCTTAAAAGCATTTGGTTGTGCTTGCAATCCATACTTGCGACCTTATAACTCAAATAAGCTTGCTTTGAGATCATCTCAATGTGTCTTTTTAGTAGATAGTCCAAGCCACAAAGGTTATAAGTGTCTGCATATTCCCATTGCTCGTGTGGATATTCCCCCCCATGTAGTATTTGATGAGTTAAAGTTCCCTTTTACAATGATACATGAAAATGCACTAATGATATCATCTCCGTCCCATAGAACTTCCACATTACATGAGGTTGCCCCGTGCTCTTCCACGACTAATTTTCACCTTTGGATTCATCATCTTTAGGTGTTGCTACAAACACGTCCTTGCTGTCATCTACTGCTCCTACTAGTTTCAGTAGCCCAATTTTACCTGTGTCCTCTCCAGCTTCCTCTGCCTCACTGCCTGCTCTAAATCTCACAGTTGATTTGCCTCTGTTACCAACCACGGTGTCACATTCGATTCCAAGTCCAACTTCGAAGTCCAAAGGTTCCACCCTTTCTTTTGTTCCTGACCATATGCTTACTCGTTATAAAACCAAGAACTCCCATCCTAGTGCAAATATGTCTACCAAGTATCCGCTTCCTACTTTCAGTTTACTTTTCGAGCCATCTTGTTTCACTCAAGCCAATAGAGATATTCACTAGAGAAAAGCTATGCAAGAGGAATACAATGCTCTCATTTAGAATGATACCTGGAATCTAGTGCCTGCATCAAATGCAGCTAACATTATTGGTAGTAAATGGGTTTTCAAACTTAAACTCAACCCGGATAGTTCTATTGAGTGGTATAAGGCTCGTTTAATGGCAAAGGGGTTCAATAAAAAAAGCTGGGATTGATTATCATGCCACGTTTAGTCCGGTGGTAAAACCCACAACTATACGAGTGGTGTTAACTTTGGCCTTGTCTGATGGTTGGTGTTTACGCCAACTTGATGTTAAAAATGCCTTTTTACATAGAGAATAGAAAGAGGAAGTTTATATAATGCAACCTTCCGAATTTGTTGATCCTCAGTATCCCACACATGTTTGTTGCCTTCATAAAGGTCTATATGGTTTCAAGCAGGCTCCTAAGGCTTGGTTCGACAAATTATGTTCAGCCTTATTACGCGTGGGTTTCATTTCGTCTAAGTTGGATACATCTTTGTTTATTCATAGTTGTAACGCCCCAAAAATGAGTCTCGAGATGTCACATGGTGCTCGAGATTACGAGCAATCTCAACCTAACCCTGTAAGCATTCTATTAAATCTTGATAGTAATCATAAAGAAATATAGATATATAGTCAAAGCTAAAATGAGGAACCCTGTCTGTCTGTTCTTAGCTGAAATTGTCTAAACATAATATCTGAAAGCATTTTTCTCAAAAGTCTGGACAATTAATACTAAAAATCTGAATTTAATCTAACAGTCTGACAAACCTCTACTACTAATAACTAGAGAGCCACTTGGACAATTCCCCAGCTAACTCGAACTGGTTGAAAATATCGAATCAAGAACTCTAATTAGATGAAAAACTGTGTAACTAGGTCCCTGAACTATGAAGACTCACCTACTATCGGAAAGTAGATAGAGATGCTCGAAATTACTTACGCTGCTGAAACTGAGCACCTGAACCTACATTATGAGACAATGTAGCACATAGACGTGTATGTGGATCAATACTTATGGAATGTACTAAGTATATGGGGGTGAATGCATAAGTAAAATAATATCTCAACATTACTGTAAATTTGCAAAAAAAGAATGCATGCTAAGTGTAGATGACTCACAATAGTTTGAATAACTGAAAACTGAGAATCAGGATCATGAGTGATAAAGCATACTGTATGAATCTAGTGAGTCATAACACTTAGGTCTAAAAGCTGTACTTGTATTCTATCTTGAAATCATACTGTCTAAGTGTAGAAATGACTCACTTTTATCTCTGTAAATTGAAAGCTGAAATTTAGTAGCTAATGACTTATATAAAATAATAACTGAATAAAATCATGAGCCTTTACACTTAGTTTCTAAAAGCTTTTATGTTATTCTTTACTCTTTTCTGTAAGTTGTAGGGAGTTTCTTCTAACCGACATACACTATTTGAGCTACCATAGTGTCTAATATCTAGGTTCTCTTATGGAAAAACCTCACGTTGGGGAGAGGTGTCATACTTTTACCAAAGAGTATAACCTAATCTAAGTGATCCCATCTGTATCTGTCATCCATATAGAAATAGGAATAATCTGAACCCACGTTGGCTCGTAGTTTTGGGGCATGAGAACATACCCAACTCGGTGCTAAATACTACTCCCTTTAATTTGTGTGCTCATTCTGTTGGAAATCCACTTTAAAAACTAGCATAAAGGTTTATAATGAAAACTAATTGTGTATCTGTTAATTCAAACTGTAATTGAAACTGTAAAGTGGATTCCATGTATGAACTAAGATCAAAAGATCAAATCTTTATCAAAATCTGAAAAATAACTAATCATGAGATGCTGAAAGCATAGTCATTCTTGAAATATCAACATTCAAACTAGGGCTTAGTAACCTATGCATCAAATTCATGTCAAGTCATCATAAGATTCATGCTTGATAATGAAAATATTGATAATTCAATTCTAAATGTAAAAATTACTGCAATATGCATAAAAATACGAAAGTAGACACAAAACTAAACATCTAAATCTCTCAAAATCTCATAATCTTCAAATAGTAATAGGTGGGTATAGATCCTAAACTGAAATACATATAATTTCATATAAAATTCAACTTTAAAATAACTTTGGGCACAAGGATGAAAGAATTATCCTTGTTCATAATCTCTACATACCTTAATTGATGACTAGATGAAGAAGCTTGAATTTTGAGTTCCTATTTGTGCTCTTGAAGATTAATCATGAAGTTCTTGAATTGGAAATCTTGAATTTTGGGTTATCTTGGAAAAAGAATGGTGGAATTTGGATTTCTTGAGGATTTAATTTTGAAGCTCTAGGATTTCATGGAGAGTAATTTGATGAAAAATATGCATAATGTGCTTAGGATAAGTTAAATTTCTTACTTCTCACAATATGGGGCTTGGAAAAATGACTAGATTGCCATTTGTAACAATTACTCGAAACTAGAAAGGAAAAATCCCGATTTGGCACACCACCGCAATGCGCCGCTATCCCGGTGGCTCACTGAAAGAGGGATAATTGCCATTTTGGGCTCTGGCGCAACACGGTGTAATCGCGTTGCATCACTGGAAAAGAACGAGTGCTATTTTGCACTCTACTGCAATGCGGTGTATGTCCAATTGGGAATTTTGATGCGATACAGGCAAATTGCATTGAGCTACTGGAAAGGGACGAATAGGAGCTGGAACTTCTCCCGACGCAGGCTAATCGTGGTGCTCCACTGGAAATCAGTCAATGTCGAGTTTGTCCTTCACCGCGACGCGACGCTTATCGTGGTATTCTACTGCTTTCACTAAAATCGTCATAACTTCTTAACCAAGCATCGGATTAAGGCAAAATTGGTATCGTTGAAAAGCTGGTATAATCATCTACAACTTAGTGGGTCTATAACTGGAAAAGTCTACTCATATCAAGAGTTAATTATTTTTGAAGTTGACCCTTAACATTTTAGGAGCTAAACGGGACTTAGTATGGGGTATTATAATATCTCCCATTTGAAAACATTCATCCTCAAATGAGACTAGTTAAACTGAAGATTCTGGGGGACTGAGGCTATATGCTAGCATGTACAACTGAAACAAAATAGCATGACTGAATTTAACTCATACTGAGCGACTGAACTAATCTGTGAATGCATGAATTTACATGAAGATAACTATATGGCTGAATCTGAGACGGGAAAAGAACTAAATTAAGGAAGGTTGTTACCTCAGGCTGAATCTGAGTTTGTGGAGAAGAGGTGAGGATACTTGGTATGCATGTCTGCTTCTGTTTCCCAAGTAGCACCCTCAACGGACTGATTTCTCCACAGATCTTTGACCAAGGGAACTTCTTTGTTCCTTAGTCTACGAATCTGATGTTCAAGAATATCTACTGGAAGCTCTTCATATGAAAGGCTATTTTGAATATCTATGCTTTCTAGAGGGACTACAATAGCTAAATCGTCCATACACTTCTTCAATAAAGATACATGGAACACCAGGTGAACTGATGACAAGTTTGAAGGTAGCTCAAGCTCATACGCTACCTTTCCCATATGACTCAATATTCTGTAGGGACCCACATATCGAGGACTAAGCTTCCCCTTTTTCCAAATCTTTTCACCCTCTTCATGGGTGAAACCTTCAAGTGCACCAGATAATCTACTTCAAACTTAAGATCTCTCCTTTTTACGTCTGCATAAGATTTCTGATGACTCTGAGTTGCTTTCATTCTCTCTCGAATCAACTGAACTTTCTCTATGGCTTTAAACACCATATTTGGCCCAATCAAAGTGGCCTCACCTATCTCGAACCAATCAACTGGTGATCTACATCTCGCCCATAAAGAGCTTCAAACGAGGCCATCTGAATGCTAGAATGGTAACTGTTGTTGTAGGCAAACTCAATCAATGTCAAGTGGTCATCCCAATTGCCTTTAAAATTAATAAAACATGACCTCAACATATCCTCTAAGGTCTGAATAGTCTTCTTTATCCGACCATCTGTCTGTGGATGAAAAGTTGAACTAAGATGAACTTGGGTACCAAGACCCTTCTGAAAGGCTTTCCAAAATTGAGAGGTAAACTGAGTACCCCGATCTGAAATGATGGACAAGGGAAGTCCGTGCAATCTAACTAACTCTTTGATATACAACTTAGCATAATCTTCAGCTGTGCAGGACATGTGAACTGGCAAGAAATGGGATGATTTGGTCAATCTGTCTACAATAATCCATATCGAATCAAGCTGAAGATGTAAATGGGGTAATCCAGTCACAAAGTCTTTATTTACCTCCTCTCATTTCTAAGTGGGAATACCAAACTCCTGCAAAGTGCCACCAGGTCTTTGTTGCTCTACCTTAACCTGTTGACAAGTCACACACTTGGCTACAAACTCTGGGATATATTTTTTTATATCACTCCACCAATAGACTTTCTGCAGATCACAGTACATCTTGGTGTCTCCTGGATAAATGGAGTAATGCGCACCATGCGCTTCTGCCATAATCCATTGCCTCAAATCATCAACACATGGCACACACAATCTACTCTAGTATCTCAACACACCATCTCCCCTGGGAGAAAACTTCTACCTTTTGGTCTTTAACTAACCTCTTCAGTTTGACCACACTAGAGTTCTTATCCTATTTTTTTTTCACTTTAGAAACTAGAGAAGATTCTGAACTACTCGGAATCCAAACATTTCCTTCAGTTGAGTCAACCAACCTCACACCCAATCTAGTTAACCGTTGAACTTATCAAACTAATTATCTCTTATTATTCTCCACATGGGCAACACTGCCTATAGACAATCTACTAAGGGCTTCTGCCACCACATTCGCCTTGCCCGGATAATACAACACACTCATATCATAATCCTTCAATAATTTTAACCATCTCCTGTGACGAAGATTTAAATCCCTTTGAGTAAGCACATATTGCAAGATTTTGCGATCCATGAATACATCAACATGTACCCCATAAAGATAGTGCCTCCAGATTTTCAATATAAAAACAACATCAGCTAACTCAAAATTATGGGTAAGGTAGTTCTTTTTGTGCGGCTTAAGCTGTCTAGAGGCATAGGCTACAACCTTACCTCTCTGCATCAAACCACAACCCAGACCGGTTCTAGAAGCATCATAATAGACAACGAACCTATTTGTACCATCAGGTAGTGCTAAAACTAGGGCTGAAGTGAGTCGAGTCTTCAACTCTTAAAAATTCTTCTCACATGAGTCTGACCACTGAAACATAACTTTATTCTGAGTTAATCTAGACATAGAGGATGCAATAGAAGAAAAACCCTCAATAAAATATCTATAATAGCAAGCTAAACCCAAGAAACTTCTAATGTTTGGCGGAGAGATAGGTCTAGGCCAGTTTTTTACTATTTCTATCTTTTGGGGATCACCCCTAATGCCATCACTGGAAATAATATGATTGAGGAAAGCTACTGACCTTAGCTAAAATTTGCATTTGCTGAATTAGGCAAACAATTAATGATCTCTAAGAGTTTACAATAAAATTCTAAGATGGTCTGCATGGTCATCCTCACTACGAGAATAGACAAGAATATCATCAATAAAGACTATGACAAACATGTTCAGATACTGTTTGAGCACTCTGTTCATCAAGTCCATGAAGACTGTTGGGGTATTGGTAAGACAAAATAACATGACTAGAAACTCGAAGTGACCTAAAGAATTCTGAAAGCTGTCTTTGGAATATCATATTCTCTTACTTTAAGTTGATGATACACGGATCTGAGGTTTATCTTGGAAAAATAACTTGCACCTTGGAGTTGGTCGAATAAGTCATCGATCGTAGGAAGAGGATATTTATTTTTTATTGTGACTTTATTCAGTTGATGATAGTCAATGCACATTCACAAAGAACCATCTTTCTTTTGCACGAATAGGACAGGAGCGCCCTATGGAGACACACTGGGCCTTATGAAACATTTATCTTGAAGATCTTTAAGGTACTCTTTTAACTCCTTAAGCTCTACTGGAGCCATACGATATGGAGAAATAGAGATAGGATAAGTACCTGGGAGAAGGTCAATACTAAATTCTATTTCCCTATTGGGAGGTACCCATGGCAAATCTTCGGGAAAAAACTTTAGGAAACTCATTGACTACACGGATTGACTGAACTGTTGGAGTCTCAAACTGAGTGTCTTTGACTCGAACTAAATGATAGATACACCCTTTTGAGATCAACTTTCTGACTTTAAGATAGGATATGAAATGACTTTTAGGAGATATTGAATTACCTTCCCACTCAAAGAATGACTTATTTGAAAACTGAAACTTCACCACTCGGGTGCGACAATATATGAATGCATAACAAAAATGGAGCCAATCCATACCAAGAATAAGGTCAAAGTCGACCATATCTAACTCTATTAAATTTGCTAACATGATTTATAAAGGATGGTGATAGGACACTTTCTATAGATTTGTTTGGCAATAACTGGCCCACCCACTGGGGTAGAAACTAAGAAGGGCTCAGGAATTTTTTCAAACCTATTTCAAAATTCACTGCAAAGAGAAATTCGACCCGGGGTCTAGCAACACATAAATATCAAGATAAAAGACACGAAGCATATCAGTAACAACATCTGGTGAATCCTCTTGCTTCTGGTAAAGCATAAAACCAATTCTGGCGCTGACCGTCACCGGTACTGGATGATGCGCCCTAAGGTGGGACTGGGCGATAACCTAGAGGAGCTAGTACGCAAGTAGCTAGAGTCTGGGGACGAACATACCTGTTTACCTACTTAGCATAAGGACACTTTTTAATTCTATGGCCCAACTTAACACAACCATAATAACCTTTTTGTCCCAACAAATACTCACCAAGATGATTCTTACCACACTTAGCACATGAAGGATAACTGGGTTTTCCACTCATGCTATTCTGAGATCTGGACATAAAAGTCTTACCCCACTACTCCTGTCTGGCTCTGAGGGCGGGAACACTAGCTAAAGATGGCACTGGCATAGATGAATGATTCTGAAACTGCGAATGATTTCCCTCTCCAAACTTTGTTTGGACATACTTAAACTGCTCGATTCTAGCCTTCTCATTTCCCCCCTCTCTTTTCTTTAACTTTTCTACCTCAATCTGCTGAGCATGAATCATCAACTAGTAAGATCAATGTCACCAATAAGCATGACCGTCCTACACTCCTTGACTACCAAACTAGATACTCCGGTAATAAACTTACTCATACTCACCCTGGGGTCAATCATCGTATCAAGGGCATACTTAGCCAACTAGTTAAACTTAAGACAATACTCTTTCACTGTCATAGAGCCCTGCCTCAGGTTCACAAACTCCTCTACCTTAGATTCTCTTATTTCACGTGGAAAGAACTTATCTAGAAACACGTCCTTAAACACTTGTCAACTCATATGAGTTGTATTCTCACCTCTACCATTCTTCCACATAACTACCCAATCATACGCCACATCCTTCAGCCTATAGAATGCCAAATCTACACTCTCATCCTCTGAAATATTTATAATCTGGGTGATCTTTTTCACCTCTTCTAAGCAAAGCTATGGGTCCTCACCTGCTTTTGACCCAAAGAACTTTGGCAGATTCATTCTCATGAAGTTTCAAATTCTAGTTCTTGCTAAATCACCGTTTTACTGAAGTGGGACTACCGCCTATGGTTACCCTGAACATTGGCGATCACAGCCTAGGCCAACGCTTGAAAAGAAGCCCAAAATTCAGCATGGGATACATTCTCATCTAGAGGGTCAGCAGGTTGGGGTGGCTGGTTATCATTTTTGCGTGCGTTAGCTCGGCAAGGAGGCATATTCAACTATCATGTAAGAGCACGAGTTAAAAGTAGATAGAGATACTGTAAGCACGATAGATCAAGAAAGAAAGAGATGATTTCCTAAAAACGTCCCATAGCCTCTTGTTCATAAATGTGGCGCAATTTACATCCATAATCAAGACTCTACGTAACGCGTCTTGTCTGATTTCTTAAGGCTCTTATAACTTGAGGCTCTGATACCAAGTTTGTAATGCGATGAAAACGAGTTTTGAGACATCACACGGTGATCGAAGTAGTCTCAAGCTAACTCTATAAGCCTTCTACTAAATCTGAATACTCATCATAAAGAAATATAGATATATAGTCAAAGATAAAATGTGAAACTTTATCTGTTCTAAGCTGAAATTGTCTAAACATAATATCTAAAAGTATTTGTCTCAAAAGTATGCACAATAAATACTGAAAATCTGAATTTAATCTAGTAGTCTAACAAACATCTAGTACTAATAACTAGAGAGCCACTAGGACAGTTCTCCAGCTAACTCGAACTGGCTGAAAATACTGAATCAACAACTCTAATAAGCTGAAAAAATAAGTAACTAGGTCCTTGAATGAGGACTCACAAAATGTTGGGATTAGATAGAGATGCTCGAAATCACTTACGCTGCTGAAACTGAGCACCTGAACCTACATTATGAGACAATGTAGCACATAGATGTATATGTAGATCAGTACTTCTAAAATGTACTGAGTATATGAGGGTGAATGCATAAGTAAAACAATATCTCAAGATTATTGTAAATTTGCAAAAAAAGAATGCATGCTAAGAGTAGATGACTCACAATAGCTTGAATAACTGAAAACTGAGAATCAGAATCATGAGTGATAAAACATACTGTATAAATCTAGTGAGTCATAACACTTAGTTCTAAAAGTTGTACTTGTATTCTATCTTGAAATCATATTGTCTAAGTGCAGAAAGGATTCACTTTTATCTCTGTAAATTGAAAGCTGAAATCTAGTTATTCACTTTTATCTCTATAAATTAAAAGATGAAATCTAGTAGCTATTGACTTATATAAAATAATATCTGAATAGCATCATGAGATTTTACACTTAGTTTCTAAAAGCTTTTATGTTATTCTTTACTCTTTTCTGTAAGTTGTTGGGAGGTTCTTCTAACCGACATACACTATGTGAGCTATTATAGTGTCCAATGTCTAGGTTCCCTTATGGGAAAACCTCACATTGGGAAGAGGTTTCATACTCTCTCCAAGGAGTATAACCTAATCTAAGTGATCATATCTGTATCTGTCATCCATATAAAAATAGAAATAATCTGATAATATGAAACTATATTGACTCATAGTTTTGGGGCATGAGAACATACCCAACTCGGTGCAAAATACTACTCCCTTTAATTTGTGTGCTCATTCTATTGGAAATCCACTTTAAAAAATAGCATAAAGGTTTATAATGAAAATCAATTGTGTATCTGTTAATTTAAACTGTAACTGAAACTGTAAAGTGGATTCCATGTCTGAACTAAGATCAAATCTTTATCAAAATCTGAAAAATAACTAATCATGGGATGTTGAAAGCATAGTCATTCTTGAAATATCAACACTCAAACTAGGGCGTAATAACCCATGCATCAAATTCATGTCAAGTCATCGTAAGGTTCATGCTTAGTAATGAAAATATTGATAATTCAATTCTAAATGTAAAAATTACTGCAATACGCATAAAAATACGAAAGTAGGCACAAAATTAAACATCTAAATCTCTCAAAATCTCATAATCTTCAAATAGTAATAAGTGCGTATAAACCCAACACTGAAATTCATATAATTTCATATAAAATTCAACTTTAAAATAACTTTGGGCACAAGGATGAAAGAATTATCCTTGTTCATAATCTCTACATACCTTAATTGATGACTAGATGAAGAAGCTTGAACTTTGAGTTCCTATTTGTGCTCTTGAAGATTGATTCTTGAAGTTCTTAAATTGGAAATCTTGAATTTTGGGTTATCTTGGAAAAAAATGGTGGAATTTGGATTTCTTGAGGATTTAATTTTGAAGCTCTAGGGTTTTATTGAGAGTAATTTGATGAAAAGTATGCATAATGTGCTTAGGATAAGTTAAATTTGTTATTTCTCACAATTTGGGGCTTGGAAAAATGACTAGATTGCCATTTGTAACAATTACTCGGAACTAGAAAGGAAAAATCCCAATTTGGCACACCACCGCAACGTGCCGCTATTGCGGTGGCTCTGGAAAGGGACGAATGAGAACTGACATTTCTCTGCGACGCGGGCTAATAGCGGTGCTCCACTGAAAATAAAAAAATTACGAGTTTGTCCTTCACTGCGAGCAGTGCTTATCGCAGTGTTCTACTGCTTTCACTAAAATCGCCATAACTTTTTAATCGAGTATCGGATTAAGGAAAAATTGATATCGTTGTAAAGTTGATTCAATTATCTACAACTTTGTGGGTCTATAATTGGAAAAATCTACTCGTATCAAAAGTTATTTATTTTTTGAAGTTGACCCTTGACATTCTAGGAGCTAAACGGGAATTAAAAAAGTACGGGGTATTTCAATAATTCTCATGAAAATTTCACTTTAATTTTGATATATGTTGACGACTTAATAATTATAGGCTATTCCCAAGTTTTTATCAATGATCTTATTTGTCAACTTTCAGCTAACTTTGCTTTAAAGGACTTGAACATGCTCCATTACTTCTAGGAATTGACGTTAATTACACTGGTTCGAGTTTGATTCTCTCTCAGTCTAAGTATATTCTTGATATCCTCCAACATGCTAACATGGAAGGAGCCAATCCTATGTCAACACCTATGGTAGGTAGTTTGCAACTCTAAACATAGCAGTGAGCCTTTCTCCGATCCTGCTTTGTATCGCAGCCTTGCTGGAGCACTTCAGTATGTTTGTATTACTCGCCCAGATGTGTCATTTTGTGTTAACAAACTTTGTCAGTTTATGCGCTCTCGGACACTAGCTCATTTCCAAGCTATGAAGTGTGTGTTGCGCTATTTGAAGGGTACTATGCTTCATGGATTGCATCTCCATCGCTCTTCCAAGATCATCCTTAATAGATTTACTGATGTGGATTGGGCTGGCTGGCTGGATGATAGAAGGTCTACACATGGATATTGTATTTTTCTTGGTCCTAATTTGATTTCTGGGTCCTCGAAGAAGCAACTAGTTGTTGCTCGTTCCAGTACTGAATCCGAATCTAAAGGTTTGGCTGCTGCGGCAGCTGAGGTTACCTGGATTCAATAACTTCTCCAAGAATTATGTGTCCTATTGATTGCTGCTTCAAAATTATGGTGTGATAATATATCAACTTTATATATTACTGCTAATCCTGTTTTTCATGTCCGTACAAAGTATATTGAGTTAGATTTTCACTTTGTCAGAGAGAAAGTTGCTTCAAAGGATCTTGAAGTTGGTTACATCAGCTCTTTAGATCAAGTGGCTAATACATCAACGAAAAGTTTGTTGGTTCGAAGGTTTCTTTTCCTGTGTGACAAGCTTAATGTGGTCAATTCACAGCTGCACTTGAAAGGGGGTGTTAGGATAACTACTAGTTAGAGATATACACTATAGGTGATAACCTTTGTTATTTTCCTTCTCCCTTTAAGACTCTTGTATTATGCTTGTATTTAACCTCATTGTAACGTGCGTATTGGAATACATAGAGAGAGAAAGAATTGATCTCTTCAATCCTTTCACGCATCAATTAATTAAAGGCTAACACTCTTAATAATCAAATATATCTCAAGGAGATTTACATCATTCTATATTTAAGAAACACAATATAATCCACGCCTGCGAACCATAGAGAATAATTCAGAAAGAAGAATCAACAGATAAATAAAATTATACCTGCAAAATGTATAACAAAAAAGTATTTTTAACATATTTTATTTGTGATTACATTTAATTTTCACAACTTAGAAAATTTGTTGCAAACATCACTATCTTGAAGTCTGATATTAATAACCATAATTAGTATTATTAAGTGTCAAATTAATTTTATAAATAAATAATTATAGTGTTTAAATTTTTATTAATTTTTATCATAAGAGTATATGTCTAAATTATTTCTTTTTTAAATGTCTGAATTATTACTCTATTATAGAATACATTTATGGGGTTGTTCCTCCCAATAAATTCATTCTCATGGCTTCAAATCTGAGAACTTTGTTTTTTTTCAGAGTTTTCCACGTGATATTTGGTAACTATATTAGAGTCTGATTAATCTGGATTCACAAGGATATTCTCTATAAAAGGCAGAGGCGGATTTAGCATTGCGGGAGGGGTTCCTACCCCAAATATTTTCGTATACCTTGTAATTATACCAAAAAATCTATTAAATATATAAGAATAATAAGTGAGGAACCCATTAGCAAAGTTATTAGCTGGCTCAGCAGCATAAAAGAGACTTGAAAAAGGGTCGCACATGTTATATATACCCTAGTTCTAATCTCCTTGGAATGATCATTTTTAACTTTTTATATTGGGAGTTGAACCCAAAACCTCTGGTTATAGTGGAAGGAATGACCATTTTTAACTTTTTTATTGGGAGTCGAACCAAAAACCTTTGGTTATGGTGGAAGGAATGACCATTTTTAACTTTTTATTGAGAGTCGAATCCAAGATCTCTGATTAAGGATTGATAAGTATTTACAATTCCACCATAACCTTTGATTAACGTTTGTAGTTGGATGATTTAGGATCTCTTCATCCTTAATCAGAAATCTCGGATTCGAACCTTTGAAAAAAGAAAAATCTTGTCAAGAGCATCACTCCTAAAAATAAAAACTACAATATATAAATTCAAATTTAATCAAGTCTCGATACAAATAATACTGAATGAAAACTAAAAAAATAAATAAAGAACGTTTATAATTTTTGGTTCAACTAAGTTCACAGGCACAAAGCCGCCATACACAAGCAATGCAATTTGCATGCATTACTCATGGAAATCAAGAGTCTCCTTTTAATGACTTTATATACATATATATATTCAAATTAAATTTATAATCACTCGATATTTAGTATCCACTTGTCTAATTATTTATTTCTATTTGCATTACGTATGGTTAGAAAATGCACACTTCATATCATAGATTTCTTTTAAAGTTTGAATTCAAATCCATTAATCAATAGTAGAGACTATTTTTTTCTACTCACTATTTTTCTTAGTAATTTTCTTTTTACATACTCATCCAGTAACTCCGGAACTATGATTAAAGTTGCTATGACACATTCTTATTTCACGGGGGTCCTATTACCTCCCTAAACTCAATTTTGGCCTATTTTATCACCTTTTTGTGCTGACGTGGTACCTTTATTACATAAAATAGAATCCACGTCTAAAAAATTGACAAAAATTGTCACGTCAACTAAAAAGATTGACAAAAATACGTTTAATTTAGTTCAGGTGGGTAATAGGAATCTCGTGAAGTTGAAGTGTAACGTAGCAAATTTGGTCATAATTCGGGGGTACTAGATGCTTTACTCTTTTTTTCTTCAACCATTCAAATTATGATTGATATGAATAAAATGAGTAACTTATCCCCTTAATTATGAGTTTCATAGCAACAATTTCATAATTATATAATATAGCAAGTTGTATTCTGTATTTTTGCAAACTGTTGCTATAAAAATACAAATAAATATGATTTTTACTGCCCTTATGATCGATATGTATTTTGTATTTTTGCAAACTGTTGCTATAAAAATACAAATACATATAAATACATATGCTACAAAATGTAATTTGATAAAAGTATTTGCTATTTTTTGTAATTTAATACCTACTTTATGTATTTTTTCCTAAATTAAATACGAAAAAGTTAATTGGAGAATTAAGTGGCCATGTAACAAGGATGTGTGGACCAAATATTAATGCTTTTTTATTGAGTATTTGATCAATCGTAGTGAATCTGTGTTTTGATGATTGATAAAAAATAAGATTTTTAGTATGTCTCTTAAGTCTTTAAAAAAGTTGGTCTATAAGGTTACATAATATTACGAAAGTGGATTTCAAATATAAAAAGTATTTCTTGTTCAATTGAATTTTAAGAAAATAGTATTAAAATTTACGTAGTGTACGAACAATAATAAAAATTATTAACATATTAAATTAGGATTTGACTTATTTGAGCTTGTATATGTAGATTATTGTAATATTATTAATCAAAAAGAGACTTTGAAATTTACAATAAGTCAGAAAAAAGATTAGTGGAAATTTAAAAAATAGGACTTACGAGGAGTTTGATTACGTTAAGCTAAGGAAATCAATATTTTAACTTATTTAATTTTTTAAATTTCAAAGAAAAAATAAAGGGATAAAAGGGAATAGATTTTAAAATTTGAATAAATTTCAAAGGCATATCGAAGTGTGACTAGCATGGGTTGTGATGCAGTGATGAGTATAAATCGATATTATTTTTCTTTGAGAGATCATTATCATTGCTACTGCATTCAAGTTTCCAAAAAGAAAATTAATTTGTTTTAGTAATAACGTATTTGCATTTGCTTCTACTTGTAGTTTCAGTAGACTTTTATGCGTGAAGGAAGTGTGTATACGAATATATGAAAATAGAAAAAGAAAGCAAAAAAATTAGAGGAACATTTTCTTATCGGTTAAATCGAAAACCAAACAGTTAAGGACCAAAAATCGATAAACCAAGAACTGATAACAAATATCTTATTAATTTAGTTATCGATTTAACATGTTTACAAATTAAAAACCAATAAACTAAATCGATAATATCCAAAATCGAAACGAATTGATCAATACACACTCCTAAATAGAAATATTAAGAAAATGATTGAGATTTGAAAGGCCTAAAAGCAAATTATTGTGGAAACACATTTTGTTTTGCAAAAAAATATCATAATTTAATTTAATTAAGGAATGTACGTATCAACATTTGATTTCAAAATGTAGCGAAATACATTGTATCCATGCATAAAATAATAATGAAACACACATTATATCGACACAAGTGTATCAACACATATAATATTTTTGTGTAACTATATTTGCATGAATAATAACTATACATGCATGTATCTCCTATAAAATCTCAAATTATCACTATATTATGTTTAAAAAAAAAAATACCAATATAAAATATAATTGGACAACTGAAGTAGCAAATCCAAATAATTCTTCCAATTATTATAAATGCGTGAATAATGACTAACTAAAGAAACCAACATAAGTTGTGGTACAGTGGATGTGGCTGCTCCACCCTTAACTAGAGGTCGAGGGTTCGATCCTGGGTATGGAGAAAACTCTATTGGGAGCGCTGCCACCTTAATGGGCCCTGCAACGCGCGATCTGAATTAATCGGGGGCTCCAATGCCGACACCAAACACCAATTAAAAAAAAAAAACAAAAGAAGCACTAAAATTTGCTAATAGTAGTATCCATATTTTATTAGCGTATTATGACTCCCCCCCTCCCCCCCTTTTTCAGACTATTTATTAGTGTATTTTACTTACATTTATTTGCACTAAGCTATTTTATTTATTTATTAATAAATTTTATCTATTCTTAACTTATAAATGTCACTAAAATACACTAATAAATATTTTAGAGGGTTATAAGACCCCGCAAAATTTAGATATGTTACAATAAATTTTATCAAAGTTTAGATATATTTTGGACTTGTTTCTCCACTCTATTTATGTGAGTTTTAACATTTATAAAGGACTATCACAATAAAATTCTCCTAAAACAAACATAAGAAAATCAAAATTTAGTAAATTCAAATAATCGACCTTAACTAGAATAAGATTTTACCACGGGGCATGCTTGACAATTTTCTATCATAGTATGATCACATTTTTAAAATCGTCAATATAATAGGATGATTCTATTTGAGAGATTTTAAAATCTCATTTATAAATTTATGTATATGTTGAAAAAGAAAATTCAGTGTATGATTTATTGGCCAATAAGATAAGTATTAATTATGAGATTTTTTTTTTAATTTTGTTTTTTCTTTTTGAACTTAAGTTTGGTGCACCGTCGATGTATTTTTTTTTTTTATATTATCAGATAACTTTCACCTGTTGTAGCAGGTCATTTATTTTTCAGGTAAAAATATAAAAATAAATGACTTGCTACATCAGATAAAAGTCACATAATAGTATAAAAAGAAAATACAGCGATGTATACCAAACTTAAACTCTTTCTGTTTATCAAAGGGGTGTACGAGGCTTCAGATGCGTGTAAGGCCTAACCAACAAGCTACTTTGGCAGGCTTAAGTGATAAGATATGGTCATGAGCTGGGGCGAAACTAGCTAATAATGAGGGGTTTATTTAAATTTTTTTAATAAAAAATTATACTATTTATATAAGGTTAAAATTATTTTTCATTTATATATAGCAGATGATGAACCCCCTTCGGCTAGTTCTTTTGTTCAAAATTTTCGATTTTGAACCCCCTTAATTAAGATGTTGACTCCGCCACTGATCATAAGCCAAACTTAATCCTAAAATGTTATATTTTAAAGGCATCATTTCCACCTCATACTATACAAGAAAAGTCTAAGCCACATCTAAATTATATAAGTGATCTATTACACACCTTAACTATATAAAAGTGATATTATTACCTCCCCGCGTCCCCCATTCTAAGGCGCGTGTGTTACATTTATTTTAGGTGCGTCCAGCTTATTAAATAATAAAAGTAAACGGCTAAAAACATTAAGGGAAAAGACATCATTTCCACCCGAAACTATAGTCGAAAAGTCGAATCCACACCTAAACTATATAAGTGACTTATTACATACCTTAACTATAAAAAAGTGATACTTTTTACTGACGTGGCAGCGCGTGTAAAATACTACACCACATACAAGTGGTGGTAGCCTGACATGGTGTAAATAGTTTCACTTTTTTATAGTTTACTTTTCTGTAATTCTTTTAAACTGTCACAATAAAGAATAAATATACTTTATAAGTCTACCTGTCGTATCATTCAAGTTAATCTGCAAAAAATGATAAATTGATAATCGTGAGAGCTAAAGAGAGGAAATATGATCATGAGCCAGTTCAATCCTAAAATGCTATATATTTAGTAAATTTTTTTAAGCTATCACTATAAAGAATCGATATAGTGTATAAGTTTGTCTGATTAGGTAATTAATCTTTAATATCATGCAAGTCAATCCACATAAAAACTAATAAATGAATAATCATGAGAGCTTAAGTAATAAGATGTGGTCATGAGCTAAAATCAATCCTAAAATGCTATATATTTAGTAATATTAAAATTGTCATTATAAAGAATAAATATAATGTATAAATTTACCTAATTAAGCAATTAATATTTAATATTATGCAAGCCAGTCCACATAAAAACTGATACATTGATAGTGATCATGAGCCAAAATCAATCATAAAATTC
>NC_061114.1:12104426-12347345 GCF_002878395.1 Capsicum annuum | reverse complement strand
GCTAATCTTGAAAGCACAAGATATTGTGTTTCATTACTCCTCAACCAATCCAACGTATTGATCCATCGTCTTCAATCCTCTAGCGGCGACCGAAGATAATATTTAAGCTCTTCCCGATAAGTTGATGTGTAAGCTCTCTCATCTATACTGTTCCAACAAGGTAAATCATAAAAGGAATCAGGAAAACCACTATTTGTCGAACTTTTAGAAAATGATGGCTCCTCAGGAGGATGAGGAGCGACAATTGAAGTGATATTTGTAGGTACGGCTAAATCAACTAAATCAGCATTGTGATTATATAATTTTTCTATGTATTCATTCGCATCACCCATAGCCGTCCACAAATCAGGTTGTACTTGTTCAAAATCATTGTTAGTATTTATTTCTAAGTTAGCATAAATACTAGTACTAAAGTGGCAAATAGTATTATATTTCATGTATGGATTTAGCATAGAACCAACCAAGTAAATAGGGGGAATCGGGAAAAAATATTTTTTAAATTTAGTAAACATGGCACCAACAGCTTCTTTATAACCTTCTTTATATTTATATTCTTTGAACAAACCAGAAATATCGGTTATATATGCCAAAAAATTACAAACAGTAGGATAATAAACACAAAAAAAATTCAACCGTAGTTACATAAATTTTTTCTAAAAACTTAACAAGATCATTAATTACAACCCAATCAGAATCATGTAGCATGCAATCAACAGAATTAGCAAATGAACCACTATATTGGTTAAAAGTTAGTGTAATAGAAACTCTATATTTATAACAAGTTTTAAAAAATCATACATAAAATTTCATTTTATATCAATTTTCTCAGGCATCAATATCGGTGCAAGTCCATTTTCTTGACATTTAACTTTAAATTCTCTATTTTTTTTTCTTCGATTATTTCCTTGAATAAAACTACCAACAAGACGAATTTTTTCAATATAAAACTCAAAAAACTCAAGACCATCTTTTATAATTAAGTTATATATATGACATGCACTCTTAATATGAAAAATTTCAAATAACGGCGGAGATAGCTTAGATTTTAACTTTGTTATAGCAGTCTTGTTGTTAGAAGCATTATCAAAAGTAATACATAAGATTTTATTTTCGATACCATAAAATTCGATAACTTTAACAATAGAATCAACAATAAAATCTCCAGTATGTTTACGATCTTCATCGTATAAAAAAACAAGAATACGTTTTTGCATCACAAAATTACTATCCATTCAGTGACAAGTAACGGTTAAATAATTATTTTTATTTACAGTACGACTAAGATAAGAAGTTAGGGACAATCTACATTGAATATTTTTTAACAATGTTGATAAATAAAAACAATATTGTGAATGAAGTCTAAAAATATCAGACCGACAAGGACTTCTAAGAATACCATTAAACATAGGATTATAAATTGCTTGAATATAATGAATAAAGGCATCAGAAGAAGGAAAACTAAAAGGCAAACAACTCACAGCTACTATTTTAGCTATTTCTTCCCGGTCTCTCAATTTATTATACTTATTCACTACTTGACCGGTTGCTGGGTCCATTTTAATTTGCGTTGGCCCACCAATATTCCCACCACCTCGCGCAATATTTAACTATCTTTTGTGAGCATCACATATATGTCTCATTAACGTACTGGTACCCCCTTGCTTGCCTCCGCTTTTATGCTTATATATTTGTTGATAAATATTGCATTGCACCTCAGTATCTGATACACGTTCAAAAAAATGACATGCAATACTGGTTGTTTTACGAGCTCTTGGGACACGGGAAGAACGGGGAGGGACATTAACCGATTCAGATCTAACGTTAGCATTTCCTACTGCGGGTGTCTCACATATATTTTCATAATCTTCGTCCGCATCTACTTCATTTTCTTCTTCTATACCGTAATCTTTCTGAGCTTCTACATAATTCATATCGTGAGCACCTACACCTATTTCTTCCTCAAAAGATGTACCAAGCGGTATCAAAGGCAAAGACACACAGGGACGGACCCACGTGGTATACAGGGGGTTCACCCGAACTCCCTCAGCAAAAAATTACGTTGTATATATAACGTAGAAAATCTATATTTATGTATATATGTATTAATTTTGAACCATCTGAAAACAAAGTTGTTGGATAGCCTAGTGTTTCTATGTCTGCTTCTTGAGTTGCTCCTTCAGCCCTCGATCGTGGGTTCAATTCCCACTCAACAACTCGTGCAGCAGTAAAGTATTGCTCCATATCCCATAGAAAATTCTCCAATTCCTTGGCACTTCTAGTACCACCAAAAGGCTTGGGTTCAGGAATTTTTACTTTGGAACTGCTTTCTTGGGTCTGTCCTGATGCAGCCACCGCACGTCGCAGAACCATCATCTCCGTCTGCAAATCTGCTATCACCTTGCCTTGATCTTGTATCAGTGACATCAAAGCATTCCGTGAACTCAGAAATTCTGCAGCACTTTCATCATACTGGTTACGTAATTGTACCAGTTTACCCGTCAAGGTGTTGATTTGTGTTATCAAATCAACAATACCTTCAGTTTGTTCGAGTTCATCCGTAATGCCAATGAAGTTTCGAATTTGTGCAACATCTTCGTTTAATTAAGCAACAGTTACCATCTTCGTACTGCGACGCGTCTCTGATACCAGTTGAGACGGGGGCATTCTATTTTTCGCAACACCGCTGCTTGGCAGTCGCGCACACACAACACAACTTCAGCCATAACACACACAATGCACAGTCTAAGCAATTAGACACAAATGCAGAAACGTAAAGCACTCAATCGTTTACAGGAACCGCGTCCCCAACCTTTATATTTCTCTCAGAATTACAAAGGAAGTGTCACACGAAATTATCAAAGGCATACACTCAACACACACTGTTTCTGGATGCCTTTACAATTTCCTGCAGCATATTTAAATACTGTACAAGTAGTTACAACAGTTGCAACTTAGGACACATGGCAACCTGTCATTGGACAAGGCTGCATGGTCCTCACATGACATAGCAAAACTGATCTAAGCACTATCTGAAAATACACATGTTACAACATTCAAAATTCAAACACAACAACTACCCCATGTGATTAGCACATGGGCAGCTTTGCCCTTCTAGTTAATTTTGCCAATGCTAACACTTAGTCATTTTTCAGCTTCTCAGCACTTAGTCTTTCCATCTTTGCCTTGTCAAGCATCTCAGCCATGCCTCGCCTTGCCAGCATCATGCCTTGCCAATGTCATGTCTGCGCCTGTGCCTACACCATGCCATTGCTTGCTCCATGAAGCTGTTTTAGCCATGTCACAGCTTAGGCCACGCCAATGCCTATGGTACGACTTCGCCTCGTTCATGCCTGCGTCTAAGTCTGCGTCCATGCCTGTGCCATGCCATCACCTGCGCCTTGCCTTAAGTGCCCAAGGCAGCCTTGCCATCGCTCTAACATACCTTGGTCTAATACATTGCTTGCCTTTGGCACATGTCAAGGCCAATGTGCATCTTGACATAGCCTTGTAAGCCATCAAGCCTTAGACTGAGGGTCTAACACTCTACTTGTTTAATTTTTTGCACAGTTTGATAACTCGCCGCTACAAATTTCATTGAGACGCTTTGTCAAACAGGTGTCAAACCAACATCTTTTCCATCATTAAAGTCCGAAGAGTCACTATTTCCCTTATTAGAGACGATGGATTGAATAAACTCAACTCCAAAGAATTCCAACAAATAAGTAACAGAAGCAATCAAAGAAATCATAGCAACTATTTCCTATAAATTTTCTCGCGCCACCGATAAAGAAGAATGTACATCGCCGAGAAAAATATAGTAAAAAATACGAAAACAACAACAACAACAACATCGTACAATAATCGAAGCGAGACAAATTTAGCCATGAAAGACAATTTTGTCCCTGCCTTTGTTCCATTATAAATACATCTCCAACACACTCATTTTACTACTCACCAATACCAAATACTTTTCAAATTCCCATTTTACCCCTCACCGGAAATAGATTCTCCGATGGACAATCGCCGGCGACCTATAAAACCCCATTACCCTTCCGACAACATTTTTTCCGACCAACCAGATAATCAAGATTCCTCTATCAAACCTTCAGATACACTTTCGTTACCATTGTACCTTACAAATTGTTTGTTCTTTACCATGTTTTTCTCAGTGATGTACTTTCTTCTTCATAGATGGCGCGAGAAAATTCGTAAAGGATTTCCGCTCCACGTGCTTAGTTTCTCGGAAATAACTGCTCTGGTTTCCTTGATTGCTTCGGTTATTTATTTGTTGGGGTATTTTGGTGTTGAGTTTGCTCAGTCAATTGTCTCTGGTAAAGGAAATAATGATTCTTGGGAATGTAATGATGAAAGATATGTCGGTCCACCAACTGTTCGACAAAATGTCTCAGTGAAATCTGTAATGGTAACTGATCAAACTGTGCAGAAAATTAAGCATGTAGAGTTAGTGGACGATGTTGTGGAAGGGAAAATGCCGTCGTGTTCGTTGGAGTCGAAGTTGGGTGACTGTAATGATAATGGTGTTGCAGCTCCACCACCTGTTCGACAAAATGTGTCAGTGAAATCTGTAATGGTAACTGATCGAGTAGAGTTAGAGGATGATGAGGTGATTATAAAATTGGTGGTGGAAGGGAAAATACAGTCGTATTCGTTGGAGTCTAAGTTGGGTGACTGTAAAAGAGCTGCATTTATTCGTAAAGAGGCGTTGCAGAGGACGACAGGGAAGTCATTAGAAGGGTTACCATTGGACGGATTTGATTATGAATCAATTCTCGGACAATGTTGTGAGATGCCGATAGGGTATATTCAAATACCAGTGGGAATAGCTGGACCATTGTTACTTGATGGGAAAGAGTATTATGTGCCAATGGCGACTACAGAAGGATGTTTAGTAGCTAGTACAAACAGGGGTTGTAAAGCTATTTATGTTTCTGGTGGTGCCACGAGTGTTTTGTTTAGAGATGGAATGACTAGAGCTCCTGTAGTTAGGTTCGGAAGTGCGAAGAGAGCTGCAGAGTTGAAGTTTCTCGTTGAGGATCCGATGAATTTTGAGACTCTATCAGTTGTTTTCAACAAGTGAGTGTTATTGTTCTTACTTCAAGTTTTGTTTTTTCATATGCTTATATTCGCTTATTGCACTAATTTTTACCTATGAAGTGTGATCCCTTAAATTTAACTCATATGGGGTATGGGGAGGGTAAATGTACGCAACCCATGCCACTACCTCAAAGGTGAGTAGAGGTGAGTAGAGAGGCTGTTTTTGATAGACTCTCGGCTCGAGACAAAAAACAATCTAGAAAAGACATAGTATAGGAACAAGGACCGATAGGTATTAACACAACACCTGAAAGAATAAACAAGACTATCACAAAGAAACATCACAAACAATCCATCCAAAACAATCAACATCGCCAAAACTCTAAACAAGACACTACAGGTATAGCCCCATAGCACTATGACAACTAGCATAGATAACAAAACAAAACACTTACCTACTAGCAAGGACACACTCCTTCCTACTTCCTTTCTATCCTAATCCGCATCCTCCAAACCTTTCTATCTAGGGTCGTCCTCGGTAAGATGTAGCTGCCCCATGTCATGTCTAATCATCTCCCTCCAATATTTCTATGGTCTACCTACCTCGCCTGAATCCATTCATAGTCAATCTCTCATACCTCTGCACTAGGGTATCTGTGCGCCTACTAATCATATGCCTGAATCATCTCAATCTTGCTTCCCGCATCTTGACTTCACTCCCACCTTATCTTGAATAACCTCATTACTAATCCTATCTCTCCTAGTAAACCCACACATCCAGTGTAGCATCCTCATTTCCGCCAACTTTATCTTTTGTATGTGAGAGTTCTTGGCTGGCCATCACTCCGTCCCATAGAGCATAGCTGGTCTAACCAACACTCTGTAGAACTTACCTTTAGGTCTAGGAGTGACTTTCTTATCACACAAAACACCAGATGTGAGCCTCCATTTCGTCCATCCTGCCCCAATATAGTGAATGTCATCCTCGTCAATCTCTCCATTAGATTGTATTTGAAAAAATTATGGTCAAAGAAAATCTCTTTTAAATGAAAAAATAGTAACTAAGACTATCTTCTTGGGATGGAGGGAGTAATTATGATAGAGAAATCATCATATCAAAGTCCAGGAAGTGAATAGCTTTATAAATACGAATTCTTGAAAATGGTATAAATTACAATGCATATGCTTCCTCCGTTTCAGTTTGCTTGTCTTACTTTCTTTCCTAGTCCGTTAAAAAATAATGCTATCTTTCTTTCTTTGGAAACTCTTTAATTCTAAGGGCATACTTTGCTTTGTAGTTGATGAAACTTACCGTGAAAGTGGTCAAACAGTATGGTAGATGAGCATGTGGAACTGTCCTTTCTTCTATTGTTGACTCATATTTCAGACATCCTTTCTTGATGAGTTCTCCTTGTGACAATCCATTGATGGTGACGTGTTCGGTGAATGAATCCATTTTCTTTTTTTTCTAATAGCGATGACTTTTTTTCCTCTCTACAACTTCCATCACGGTCTTTATGATTTTATTGGATTCGTCTGATTCCTCAATATCTGCTGTTTTCATTGATTTCCTTGGATAAATCTTGAAATTTTTAGAAATCAGCATGTCATCGAATATTATGTTTACTAGTTGTATAACTTTGTCTTTGATTTGGATGTTGCAGATCAAGCAGATTTGCCAGATTACAAAACATTCAATGTTCAATAGCTGGAAAAAATCTATACATGAGGTTTAGCTGTAGCACTGGTGATGCAATGGGAATGAACATGGTTTCCAAAGGTGTACAAAACGTTCTTGATTACCTTCAAAATGAGTATCCCGACATGGATATCATTGGCATATCTGGTATTCCACCTACCCTTTTTTCATCTTTTAAATTATTGAGTTAATTTCTTTTTGATACTCCACGTGCTTAACCACCAGCTCGATCATACTGCAACAGATTCACTATATCAGCAGTGAGCTTCTCAGCTCGATTTATACAGAGGCTCATACCCACATATATTTATGCCATGTGAACAATTAGTGTCATGGATGTAGCCGTACTTTCTGCAGACTAATTATAGATAATTTGGATCTGCTCCTGTTCATAAAATTGCTACTCCAGAGATTAGTATGTTCATTGTGTTGAAGAAAATACATGCTAATTCATTTGGTTTTTCCCCAAAAAGCCTACAATTGTAGCACACCTCATTTCTTTCTTCTTGTTACCCCTTGATATGGAGACACTTATTTGTTTGAAATAATCTTAATTATGACAGGGAACTATTGCTCGGACAAGAAACCGGCAGCAGTTAATTGGATTGAGGGAAGAGGAAAGTCGGTAGTTTGTGAAGCAATCATCAAGGAAGAGGTGGTGAAGAAAGTTCTGAAAACTGAGGTTGCTGCTCTAGTTGAGCTGAACATGCTTAAAAACCTCACTGGCTCCGCCATGGCTGGTGCACTTGGTGGCTTCAATGCCCATGCCAGTAATATTGTTTCAGCTGTATATATAGCCACTGGCCAGGACCCTGCTCAAAATATTGAGAGCTCTCATTGCATCACTATGATGGAGGGTGTAAATGATGGCAAGGACCTCCATATTTCTGTCACCATGCCTTCAATTGAGGTATCCATTCAACATTAGTATTTACACTTATTCAATTATCGTTATATCCTTGATACATCAACTTTCCACCCCCTAAACTTTTACATGTGACTATTCTAGTGAAATCATTTACAACAACATACCTAGTATAATTCCACAAAGTGGGTCTTGGAGAAGGTGTAGCGTGTATGCAGACCTTACCCCTACCGCAGAGTAGAGAGATTGTTACCCTTGGCTTAAGGGGAAAATAGTCCAAAGCAGTCAAAAAATATTAGAAGTACAAGAAATAACAGATAGTAACAGATAGTAAGGGGATAGTAATTGCGACAAAATGATATGAAAGTCAAAGTACTAGGCAAAATAAATACTAATAGAAGTCGAAGAACCGGAAATGACAAGAGCATTGTTACAACTACTAGTTTGGATGGGTAGCAAGACATGCACTGCTGCTACTAACCTTCTATCTTAATGCGTGTCCTCAACAACCTCCTATCTAAGTTCACGTCCTCAGTAAGTTCATGTCCTGTTTAATCGCCTCTCCACAATATTACTACTAAAAAGTTTTTTTTTTGAAGCCTGAGTTTCTTATTGTACTTATTATGCATATTATTGCTATATCAGGTGGGTACAGTAGGAGGAGGAACTCAACTTGCATCTCAATCAGCTTGCTTGAACTTATTAGGAGTGAAAGGTGCCAACAGGGAGGTTCCAGGGTCAAATGCAAGGCTCTTGGCCACAATTATAGCAGGTTCGGTTCTCGCCGGCGAGCTATCCCTCATGTCAGCTATCTCAGCTGGGCAGCTGGTTAAGAGCCACATGAAATACAATAGATCAGGCAAAGATGTCACAAAGGAATCCCCCTAATTGTGCAGAAGATGGGTAATTCTCCCCTCTTACTGTTTGAAAAAAGAAAAAATTCCAAACAAGGCGATCTGTATGCTGTGTGTATTCCATGAGAAAGGTGGTAGCTAGGCCAGATATTAATTTGCAAATATTTTTTGAAGATATGTGGGGAGAAGTTAGTTGGTACCTATGTTGCTCGGATTCTTCAAAACTGTCGTTGACGGCGTGTTGAACCCTACAAAAGTAGTGCATTTTGGGGGACCCCGACATAGGTGTGACAACATTTTTAGAGTCCACGTATCCTTAAGTTTCATTGTATTGAGGTGGATGACTTTACAATTTCTTTTGTATTATGTTTTGTTTATATGGTTTCTTTTAATCCTTTTTTGTATATGATATATGTTATATAAAATAATGTTAAGTCGAATTCATTATCGTATCTTGTGACGTGTTTGTGCCTCCATTTTTCATAATTATTGTAGAGACCTGTCAATTTCATTAAGACTATGCTTCATAGTTTTAAATACTTTTTGGCGTCTTTCCTAGTAATTTGTCGCTAATTTTGCATCTTTAAATGTTTCCTTTCCCTGGGAATTGGGTTTACTATTTCATTTCTTAAGGCAGAGGAAAACAAATTGAGTTGTGCTTTTGTCAGAATTGCTTAAAAGTTAGTGTAGTGCTTCATTTTTGATTTCTTATATGTAAAATACTAAGATGAAGAGCTGGCCAATGTTGGTGAATGGAGATATTAAATTGTATAAATGCCCAAATAAGTCAAATTGTTTAGCATTTGAATGATGCTTGAATAGAGCACAGAACGGACACAGATCATTATATAATTGACTCCAACTTATCATTTTGGTGCAAAGTCGATTCATTGATTGATTCCGTCAATTTCCTTTTGGTTGGTATAGTTTCATTATGAACTTTATTATGAAGTACTGTTTTAATACCCCTATGACGCAAAATGTGTATATTCGCTACTGGGCTGTAATATACCATGTATCTCTCAGTTTGTAACACTCTTCAGTTGATACAAGTTTCTATTTATCTTGTGAAATTTTGTACATATATATGTCTATACGCCATTATGCAAAATGTTATACCAATTAAACAATTGCGGTTACTCCCCTTTTGAGGTTTAGTGAGATAATTATATTTATTATTCAGAATTTCATATTGGTAGTTGTTGTATTGCCCTTGTAGTTTCTTGTCCTTCGATCCGTTGTTCCTTGTAGCTCGATCATCATATTGTTGTTTTGATGTAGTTTTCGTTCTGTCACTGCTATTCTTTTATCATATGATGTTTCTTGTACTTTCATTACATCTTGTTTGGGACTTTTTTGAATTCTTTTCTTTCCGTCAAGGGTCTATCAAAAGATGAAAACTACGTCTCTACTTCTGAGGTAGGGGTAAGGTCTGCGTACCCTCTATCTTTCCAATTTTCACTTTGTGGGACTACATTGGATAAGTTGTTATTATCCAGAATTCTGTGGCCACTTGGAACTGTTTTTGTTATGTATGAGGCAGCTTTTAGACGAAATCTAGCCGAAATGCGTTGCAACACTAATAGTAATATCATTTGTTTTATACATCAAATATGATTCTTCCATCTGTTATTTCCAATATTGGTTTGAGCGGTGTATTTATAGAAGAAATTGATGACCATTTGCTGTATTGCTACATTGTAAATGCTTTAGGGGGCTTCAGTAGAATGGTATCGATAAAATTAATGTTGGTTATTTTTTTTCTTGCTGCAGTCTCAATAGTTATCTTCTCAATCTTTGAGCACACAATGAATTTTCTTCATAAAAATCTATATCTATATCTATATCTATATCTATATATTATTAAAGGAAGAGGAAGAAGCCCTCTCCTTAAGCCATGCGGCAGCATCGAAAAATTCCACATAATTGGGTAAATAAGACCAAAATAATTACTTTTAATTCAAATTTAGAATAATTTGAATTAACCATGCAAAATTAACTCCATCTGAAAAATCTAATAATAGAAGAAACCTCCATTAAAGGAATAGTTCAAGAAGTAAATTCAAGATATAGAATCGTAACTTCCTCATCCATATAATTTTTCTTCTAAATGAGTTTAATTGGTCTTTTTCTATGCTATTTTTTGTGTCTTCGCAATTTAGTCGGCAAATTTTTTCCATATATTCACGGTGTCTCAATTTCGTTTTTTTAATTAAACTTCTGGAAATTAAGAAGCATGTTACTTATATATTTTGGTAACCGATTCAAATTGCAGAAACTACCCTTTTCAAACATCCCTTTTTAGAGCATATCCCAATTTCGTTTTTTTTTAATTGAACTTTTGGAAATCAAGAAGCATGTTATATATTTTGGTAACTGATTCAAATTGCAGAAACTACCCTTTTCAAACAATCCCTTTTCAGAGCATATTTTTCACAGGCTTACAAAAACTCTCTTGCTTCATTTGGGGTTGTTGATGAGTCTATACTGATTTACATAAGATTTTGAGTATGAAAATCGATGTTCCTTTCTAGATATCATCAAAATCTAGTTCATCTGCAAAAACGTTGACATCGCAAGGTTAGGTAAGTTCACAATTTCCGATTTGTGATCTCTATTGTTGTATAATCACTTTTCAATTGTGTTATATTTAGTAGGCCATGAAAAATCAAAACTTCCTCTTAATAGTGCAAAATTGGAACTCATTTATAATCTACTTCATCGCCGTGTTAGTATCGATGTTTATTTTTTTTCTTGGTCATTTTGTAGTTAGTATAATTTACTTTGTCACCGTGTTAGTATAAGTCTATGTTAATTAGTGTAAAGTCTATAATTCTCTACTTCGACTTTTTTTTCACTATATCTTTTCAAACAACCAAGCTTATATTGTCTTTTAATCTGATTTTTAAATTTATATTTGCAGGCAAAGAATAATTCTGTACTTTCATTTTCACGAGTCTCTATCACATTTGTTTGAAACTACAATAGTAAAAGAAAGACGATTTCAGATGGGTGACATGTACCTGCATTAATTTTATTAAACACAAGAGTTTTAAAACTCATAGCTTCAAAGGAAGAGCTTCCGCTAAGGTTGTCTATGATACGATATGATCACACCCAAATTGTTCCCTACCTTAAATTGGGTGGAGATTAAGAGTCTGTTGGGATGTACTTATAACTTTTTGGCATATTTTTGTTATTTTAATTTAAAAATAAGTGCTTTAAGTACTACAGAAATACATAAAATATATTTTAGCTTAAAAACACCGTATATAATTCAATCTAGATAGCTTAAACATCTAAGCTATTTTAGTTCAACGTGATTATAGAATAAGAAATTTCAATGACAAAGCCGCTATCATGTAGCGCAATAACTGATATGATTAGTCGATTGAATATAAAGAAAAAACTTAGTACAAGAAAGATAATATGCTCTCTGCCATGAAATGTCATTTTAATTATCCTTTCAAAGCTAAATTTATTTGACCTGCTTTTATTCACAACTCTTTTATCTGTAGGAGTTTTCAAAGCATACTATATGTCAATCATATTATCCTATTCTAGAATTGTCAATCTTAAATGAGACTTTTGTTTGTCACGACAATGAAAATACATTTATTATTTTCTTGGATTAAGGATAAGTGCTCCTTTAAAAGCTATATAAAATATCTAATGATTTCTTTTTAATACTGACCGCGCATCGCGGATACAAATACTAGTTAATCCTAGAAAGGAGGGAAGAGTGTTCAAGAGCTCAGCAGCTCAGTGTAAGTTGTTTTGCTGGATATGCCGCTGGATCTGTTGGTAGTATTATTTCTAACCCCACTAACAATATTGTTGCTTCTCTTAATAACAGGAAGGCCAGTAGCCTAAAGCTGGTAAAATCTCTTAACCTTCACCGCACTCGAAATAAATAAATAATATACACGACACCTTTCTTAAAAAATAAATACATAAATAATATGAGCATGGAAATGAAAAACAAGAAGTAACTAATAACAATAAAAAGAAAAAGAAGGAGAGATGTCTACCTCTACAATAATTCATGCTTGCTTCGTTACTAATTTTGCTCTGCTTATATTTCAGGCTTTGAAGAAAGCTGGGTTTCTTAATTTGTTTATGAGGAGTCTTCGTTTTAGGACAATGCTAGTTGGATCGGTTTTGACTTTGCAGTGGTTGTTCTATGACTCCATTAAAATATTAAGTGGCTTGAAAGTGCTGCTTCCATACTTGTATATATAGCTAATTGGTACATGAGTTGATTTGACTTCCCTTTCAATTATCACCTTCCCAAATCCCAACATTGTGCGTTTTGCATGAATACACATGGCATGTGATTTGTTGTTGTTTGGACATGCATCTGCTGAATTGATGGCCATGAGAGTTATTTGTTACATATAACTATTATTAATGGGATTTGCTTATCTTGCTTTTTTGATTTTTGACCAATTATAAGACAGAGAAGAGCCACAATATCTTTAACCAATTATAAGACATAGAAGAGCCACAGTATCGTGAGAAGTGATGGCAATTGCTCTCACTAGTAGGGTGCAGGTTTGCTTTTTCGGTTATGTTCTTTCAAACTTCGGTTCAGTTCTTTGGTTTTCGATTTTTCAATTGGGTGCCCCATATCGAATAATTTCAAGTTTGGTTCGGTTCAATTTGGTTTTTTAAATTTGATACTTCGATATTTACAGAGAATGTCCAATAAATACTCTGCGTGATCGAATCAGGGATGAGGCCATTCAGGATAAGCTGATAATGACCTCCGTGGTGGACAAGACCAGGGAAGTGAAATTGAGATGGTTTGACCATGTGATGAGGCAAGGTTCAGATACCCCAGTGAGGAGGTGCGAGTGGTTGGATATAGTGGGTACAAAGAGGGGCAAGTATGCCAAAACAACTCTTTTTCCAAACTATTTTGCCAAATACCCAAAAGTTTTAAAACATTGATCAAATACCCACATAATTCCACCTCACCAAATTTTTCCAACTTAACAATTTCAGCCCTAACTTTTATAATAATTCACTTTAACCCAATACTTCCAACTTAATAAGTTCACCCACAAGTTTCTAATAATACACTTCAACTCATTCCATCATCCACCATTATATATACAAAAATATCTAGGTTTTCCAAAAATATTAATTTTTTTTTTCAAAAGCTAAAAATAAAAGGTGGTTATTTTTCCCTCCAAAAAGCTCCAATTTCGGTCACTTTTCCGGCGTTATTTTCTGGCGATTAGCTGCAAATCAGTCCACAAACATCATAAGCTTGTCCATTGCATCCATTGTTACCCCATTTGTTTCCTATCTTCTCAAACACACTTTCCACCATGGTTAAAAAACTTTAAATCACTCACATTACTCAAAACCACTTTAGAAAGTGCATTACAGAATCTCAGGCGACTCCAAGTTCATTTCTCTATTCCATAAACCCAACAATCATTGATTAGAAGCAATATTTGCAATTTTAAGTTTTTGTACAGATATCTGCGCACCCATCGACTCATCATCGTTAGTCATAGACCGTGCATATAACCTAACATAGACCGTAAGTATAATCTACCGTCGACCAAAGCTTAATTCTAGGATGTCTATTGCAGAATTTGTTCTGGTTTCTGGTGATTTCATGGGAGAATAGATGGAAACTCCCAAATATTGGAAATGAAGATCATTTACCAAGGTGACAATTCCCATTCCTGTTCGCCGCAATAGTTCGTACGATGAATTTGTTGCAAGCGTAATGCAGAGTGGGGATCTAGATTGTGCACCGAGCGATGTGGTTATTAGTTATCTAATGCATTCGAGGGAAAAGGTGAATCCTACGATCATAAATAACGATGTACGTGTGCTGACATACATAATGGATGCTGATGCAGATGGCTTTAGGCCTATTTTGAGGATAAATGTGGTTGAGAGGTCCTTTGAAGGACCACTGACCTCATCAGCACCCCCACCGCGGTGCCCGACAGTCGACGATGATTTGATCGACGACGATTTTAATGATTATGAGAACGATGGCGATCATCCAATTAATATTGAAGATGATTCTATGCATATGAAAGACTTTTCATCGGACTCACAAGATGATGAAGAAGACCATAGAATGGAATCACAACCAGGACACTCCTTCTCTGACGAAACCAATTTCTGTTGTGGTCAAACATTTGTCGATAAGAAAGAGCTGAAAATGCTACTAGACGCAGCAGCGGCAAGGCAGTATTTTGATTATTATATGGAGAAGAGCTGCATGAAATTGATTAAGGCGAAATGCTTATCGCGTGGTTGTGGCTGGTTGTTGCGGGCAAAACAGTATGAGACCTCAGACAAATTTCACATATACAAATATGTCGGGTGCACAGCGCGGTGTTGAACACGCCTCCCGCATGCATAAGAAATTCTCATCCGAATTGATTGCTTCAGTATGCGTAAATCATTTTCGAGGTAGTAAGGGTCCAAGCATAAGAGAAATTCAAAGAATTGCGTTTAAGGAGTTGCGTTGCAATGCAAGCTATTGGATATGTTGGAAAGGAAGTGTAATTACGAAGAACATCATTCGCGGGATGAATGTTCGCATTATCTTGCTTGCCGGATTTTTTCCACATGATGGAGTTATTGAATCCGGGGTTTTCTTACTCTATCATGATAAACCGAATGGATGGATCATTCGTTTACTACTTCTTAGCATTCGGAGCTTGCATATGGTGATATGCCCACATGAGAAAGGTAATTTCCATCGATGGCACATATTTGTATGACAATTACAGGGATGTTCTGTTGAGTGCCGTTGCACAGGACACTAAAAATCATATCTTTTTGATTGCCTTTTGTGTCGTTGCTAAAGAGAACGATGCTTCTTGGACCTTCTTCTTTCAGAAGCTGAAGTCATCTCCGACAGGCACATTAGCATCACCAATGCATTCTCCCGTGTATACAGTCGTGCACATCACGGACTTTGCATGAGGTATAAATTAACACTGCATAAAACATCTTTATCTATTCTACGCCGCGGCAAAGGCTTATTCCTTTGATGAGTTTAGCGATAATTTTACGAAATTGAAGAGTAAGTGCCCCGAGGAAGCACATGTCCTTGAAAATATGCTTCGTTTTGAAAAATAAAGTTGAGTACACTTTTCTGGAAATAGATACGACGTGATGACCACAAACATCGCTGAGTCACTCAACTTGATTTTGATGGATGAACGGGAGTACCCCATGTCGTACATATTCAATTCAATTGCTAGAAAATTTGCTGAAAAGTTTAGAGAGCGGCATACCTTTGTCTATGGTAAAGAGAACATATTTGTGCCTTATGTGGAAAGGATCCTAAAGGATAATAAGAGCACGAGCGATTCCTTGTATGTGAGTAATCCAAACGGGGTTCTCGACCAGTACACGGTGTTCGGTAACGGCGTCACTGCCAAGGTCAATCTCTTGAAGAGGAGTTGTTTTTGTCGAAAATTTAACTTGGTGAAAATGCTGTGCGAATATGCGATGACAGCTTTGCGAGCAAAGTATGGCGATGGCGAAGGTTATGGTAACTCCATCTACGACTACTCTTCGCCAATTTATAAAGCTGAAAGTTACCTCCTCGTATACTCAGAAGCAATTAACGTTGTCCCTCCGGAGGCCGAATGGACTGTGCCACAGGAATTGCTAGACACTAAAATTTCTCTACCCCCCTACTATCCCAAACTCAGAAGAAAGAAATTCAAACGCACTAAGGGCGTCGGTGAGACACTCAAGTCCAAAAGAAGGAATAGGTGTTCAATATGCAAGAAATTCTGTCACAAATGAACCACGTGTAGAATGACCATCAAATCATAAATAGGCTTTTTTTTTTAGCTTCAGTTGTAAAGCTACTATTTTGGTGGATAAATATGGATTTCTGTAGATTTTAACCTTCGGTTGTAATAGACCTAAATCTTTGTCTACGGTAAATTACGTAACGTCTATGGTGTATATTTTTCAAGCTCTACAAAATATTATGTATTGGTTATATTATTCCTCATTTAACACGCTATCTTGGTCATTTTCCCTCCTTATCTCTCCAATCGATGCAATGAATCATTATTTTCCTTGTTTCCCATTTCCATTTAATGAAAATCTGCAAAAAAGTCTGTTCAAGAGAAAAACCGCTGGTATACGCAAACCAAGCTGTTCAAGAGAAAAACCGCTGGTATACGCAAACTAAGAATTTTCTCATCTTAAACACGTCGATTGACCATTGGGTGGACATATGAAAGGACGCTATTTATAGGTCGATAAGTACATGGCCTATTTCTACGTAACCCTTCACTTGTTCCTAAACCTAAAATATCAGAAACCCTCTTCTTCTTCTTCTTCTTCTTCTTCTTCTTCTTCACCCAAAACTGAAATTATGCCTGGTCGTAGAATTGCCCTTCGCCCAATCAGACGAGTCCCCCCTCGTCACTATGATCTGCTGCATCTTTGAAATGACTTTGACCATCTTTTCCATGGCCTGGGAGAAGATCGACAGTACTTGGAGCGTGAGCTCTGCCGAATTGCTCGTTTCCTTCGAGCAATTCTGGAGCGTCTTGGAATGGACGGCAATAACTACATCACCCCCCACCATCCCCATAATTTAGTTTACTTTGTTGTTTTAGTTTATGTTTTAAAGTTTTTTTTGGTTTGTTCATTGCTGAAGAAGCTTTCTTGTAGGATCTTGTTAGAAGAAAACTTCTTCTATTTTCTCCTTTTTGCTGCAAATATTATTATGTAATGTAATGAACAAGTTTAATATAAGTATGTTTCAGTTTGTTTTAACATTGTGTTTACTATCTTTGTTGTGATCCCTTATTTTTTTTATGTGACGATTATTCTTTTGTACAGATAAAAACTCGAATCAAATATGTATGCCTTGAACAAATTACAGTTCTGTAGCTTAGCTTGAATAAGTTCCGAAAGAGTAAAAATATATAGCCTATCATCAATCGTATACTCAATCCTTCCTCAGCTGGATATATTAGTCGATCGTAGACCATGTGAATCGATGGATCTTCGATTAAATTAAAACAGATAATAACATATTTTGGGGCTGGTGGAAGAAAATAATTTAATTTAAAAAGATTTAAACAGATTATCATGAGTTTTTTGGCTGGTGAAAAAAATAATTAAATTAAAAATGATTTAAATAGATAATTACATATTTTTTAAATAGATAATCTCATGTTTTGTGGCTGGTGGAAGAAAATAATTAAATTAAAAATGATTTAAATAGATAATGACATGTTTTGGGGCTGGTGGAAGAAAGTAATTTAATTAAAGAAGATTTAAATAGATAATCTTGGAGTGATGGTGACACTTAATAGACCGTCGTAGATCATGACCTATGTCAGCCATCGATTAGTTTGGTCTACCGTAAGCTTACACCTTTAGTAGTGCATTGATTGATATCATGAGTATGCGTAGACCGCGGTGATCTATGTACACTATTATAGACCGTCACTTGTATGTAGTTAAAAAATGAATAAATTAATTAAAAATAAATGTAGTGTGAATTTCTACTCATGTGAAGGAGTGTAAACAAGTCACATAATCATATTAGAGCTTAAACAAATTAGGGAGAGTGAATTAAGGAGTGTGTGGATGGGTAGTGGTTGAATGTTCAATATCGTAAGAGTAATGTTTGTCAAAGCACAAGTATGTTTTGAGGATATGTATTGTATTTGATGACTACACATTCCACATACTCTTTCCATCACCACCCCTAAATCTAAAGTGTGTGTGGAATTGATAGTGGTAGAACAATCTTCATCCTCAATACATACTTGTGCTTTGACAAACGTTACTCTTAGGATATTGAACATTCAACTACTACCCATCCACGCACTCCTTAATTCACCCCCCTAATTTGTTTAAGCTCTAATATGATTGTGTGATTTGTTTACACTCCTCCACATGTGTAGAAATTCACACTACATTTATTTTTAATTTATTTATTGATTTTTTAACTACATTCAAGTGATGGTCTATAACAGTGTAAATAGATCACCGTGGTCTACGCATAATCATAATATCAATCAATGCACTACTAAAGGTGTAAGTATAAGGTAGACCAGACTAATCGATGGATGACATAGATCATGATCTATGACGGTCTATCAAGTGTCACCACCACTCCAACATTATCTATTTAAATCTTTGTTAATTAAATTACTTTCTTTCACCAGCCCCAAAACATGTCATTATCTATTTAAATTATTTTTAATTTAATTATTTTCTTCCAGCAGCCACAAAACATGTGATTATCTATTTAAATCATTTGTAATTTATTTATTCATTTTTTAACTACATCCAAGTGATGGTCTATAGAAGTGTACATAGATCACCGTAGTCTGCGCATAACCAGAATATCAATCGATGCACTACTAAAAGTGTAAGTCTACGGTAGACCAAATAAATCGATGGCTGACATAGGTCATGATCTACGACGGTCGATTAAGTGCCACCACCAGTTCAAAAAAGAAAAATTACTTTTACAACGGTAATAAACAGCTACTTTTTGTAAGTCATTAGTGTTAACACTTCGTTTTTACTTCATATATAAGGTGTCCATCCCTCATTATTTTATTTCATTCACTTTTTTTTGTTTTTAAAAATTCTACAATGTCGCAAGCATCTCAAATATTCAATTCTAAAAATGCTCTAATTTGTCATTGTGGAAATGCGACTGTCTTGAGGACGTCACGCACAAATTCAAATTCAGGTTGCAAATTTTATAATTGTACAATTGTGAAGGTGAGCTCTGTGTGTTTTTTTTTTTTAAAAATGGTTAAGTTAATCGTTATGTAATTTTTTTTTCCTAGGATAATGGCGCATGCTTGTTTTTTAAATAGCTTGATGAGCTATATCCTACAACTAGTCCATCAACGTTGAGTCCAGGACTTTAGACATCAAATTTTCAAGGCTTGACAAAATCTAATCTACTACAAAGGCTCTAACACTGCGAAGAAAATAAAGATTTTCTCATGACTTTGTTCAAAGAAGCCGAACAACAGAAGGATCACTTTAAAATATTGCTGCATGACACCCAAATAGAGAGGGATCAACTAAAACAAAAAATAATTTTGACCGAAGAAAGGGAGAATGTCCTAAAAATGATGTTATGTGCTATAATGCTAGTATTCGTTCTTTGGAAAAGTGTAACATGGATGTAGTGTTATTTAATAAATATTAATAGTTCTATTTTTTTTTTATAATGTTAATACTATTTTTGATAGAATCATAGTCGATTAAACAACAAATCAACTTAAATTCGACCAGCAGGGTAATGATAGACTATGCATACGGTATATAAAATATTAAGTATGCATTCTATGATATCAAGTATACAATGTACCAACTATGACCACGCCATGCATATTCAAATTCCATGCCACAAATCAGTTTGACAGAAACAGATTCAGTACAGAATCATAACAAGTTTCATAAAATAAAAGAATAATTGTCATATCCTACCACCAGATCCTAATTGTCATATCATAACAACCATGATTCAAAAACACATTAAACGACTTAGGATTTAAATGTCTTTTTCCCTAAGTTCCTCATCAACACAAGTTTTACTGTTGATTTCATCAACAATGTCCACGACCACATCTTTTTGGTCAGCTTCAGCTCTTTTTTTCTCAATAGTTGTAGCTGTTTCTTCATTCTCACCTTCTTTTCCTTGTTTTTTAGAATGTGCAGCAACTGGTGCTTCTTCAGTTTCCCTTTCTTCCACACCTTCTTCTCTTTCTTCACCTACAATAGCTATTTCTTCCTCAACTCCTTCTTTTTCGTTCACCTACTGCTTCTTTCTCAACTTCTTCTTTGTCATCTTTGTCAACTTCTTCTTCAATAATTTTTCTTTTTCCTCACCTTCTTGTTCATCTGCTGCCGCTTCTTCTCCTTCTGCTTTTGTATCTGCTACTTTTCCACCTTCTTCTTGGCTCTTATCTTCTTCATCATCCTTCTTTTCTTGTTTTTTTTCCTATTCTTCCACAACAGCGGCCAACTCATCCATTTTGCTTTTTTTTTTTCTTCTTCTTCATTCCTCTTCAATTCACGAAGGTCCACATGCACTGTATCATCATATTACAAAGTGTTACTGATATTTAAACGTGAAAATTCATTAACAACATCAATTTTTGAATGAAGTTACCTCACTCGTGTTGTTGCTCATCCTTTTTTTCTTCATTCTTTTCTCTCTGATATAGGCAACGATATCCAACATCGCTTTCTCCAATGCATCAACACGCTTATGAAGATCCCCGGGGGATGAGGTTCCTGCTGCATCTTTGGAGGTGCTTGGAGAATCATCATCACCAACGCGTACTCCAACGGGGTTACCACCCAAATCCCCATCATCATCACTGTCCTCATTTGAAGTAAGGACAGTCACCCCTTCTAACTCTTTATTCAAGCCATCGAAGACGTTATTTCATCCGTATATGGCTCAAACATAATCATGTAATCTATCTTTGTCTCACGAACAATAAGGATGATGTACGGCTGCACGTTCTAAAAAATATCAATTAACAATTACATAACATTCCATACAATGGTAGTATTATTGTATAATAGAAAATAAGTTCATACCTTGGTAACTTTTCCTTTATACTTGAATGGATCACCTTCGATTATCTTTCCTTTTTTTATAGTGTTCCATCTAAGGATGTGAGAAATGAGAAAGGGCTCATCCATTAATTTTCCAGCAAATTCACCAAAATGAAAAAAGGCCCCATAGATTCAAATCTGTAAGTAGTACAACAGTGAAAAAAATAACTCAGAGTCTATAACAGAGTATAAATAAAATGAGAATCTACGATAAACTCACTGAAGAGTTTATGGTAGATACCATGAATGCCCAGATAAACCTGAATAGAGCATAGGATGCCTTCTGCTTTTCATCAAATACTTCCTTTTGCTTCTTCAGGTCACTTTTCTTCTTTAGATAGTTCATGGTCAGTTGAAATGTCTCTTTCCCCCATGGATACTTCTCGAAGAAACTCAATGAATTGACCATTCAAATCAGTTTTATGTCGACAACCTTCGTTGAATCTTTTGCAAGCAACATGGTGTGCAAGAACCACAGTAGACAACACTTGAACTTCTCGACCTCGTTCAGGTTATTCCCTCTGATTAGGTGTAACAAGTTGGCCTCGTGATGTTTTTGTTTTCGTCACCTTAAAATAAAAATTGTCCCCCTTTGCTAACACCTTCTTCATTTTTAATTCACTAGGGTATGATGAGCAGTTCAGCCCCGTAATCAAACAAAACTCTTTCAAGCTAAAATAGGCAGGCTTGTTTTTAACGTAGAACCATATCTCATGACGCATCTTAACGATCCTGACGCGTTAAAACAACAAATAATGGACCAACTGCCCATTGAACTTGAGGTGTTTCGGCATGTTTCTCAGGTGTCCAAAACAGGACCGCTTGAATCTTTTCTTCAATTCTTAGTCGATAAGAACTTGCTTAAATTCTCGATAACCAGCCATTCTTGATCTGACTGATATCTTTCCTGGGAAAGATCCGACCTCATCAATTATCGTTCGAAGGTCATACCGCTCCACGGAAATGCACCTTGAAAGATATGGCATGGACAAGGAATCATTATCCCCAACATCACTATTTGTAAGACCCAGTAAAAATCGCATGTCAAATTCAGCTCGTAAAGCTCCATGAGAGATTCCAACACTTAGAAATTTTTTTTGCTAAGTGTTCAAGTTCAACACTTACTCTCATTTTAGACCTCTTAACTTTGGGAATTTATTTGATGACCTTCCAAACCTCTGTTTTTAGATTTTCAAGTTGAGTTGTGATGGGGAAAGTCCCTAGTACGTATTGGACACATTCCGGGTGCATTTTGGGTGCATTTCTGTGGCTAACGCACTAGTTTGAAATTTCAGTCAACTTCAAACTATCATAACTTCCTGCATATAATGAACTGTAAGAGCTTCTATATATCAATAGAAATATATTTGAGTCTTATTTCCGATGCAATTGGTTTCATCCAATTTTAACATTGGAGTAAAAAGTTATGATCAATTTACTTCAGCCTATCAGCCTGAAAACAACAGAGGACAACTGGGCCTTTCTCTCTTTCTCCAGGGCTATTTTAGTCTTTCCCACCTCTATATATATATACACAAACACGAGATTCAACATAATTTAGCAACATATATTTGATTTCTCTCAAAATTCATCAAGAACAAGAAGAGGGTTGGCAATTGGGGATTTAATGTCAAGAAATTCTCTCCGTCGATCTTCGTAAAATGAAGAACTAAGGTATGCATAGTGTTTATCCATGGATTCCTTTCATCCATGGAGCTCAAGAATCATGTTTTAAGTTATGTATCATGAATATTTGAGGTGGGATGATTATGTTCATGTTGATGATGTTAAATTGAGTTTTTAATTCCATGAGTTATCTCAAGAATCATGAAAACTAATTTATTTCGTAATATTAGTCATATGAACTTTATGTTGAGTTCTTGAAATTGCAAGTTGGACGTTGATGATCATGTTGTTGGTGTTGAAAGATTTCCAAGTCTGGATCTTTATGTGAAATCCTGAAACTATGTTGAAATATAAGTTGAAGTCCATGAATTTGGTGATTTATACTTTGTGAAAATTTTATGATTTCACCTATACCTAAGTTGTGCATGAAAGGTGTTTGATTAAATGTTTAAGAGAAACAAGAAACATGTAGTATGGATTAATATGGCCTAAAAGGTAAATTCATGCCATTGACCTCATGCTTGAATGGCTTACATGCTATTGTTGTACAATGAATATGTTGTTGGAATGTCATAATGTTAGAGTATGAAATTATGATCTTGATTATATACATTCCCACCATGAACAAGATAACGTTAACTATGTACTTCATGAAATCCCCAACTTATTTTATTATGAATATTTGATATTAATCATGTATTCAAGAATGTAAAGAAGTGTCAGTTTCCTTCTATCGAGTCCTAGGGGTACTTGTACCTGAAAAATATAGCTGTGTTCCTAGAGTCATGTCATGTTTTCATGATACTCTCAGTCAAGCCATGTTCAGTAGACTTCAGTCAGTCTTATGACTCAGGAAAACTCATGTAAAGGCAGTATCAGTTCGGTTTTACTCAGTACTTAGTAATCTATGTAATCTCAGTAATATTCCATCAGTCTATGGAATTCGGTAAATCTCAGTATCAGTACAATTTAGTTTAGTATTCAGTTCAGACATCAGTAAACTCAGTCAGCTAACAGAACTCAGTAGCATTTATCATTAGATTTAGGACTGTCAGATATAGTTATTCATGCTGTAAGTTATCAAAACTTATGTTATCAGATATATCAGTTATCAGAATTCAGTTATCATTCATGATATGTTATCAGTAAATACATGTCATCAGTATTCATACTCAGTAGTCATGTTATCACGATATCAGTTTCAGGACTGTTATATACGGTCAATCAAATCAGTTTTTCATAATCAAAACTATCAGAAACAATCACATCTTTATCAGTAATATAGTATCAGTCTCCTAGTATTCAGTAATACAATATCAGTTCCTCACTTATTAGTGAATTACATATCAATATCAGTAAACTCAGTCATTCAGTATCTCAATATCAGTAAACTTAGTCATTCAATGTCTCAGCATCAGTAAACTCATGTTGTCAGTATTCAGACTTATTATTCAGTATCACCACGAGTTTAGTTGCAGTTACGTATGTATGTATTCTCACGTTCATATCAGTCAACATTGTTCATGCATATAAAACCCTTTGCATTTAGCCTACCTCACTCGTATACTCAGTACATTCAGTCGTACTGACGCATTAGCGCTATGGTGTTTTATTTGACGCAATAGGTATAGAGGCACGAGTTTCAGAGCAGTAGTAGCATTGCAGATTTCAGCAGTCAGTGCTCCTCTTCATTCGAGGACAATATTATTATTACTTTATTACAGTATTTCAGATTAGTTTTTCAGTTCATGGAGTTAGTTGGAGACATGTTCCTTCAACTCCTTATTCAGTTCAGTTAGAGGCTTTTGAACTAGATGTCAGATTAGATGTTCAGACTTTAGTATTTATGTTTCTTTTTGGTATTGTTATACCATATTTTTCAGATATGTATCAGTACTGAACCTTATGGCCTTACAGTTCATGTTTCCGTATATTTTATAAGATATTATGCAGTTTACAGGTACAGATATCAGTCATGGGTTAGCTTGTGGTCTTTCGGGGTCATGAGCACCGTGTAGCATTTTGGTTCAGAAAATCGGGGGCGTTACACTATTACTCCCACTTCCCTCGCTCTCTTCACTGTCACCACTGACACTTCGCTTGGCAACATCTTCACTAGAATCATCGTAGTCGCTTATCTCCTTTAACTTCGAGTCTGATTTGGACATCGACTCTTAAATTTTCTTCTTTTTTGAGACGTTTCCAACTGCCTCAGCTCTTCTTTTTCTACTGCTACCAGCGGTACCGGCTTTGCGTTTAGGAATGATATTTTTTTTACCCATTTTTAACACAATCTACACCTAAAGAACAAATCTCCTATTTTCAGTTCATAGACCACAAGTCTATCAACAGAAATAACTCAATGCTCAAATGAAACCCCCCCAAAAAAGTTAATAAACACCCCACCATTAAACAATTCACTACACAAACAAACAATAACTGAACCAAAATCCAACATGCAATATCAAAACACAACAATTGCTAAAAATCAAACTAGTGCACCTAATCAAACTAATTAGCTATTAATATTTCAATTTTCATTATTTCAACAATCATGTTTTAAAAGGATTTCATATGTCTTAAAATAGATTTCAATCTAGGGCATTCTCATTTCATAGACCACAGGTTTACAGATAGATCGCGACTCTACGGACAGAAACAGGTCGCTGTTCAAATCAAAATGCCAAGATAACTCTTCAAACAACAATTATCCCACCATTCAACACTTCGTTGCTAAAAGAAACCACGACTAAACCAAAACAACAAATTCAAAAAAAAAATTTCCTACATCACTACGAATCGATTAGCAAAAAAATAAAATCGTTTAAATGGATCTAGAAATGATCGAAAATTGATTTTAACTAACCTTGCGAAGCAACAACGACCCTTTAGCAACTAAAGAAGAAGATGAAACGGAAATGACGTTTTTGGGAGAAGTAGTTTCAAAAGCGGGAGTTGGGAATTGAAGAGGAGAGAGAGAGTGTTTTTTTTTTAATATTGGAATAAGTGGAGAGTGTTAGGTATATTATATTAAATTTGTAAAAATGATGAATTGGTCCCTTGGCCCACGTGTGGTCCCCACTTTTTCCACTTTTTCCCACTTTTTACACCCTAAACCTAAAAAATAAATCAAAAAGAAATTAAGTGGATATTTAGTAAATTAGTTTTGGAGGTTCCTTCTTTGCCAATTATTCCCTACAAAGAGGGGTAAAGGTAGGCCGAAAAAGTATTGAGGAAAGGTGATTAAACAGGACATGATGCATATTCAAGTTATCGAGGACATGACCTTCAATAGGGGGATGTGGAGGACATACATTAGAGTAAAAGGTTAATCGGATAGGAGTGTTGTCATGCACTAGTCGTAGTATGGTAGCATAGGGTTTAGCCATAGTTATCTGTCATTATTGTCGTTTATTTCTATTATCACACTAGTTTGTGGCTGAATATTGTTTGTCTGGTAGATTTGGCATTATCGTACATATTATCTTTAATGTGTTCCTCTTCTTTGTATCTGGATTTGGTGCACTTGAGCCAAGAGTCTTTCGGAAACAGCCTCTCTACCTCCCTGAGGTAGTGGTAAGGTTTGCGTACACTTTACCCTCCCCGGACTTCGCTTGTGGGATTTTACTAGGTATGTTGATGTTGTTGTTTGATATGCTAAAACTGACAAGTTAAAATGAAACTGTAAATTTTAATATAGTGAGCAAGTGAACGGAGCGAGTTTCAGTCAGTTTGTGTTTTATATCAATAGAATCCTTTCGGAAGCATTGTTTGTTGGAAACTTCCAGGTATAATGGACTCAATGCCAAAGGTCAGAAGGATTTCTTACAGATAAAAAATGCATGTATTTACCAAAACATGAATGTATTGCTGCATACATTTGATCTTTGCTTCTATTTGGCTTCTGGAGAATTAGGTGAAGATGGATGCAAATGCTTTAATTAGATTATTCTTTTAGTTGGTAAAGGAGAAGAAAAAGTGTATCATACCTCTTCGCTGTGTTGGAGCCATTTTCGTTGGCAGTGTTCTAATGGAGGAGCTTTGGTGAAGTCCATAAGTTGCACAATCTTGTGGGAGCCATTAAATTATTGACAGATATTTTAGAACTTCAAGGATGTTTTCTGGCCATGGGAATGAATAGTTGAAGGATGTATCTTCCTGGTATAATTACGGATATATTTGGCCAAAAAACTTGTAATTAAACTTCGGTTCTTCGGTGCACCTAAGCGCCAATACCCTAAAACCGAGGAACCAAAGTCTAACTGAACTAAAGAATCGAAGAACCGAATCATTTTTGTTTGTTCTTTTTTCGGTATTTATGCTCATCCCTACTCACTAGGCATATGTGCACGCTCAAGCACGTATAATTGACATTCACTTTGAACTTTATGCAAATAACTTAGTGTTCGTGCAAGTAGAATACAAGCTAAAAGAAACAGGAAAATTCAACAAAAGATTATACGACTAGATTTTCACGATCAGGAGACCCTTATACATGCAGCATGTGATTTTGTATGCTGGATACTTAGTAGTCAATCAACATGCCAACAAGTCAAAAGGGGGTCTGGCTGCTTTGAGGGAGGTCGTACTGGCTGCCTGGCTATTCTAAAAAAGGGCAATATCCCAATTGTTGTCAAGTCTGATATTTTAAAGGTAGTTTCTCTAATTTGATTATTTCAAGTACACTAGAGCAGTAGCCAAATACATTGTCCAAGTACTGGTTTTAGCCCCAATTTGCTTGTGATTGAGGTGTAGTAGTAGTGTGGCCTAGTGGTTAATGAAGTGGGGGTGGCGGGGGAAAGGGGAGAGAACCATGAGGTATTCTCATTCGGTGGGCAAAGTTACCCAAAACTTGTGGGGTGGGAGAGATACAGTGAAACCTCTCTATAAGGTGTTTTTTTTCCAGATATATTTAGAGAACATATAATATACCATAACATGAAAGCAGGTTTTAAAGAAAACTCAGCCATTATAGTGAAATGTTATAAAGGATGGTTTTATAGAGAGGTCTGACTGTGAGGGTCGATCGTATTAGTCAGTGCAAGTGAAATTTTGTATGGAAAAGCTATTATTCCGTAGAGTGAATCTTTTATATGTCTTTGACCCGGAAATATTTCACTTTGTGGGAATCCACTGGGTATGTTTTTGTTGACCTGGAAATATTATATTCACTATTTGGAATTGATGTAGCACAATGTTTAGAGGAACTCTCTAATGTGCTAAATAAAGTAAACCACACAATTTGTTGAAGGAACAACTTCAATGTGTTGTAAGATAACGCTTTAAAGACAATCCGAATTCACGGATAACAAGAGCTTAATCCAATACCCTTAAAATACAAGATCTAATCCAAAATCTTAAAAGAAAACACAAAGTTTCATTAATAGAAGAGTGAGTTGAACTAAAAACTACATAGTTAGAGGTCATTGCGTCTATTTATAGGCTTCAAAAGCCTTTGTACAACTCATACACAACTCATTGACAACTAATTTTCTTAATAGCAAAGTATTCTAGAATTACTATATAAAAGATAAACTTGACAACTAGTAGCAAAATTCAAATTGACTTTTTCTTTTTAGCAAAATTGATTTTTGATTCATGAAGGTTCTGGACTAGGTTTAGAATTTTAATGTTCCTCATCAGGAATTGGATCTATGAAGACCCTTGAATCGACTTCATAAGCCAGAGGTTACTAAGCACTCTTTATCACATAACTGGAGGTGCTTGCATTTATAATATAATGGAACGAGTCAGACGACTATGATGCTGCAAACTGTAATTAAACTTGGGTTCTAAATTCATCACAATCTAACAAAGTTCGATTAAAATGAAAGTAAAATGTCCCAAAGCAACTGCAAACGATGCAGAGAAAGGAAAACCGAAAGTATGTTTGATGGTTTCAGTGGTAACGATATGCAATAATACGTCGGGTACAATAGTTTTTCTTTTAATTTCTTTGGCTCAATTTAGCCTGCTGTAGCACCCGCAGAGTGAAGCAATATTTCCACAGGATAAATATATTACATTACTACTTCAACCATTATCACTTGCATCCAGAAAAGAAGAGTAAAAGGATGTGGAGAAAGGAACTGGAAAAGTTCCAATTGAATAAATTGTGTGAAATGGATTTTACTTGAACTGAGGGTCTTTTGGCAACAATCTCTATCTCCCAATCTAGGGGTAAGGTTTGCTTACGCACTGACCTACTCTTCAGGACCCACGCGTGGGATTACACATTTACAATGGGTATGCTGTTGTTGTTGATTTTAGAGAGAGAGAGAGAGAGCCCTTCTTTTCCCTAGAAGGAAAGAAAATCAACAATCAACCATACTAGGAGATTGTTACTTCACCAACACCGAACTTGGATGAAGATGCAGGAGGGTGGGTAGTGGGTATGAACCCAAATTCAGGGTTAGTTGTGAACATGTGAATAGAAGGAAAGAATTCCTAATGATATCTTGGTTGGGAGGTTCAAGACGAGGGTGTATTTACCGAAGCCAATAGCATCTTGGGTTGCGGAGACAGGGGTGTGATATCTGGCTTGAAAGTTTTAGTGATGGGGGGTTCCATGTTTCTATTTCGCTTTGGGTGTGAACTGGAATGAGTATTGTTATCTGTTGCTTCATTTGATTTGAATTTTGCTTCAATGACTTTTCTCTTCAGCTGAGGGTTTAGCAGAGATATCTTGCTATCATATTTTGCTTCAATGACTTTTCCTTGCTTCATAAAGGTAGGGGTAAGGTCTCCGTACATTTCTACCCTCCCAAATTCCACTGTCAAATTACATTGGGTTTGTTGTTGTTGGTCAAGGAAGATTGACTACTCCATCCATTAAGGTATTAGGTTGTATGATCAGATTCTTTCACAAACTGCTTCTCACCAAAAGTGCTTTTTTGAAAAGCATTTTTCAAAATTAGCTGATTTTAGAAGTTTGACTAAACGTGCAAATAGTTAAGGTATCCAGAAATTGACGAGCCAAATATTGCTATCGTTATAAAATATATTGAAATTAGGTAGGGGGTTAGCATGGCAAGTAAAAAAAAACTTAGGTCAGAATCCGTTATATAATTGATACATATATTGACCATGCACATATAATAAACTTTTAACTTCAGAATCCATAAATTTCACATCTTAAATTCTCTTCTAAATTAGCTTAGCCTCTATTGGTGGGAATCTTCTTTTGGTTCCTAGACGACTAGCCCATTTCTATGACCGGCGCTTCAAATAAGATTTATTTTACTAAAAATTACAAAAATACACAATTTATATTTTTAATATTATAAAAAATCCCAGCTCCCTAAATATTACAAAAATCTCAACATATACACAGAATGCTATGTATATGTCAGTTATGTTATGTATATTAATAGGGAGAGAGAGTAAAGTAATTAAAAAAGTGGAAAAAAGTGTAATTACTTTCAAAAGGGTTGGTATTTATGTTATTTATACTTTTTTTAATCTCAAAACCTCAAACTCTAAGACTTCTATTAAAGAGTTAAGGAATCTCGACCATCCTATTATAATTTATGTTGATACAACAACAATGAAAACATACCCAGTGAAATCTCACAAAGCGAGATTTGGAGATGGTAGAGTATACACAGACATTACCTCTACATCGTGGAGATAGAAAGACTGTTTTCGAAAAGCCTTCGACTCTAGTGAAGCATGATAATTCACATTGTGTTATGAAATGGATGGCCAAGTGATATCCTTTGTCCATAAGGAAGGGTTAATGTTTGGAAAAATTTCATAAAAGAACAACTTAAGTTACAAACCTACTAAAAATCCCTTCACTTTAAAAATATTATAAATATCCCAATATTTACTACTTTTACCTTGTGTTAGGGGTGTACATCGATCGGTTCAGTTCGGTTTATCGGTTTTCGATTTTTAAATATGTAAAACTAATAACCAACCAATAAGATATTTTCTTATCGGTTTTGGTTTATCGGTTTTTGGTCCTTAACGGTTCGGTTTTCGGTTTAACTAATAAGAAAATACTTATAAAATAGAAATAGTAACAACTAACATAAAAAAATGAAATCTTAATTACCGCCAAAACCTACGCAATGCATTTTATTTTACAAGAATCTTCAAACTTGAACTGAATGCTAGTTAGGAAAAAAATTGAATCCTAATTGTTGGAAGCTATAAATGCTTCAAGCTTTTTCTTACGATAATAGCCGAATTTTATATTGTGCCTTTGTTGCCCTGAATAGGTTAATATTTTGTGAATCACTGAATTATGAATTAGTAGTGCATATAATCTATATACATACACATATCTATATCTATATCTATATATATATAGAGAGAGAGATAAAGGGAGAGAGAGATTTAAATATATAACATAAATAGGGATAAAACAATAACTTAGTGTATCCTTATTGGGTTATCGGTCTAACCGATAACCCATTAAGCTAAAATCGATACCGAACCGTTTACCCAATAAATTTTTTTATAAAATCAATAAAAAACCGTTAACCCGATAACCCAATACCAATAACCTAATAACAATTTTATCGGTTCGGTTTATCGGTCGGTTCGATTTTTGCACAGCCCTACCTTGTGTAGTTAAAAGTTAAGATACATGTTAAAAACTCCCTTTACCAGTTACTACCTTGTGTAGTTAAAAGTTGAGATACATGTTAAAAACTCCCTTTACCAGTTACAATTTTACCAAATCAAGCAACGGTTTCCTCCTCATTCAACGCCTTCTTTTGTGTTGTGGTTTCAATCCCTTTTTTGCTCGAATTCAACTTTTGAATTAAGGTAAAATTTTTCCCTAAAATCATATTCAATATCTTATTATCATATCATACGATTTTTTTTCAAAAAGCAATAATTTGATACCTTTTTCTACAAAGTGCTATTTCGGTGACATTGTTTAATTAAGTTTTTGATTGTCAATTTTTTCAGTCTATATTGTTTGAATTAAAATAATGAATAGTGATTCGGGACCATCTTTTAGTCTTGGAATCTCTCAATTAGACAATATCAAACATGCGAAAAAGTCTAAGAAAAGAGAAGTGCATGTTTCTACAACTGGTGAGAAGGTTTCTTTGTAGTCAATCCCTTCTCTTTGTCCATAACCCTTTTCTACAAGTCTGGCTTTAAATCTTTCCACTTCACCTGAATCCTTATACTTCACCTTATATATCCACCTGCAACCAATGGATTTTTTACCTTTAGGCAAGGGAACAACCTCCCAAGTGTGGTTGGAATTTAAAGCCTCTATTCCAGTCTTTATTGCATCTATCCATCTAGGATCTTTGCAGGCCTCAGAGTTGCTTGTAGGGTTAGTAACAGATGAGGTTTTCACCACAAAACTCTTATAGGACTGAGATAGTTTATCATATGATACATGATTACCAAGAGCATGACATACCTTCTTTGTACTCTTAGAGACAATTATTCATCCATATTGGTGACTTCCTTTCTCTAGTTGATTTCCTTTGATTTTAAGCTGCAGATGGTTGAGTTGCAGGCTGTGTAGTATTAGGAACCCTTTGTAGTTGATGTTCTTGCTGAGTAACCTCTTGATCTTTGCTTGATCTTCTTTGATATACCTTGGTTATGGTCTGTCTAGTAGTAGGTATATAGGACTGTAGGTGTTCTTGCTGGTTCACAATGTTCAGAACCTCTTGAGATGAGACATTTATAGGAGCCTGCAAGGGTGCCATAACATCACTTGCTGCTGAATATTGATCTTCTAATGGAAACACATGATAGGGAATCTGATCATCAGCTGCTTCAAGCTTGAAAGGAAACACATCTTCCCTGAAAGACACATCCCTGCTAACAAAGAAAACATTAGTAGATATGTCATATAAGACATATACCTTCTTAGTACTAGAATATCCCATCAGCATAGCTGCTCTTGATCTTGGCATGAGCTTGTCAGACTCATTTAGAACCTTAGCATAATAGAGACAACCTATTATTCTTAGGTTCTCACAAGATGGTTTAGTACCATATAATTTCTCATATGGAGTATAATAATCAATACTTGAACTAGGTAACCTGTTTATGAGATACACAGCAGCTAAAACACAATATCCCCAAAACTTAACAGGTATTGTTGCTTGAAACCTCAATGCTCTTGTGACTTCTAGGATGTGTCTGTGCTTTCTTTCAGCCACACCAGTCTGTTAAGGTGAATAAGAACATAAGGTATGATGTACAATACCTTTGGTTGCAAATAAACTACTGCATAATGAGTTCACAAACTCAGTTCCATTGTCAGTTCTAATTACTTTCACAGTTTTGCCAAACTGTGTCTTAACATATTCAAGAAATTATTGTATCTGCAGATACACATCTGACTTGTGTTTCAATAAGAACAACCAAGTTAACCTTGAATAATCATCAACCACTGTTAATAAGAATTTATTACCATTCATAGTAGGAATTCTATAAGGTCCCCATAGATCCATATGTATTAGATCAAAACAACATGCAGACTGAGTATTACTTGTAGGAAAAGGAAGTCTGGTTTGCTTGGCACAAGGACAGATAGTACATTTCTTTACTCTATTTTCTACTACATGAAATTTAGTATGTAGCAACTTTAGAAGTATATTAGAGGAGGCATGTCCTAATCTTCTATGCCACAGATCAACCTCATCTTGGGCTTTACTTTCATCAGCTTTAGTAGAGGCTTTTGTTGCTACTGTAACCTTCCTTTCTTGAGTATTCACTAAGAGATACAGACCTCCATCAATCTTAACAATCCTCCTCACCTTTCCAGTACAAAGATCCTGGAAAACACAAAAATCAGGAAAGAAGTTCACTGAACATTTCCATTCCTTGGTCAGTTGTGATACTGAAAGCAAGCTGCATGTAAACTGAGGAATATGATACACATTTGTTATACTATTTTCAGAAGACACATAACTAGATCCCACATATGTAAATTCAGTCAGATCACCATTAGGTAAATGCACCCTTCTTGGCTTATCTAGTTTTATTATGGACTCATTCACTAGTAGGTTTAACTTTCCAACCATGTGATTTGTGGCACCAGTGTCAATTATCCAATTTCTTGACTCATATGAAGCTAGAAGTACACTAATAGCTGCATTTGCAACATTTGTTGTCTCAGTAGAAGTGCTAGCACCACTATTTTTGTTGATCATCTTCAGGATTTGATCATATTGTTCCTTAGTAAAGGCTGCTGTTCCCATCTGACCTAGTTGATCCAACTGCATTTCAGACTCTTCTTGATGGCATCCATCATTGAACCAGTTACTTTGGACAGACCTTGAATGTGAACCTTGCCTTGTAGTCATTTCTGTAGTATCTTGAGAATCACTAGTCACATTGTATGCCGCATTAGCTCCTTCGAACCTGAACCTCTTTTTGAACTTGTGATCTTGAGGATATCCAACTAACTTCTAACAATTTTCCTTAGTATGACCTTTTAGCTTACAGAAGTCACATTGTAAATTGTAGTTCTTCTTGAATTTCTGTGTCCCATTTATTGTAAACATGGCTAAGTCAAGACTTCTATCAATGCCTGCAGGACCAGATCCTAGCACACCTGTATTAGTAGCTATAGATTTTTGGCTTTCATCACTCATTATCATGGCATATGCCTGATTGACAGTAGGCAGAGGAGCCATAAGTAGTATCTGACTTCTAGCCTGTGTATATCTTTCATTTAGTCCCATGAGGAACTGAAACAACTTCAGTTTTTGTAGATGTAGAACAAACTCCTTGGACTTTTCACAATCACAACCAGGAGCAGGCACAAGTGCCTCAAATTCTTCCCATAGATCCTTCAGTTTTAAGAAATAGTAGGACACAAAAGCTGTTCCTTAAGATAGTGTTGCAATTTCCTTGTGCCGATTGAAAGTTCTAGCACCATCTACTTTGTTGAATCTTACAAGCAACTCATTCCGCACAACACTTGCAACTGATGCATACATGATTCCACCTAATAACTCTTTAGACATAGAGTTCATAATCCATGATAATACAATAGCATTTACTCTTTCCCAGTGGTTTCCCAGATCATAAGAAAACTTTTCTTTTGTGCAAGAACCATCAACAAGTCCTAATTTATTCCTTCATAACAGAGCTACACGCATAGACCTAAACCAGATAGAGAAATTTTCCACACCTGTCAATTGGAAGGAGATGATCTGTGTTCCACTAACATCTGAGGGACTGAGAAAGAGAGGATGATTGTAATCCATTGCAGTAACTGCTCTTGCACTGTTGGTTGATCCACCACCCATTTCGACACCATTTTTTATTACTTGTACCTTCAAATCTTAACTCAAGAAATCCTTCAGGAACTTGAAAAAAATCTGAATCTGTGATGGAGCACTTTCTTCAATCTTCAGAATTGACTAAGGTAGCTAGTTTTGATCTAGCCAATCTGGCTCTGATACCATGTAATTATACAAGATAGCAATAAGCTTCTTGTTAATTTATCAAAGAAGGAAGTATAGAGTTTGATAGTGTTTGTAGAAGAAAGGAAGGAAGAAACTGAGATAGGAAGAAGATGAGAGAGAAGAGTAACTGCCTGTATTCATTGTACTTCAATGTGTATAGTCATATACATTTATAGGCTAGAGATTAGGCTAACTAACTAACTAACTAACTAACTAACTAGCCGTTAGCACTAGTGTAACTAACTAAAAACAGTTATAACAGAAAAATAACTAGTCTATTATTGCTTCTTCTAGAATCTTCCACACTTGAGACCTCTTTCTTTTGTATTCAAAATAATCAATGAAATTAATAGGAAAATACTAGGCATAATACATAATATGACCCTAAACTTGACACCAAATTATAACTTTGACCTTAAACTTTGATAGTGCATAAATAGGACCTTTAACTATTCAAAACCTAAACAAATATGACCTCCGAGTTTGCAACCTCCATGCGTGAGTTTCACTCGCGCCTATGTGGAAAGCTCATCCAATCACACGGTGCCACGTCGTTAAAAGGGCTGACTTGGAGGGAGGTCATATTTGTGCAGTTTTGAATAGTTAAAGGTCATATTTGTGCACTATCAAAGTTTTGCTTTTTGTGTTAAAACGGTGTCGTTTTTATTATTATTATTATTAGTACTAAAAATTACACAAATATACAACTTATGTTTCCAATATTACAAAAAATCTCAACTCCCAAAACATATTACAAAAATCACAACATATATACAGAATGCTATGTATATGTCCTCCGTATCAATCAATCAACTTTTCATCAAAATTACTGATTTTGGGAGTTGGCTGTATAATCCTCTGTATCCATTCTTCTATATCCAAACATCATTCAAATGTTGATCAATTTGATTTTTTGGGGCATTTACAACAACGACAAAAAAATCTTGTTTAAAGGGGCCGAAGCACAAGGATATATAGTACCCTTCCTGCAAGAGACTATTTATTTCCATGGCTTACAAAAATGAAATAAACATACTTGCATATCTAGAGGTTGTCGCAACTCAATAGTAGATGATGCAATCATCAAAGATTTGTCCTTTTGAAACTTCGTCTCTATAACTCACTAGATTGGGATCAAGGGGTATTAGTTGTAATTACCAGAAAGTATCCAGTTCAAATACAGGATATCGAACTAGAAGTTTTCGCAACTCAATCATAGATGACGGAATCATCAAAAGATTTGATTTTTTCGAACTCTATCTCTAACTCACTAGATTGGGATCAAGGGGTATTAGTTGTTATTAGAAAAATGATGATAAATGTATTCGCATATCAAATTTGAGAACATCAAGAGCGTTGATAGCAAGATAAGTAGTCACATGCTATTCCCCCAATTAAGTTACCTCAACTCATGTTTAACGAATCACTCTCTTTTGGGTTCTAGAAAAACCCCACTTTGTTGTTTTTCTTCTGGAGAATCTCCTAACAGTTCCAAAGTAACTAAAAAGTGCTTCTTTAACTAGAAAGAATCCGGTTCAGATATAGAATACCTATCCAAATATTTCCCCAACGCAATCATAAATGTCAGAATCATCGAAGATTTGAGCTTTTTGAACTCTATCTGTTATTGGGTTCAAGAGGTATTAGTTGTTATTAGAGAAATGATGATAAATGTACCTGCATATTAACTTTGATTACCAAATGCAGCTGCCCCAGCATATGAAGCCTAAGCTTGTGCAGGAGGATTGGTTGAAGTTCTGTCTCGATATGAAGTTCTGTTCTGCCCCAGATTCTCGGCTGCAGAAACAGAATCAGCCATGATTTTTTTTACATTTCAAATTGTATTGACACCATTTCTAAATAATGAATGAACATAAACATCAATTCAAGTGACTTTCATGATCATTTCTTTGAGAATTTCCATGTGCCCCCTCCAAGCTTTTCTTGTCAAACAACAAATGGAGGCTAAAAGCAATAAAATGGTGTAAAGTACACATCTCCAAACAATGCAAAATTTAAGTCCTAACTTCATTTTTAATTTCTACTAAATATCTATAAATGATTTGTTTTTTCTCCCACTAATCTCATAAGTTATATTTTTTTTTCTCTTGTGTTTGTCTTAGCTCCTGGTTCGTAATGAATTTCCAAATTTTTATTGGTAGAGTATCAATTTGTTTTAATGCTAAAACTATGGATTTTTTTGGACTTATTCACAACATCTTGAAACTTAGTGTATCCAATCACTCAAATTGAATTTTACAGTTTCAGGATACATAGAATTAAAGAGTTGCAAACATTAGGGTACTTTCTCTGACAAAAAAAAAAAAAAGAATACATTAGGATACTTCCCGTAATATTGCACATAATCTATAAATAGTATATCTTATACTGTTGTCCGAAACATAACAAGTGCAGTTCAATTAATTATAAACACCTTTAATTGTCCATACAATACACACATCTATAAATATAACATGAAATATATAGCACACTCACTTGACATTAAAATTAAGCATATGCTATTTAAAGGAAAAAGTGCATAAATTACCTCTTACTCTTAGAATCAAAGTCATGCTCCTTTTTTCCATGATGAGCAATCCTCACTTTTAAAAACATGGGAAATAAAAAAACTGTAACCATTACATTCTAATTGAATGAATCACAAATATTCGATACGTCATGTATTACAGAATTAAAATTCATTAAAAACGTCACGGTGAAAAAATTTTAAAAAAATAGAAAAATTAGGACAGAGACCACAATCAAAATACATATATTCAATTTTATAATCGGATTGTAATGTAGGAAAACTATTAGAATTCTCTTAGTTTATTTGAAACTATCACAACCAGCAAAGAGGACTTTCATTACACCCAAATCTACACCCAATAATGTGTTAAATTAAAAATATTGACATTGTATCACAAGAATATGTGATAATGTAACAAAACCTACAAGAAATGCCGAGAACACCTGATAGTTCATAGCATAAAAGAATAGAAAACAGGGAAAAAACCACCATCAAGATCCACGAGAAAATTGAAGGAAAGGTGCCATTTAAGTCTTTAATGAAGGATTGGTGGCATTTACCAATTTAAAAGTTCAAACATAATTAAGAAACTTGATTAGGTTAATTGTGGACTTGATTAATATTTTCAAAACTTTCTAATTTTTTCAAAAATACAAATCAACCTGCACACCTCTTCTCTCCAAATCAACAGTCTCTCCCCCCTCTCTCAACAGTTTCTCCCAACCAATAGTTCTGCAAATTTCTCCCTTCAATCCCCGGCAACTTCAACCTCCAACGACAAATAGTTGGGCTTCGAGTTACTTTTTGACTTTCAACCGTCAATCGACGTGACAGCCTTGCTCTCCGGGCACAACAACTTTGCGTTCTTCATTGTCCCTTTTCTTTTTCACAGGTAAAAAATTATGGTCTTTTAGTTTTTTTTTTTAAAAAAACAGAACATCAGTCAACTTCTCTTCTAGTATTAGTTAACAATTTCAATATTTGTTGCTTTAATTTTAAATGTGGTCTGAATAAAACCCTAATTTCTGATATTTCTTCTCTTCTCTTTTCCGAGTGAAATATGGTTTTTTCTTGTTTGTTGCATTTTTTGAAGTTATGTTTGTACAAACAAAACAATGATGTTGGTATTTTTGGTATTGCGTCCGTTGCTGGGTTGATTTGTTCTTGTTCTTGGTAAAAATAGTAATATTGCTATTGTTCTGTTGAACAAAATCATGCTATTATTTTTTTTGCAACAGATTTAGCATATGATGCAATAAATTAACCATTTGATGCAATAGATTAACCATCCGATATAACAAATTAACTTTTTGATGCAACAGATTAACCATCTGATGCAACAGATTAACTATATGATGTAACAAATTAACCTTTTGATATAATAGATTAACCATCTGAAGCAAGAGATTAACCTTTTGATGCAATAGATTAACCATCTGACGCAAGAGATTAACTTTCTAATGCCATACATTAACTATCTGATGCAACAGATTTACCATCTGACGCAACAGATTTACCATCTGATGCAATGGATTAACCATCTAATGCAATTAATTTACTATCTGATGCAATCAATTAACCATCTGATGCAACAAATTTACCATCAAACGCAACAGAGAAACCAATTGATTAAAAATTTGGTGCAATAGATTTACCATCGAATGCAACAGAGGAATTAACCAATTAAAAATTTGATGGAACAGATTAACTATTTGATGAAACAGATTAACCATCTGATGCAACAGATTTACCATCAAATGCAAAAAGTAGAAACAACCTTTTAAAAATATGATGGAACAGATTATAAATCTGATGCATTAGATTTACTATCGAATGCAATAGCAAAACCAACCAATTAAAAATTTGATGCAACAGATTATAAATCTGATGTATCAGATTAAAAATCTGATGCAACAAATTAATCTTCTGATGCAATAGATTAATCAATCATCTGATGCAATGAAGGAACCATCAAATTAAAAATCTAATGCAACTGATTAATCATCTGATGCATCAGATGAATCTTTTGATGGTTAAAATCCTATCAACTATTCTAACAAGACATGTCCAAGACTTGATTTTTCTAACTGATCATTCATCTATTATAATAGACGATCCTTCTATTAGAAGAAATCTAAACAATATTAATCATTGATTACAGTTCCAATAGATCACTTATATGTTGCAATAGATATGTGATCTGTTACACAAACCAGTCATCTATTTCAACAGATAAGTGATCTATTTTCATTGTTGCAGTAGATTACTCATTCATTGCAATATGTTTAGTTATATGTTGCAACAAATAACCTACCTAGTGCAACATATGTGTGATCTGTTTGAACTGTTATTTTACTATTGTACATGTTAGATATACTGTTATCCCTTTTTAACGACATATTAATTAATTATAATCTATTTTATGTTCTTGTTATTTTTAGATTATATGGCTCCCAAAAGAAAAGAAATTGAATCAAGTCTAAGTAAAGGAACAAGTGAAGAAGCTAGGCTACATCCACCACTCTATGAGCTTGCTTTACAAGTGTTATCTCAATCAAGAGAAGAAGATGATGAACATGGGGAGGAGGAACGTTTCAAAAGAAATGATTCAAATGCTAATAATCTTTCCACTAAAGAGTTGGTCAAAACCTTCAGCATTGATAATTATCTCGTGAGAATGCAATGCGATGGTGCCACATATTTAATAGGTGATTTCATGGTTAAGTAAGCCATGAGAAAATCTTTCCATGCCTTCAGAAAAATACTTTGAGAACAAAAATTAGATGCTTATTTCAGAGATAACTGCTTTGGGTAATGTCTTGATTCGTCGGAAGACAATAGTGCTCATTTCCAAATAAAAATGTATATGATCTTCTCAAGCGTAGGTTTATGTATTAAACAAAAGATAAGATGGATGAGGTATAGATAAATTACTGTAGCATGCCTGTTTGTTTTGGTTGGAAGGAGTTTGCCATAGTTACTGGACTATAATGTTATCCTCCTTCTTCTTCTCAAGTTATGCTTATTTTAACACAAAAAAAGCACCCCACAATGACCCGTTGTCCCTTGTTGTTCCAAGCTTCAAAAATAAAAAATTGATAGAAGCGTTGAAAGGTAAAAAAACTTTCAAAGAAGCACAAGAAATCATTGTGCTTGGTTTGGTTTGTACATAATATTCTATGGGCGAGAGACGTTAACAACAACATACCACTTGGTTTAATAAAGCTCTCCAAGGATCTTGAGACATTTAACAGCTATCCTTGGATTTATAAAAGTTTCAAAATGACTGTCAAATATTTGTTGACTCTATTAACGCCAAAGACAGTCAACTTATATGGCTTTCCATGGGCTTTCATAGTAAATATTTCTTTTATTATGATATGATTTATTTTTTTATTCAATAATACTTTTGATTTATTGGCGTTATTTTATAGGCTTGGTTGTATGAAGTCATTCCTTATTTGAGACAACAAGTGTACTACTAGGAAGAAGTTTCCTGTCCAAGAATCTTGAGATGGTTGTCGGCCAAAATTGATAAAAATGTAAAATTTCTTGATCTCTTCAACCCCTGAAGGATGCAGTAAGTCTAATTATAATTAAGTTTTATTTTAATTAATGATATTTTTAATGACCTAATCATCATTCTAATATATGTATTGATTTATGTTAGATTGTGCATCCGCCGCTTGTTTCGACTAATCGAGAGTTGAAGATGCCATTTTTCTTACTTTATAGTCTCTGCAAACTTTATCGGACCCTAAGGTCATCGACAGAATAAAAATGAAATTTTTTAGAGCAACAACCATCACAAGAAAAATAATTTTGGAGAGTGGGCTTGTTGTTATTGATGACGTTAGTGGTGATAGAGCTGTTGGTGGTGGTAGTGGTGCTGCCGTTAGGGCTAATGGTGCTCCTCTTATAGTTTTTAAAACAACCTATTATGAGTATGATCATACTGGTAATATAGATTTTGCCTCTCCTCGCGAATTTTCTAGATGCAAAAGTCAAGTATGCATGACGAAACATGATGTAGTGATTAATGCTATTAATGCATTAACTATTTTTGTAAAGGAATTGACATCTAAGAGGGGTGTAATTCCATCGAAGAGGATTTCATATTCATCCACTCTATTAGAGATTAAGGATAAGTGGAGAAGGAAAGTAGTTTCTAAGGCAATATCAATCATCTAAAAAAGAAAAATTACAACTTCTCTATCTGTGTGTTGCACTATTGATCAATGTACAAGGGCCACAGGAGAGCAAAATGAGTTGAAGAAGGTGAATATATATCATTTATTCCAACTAACAAACAGACACATATCTGTTTCAACAGATGATACATCTGTTAAAAATTATCAAACAAATATATACATCTGTTGCAACAGTTGACTAACATATTGCATCAGATACAGTATCTGTTGCAACATATGTCTCATCTATTTTAGAAAATCAAATATCTCTACATACCATTTTTATTTGTACCAACAAATGACCTATCTGCTGCAACAGATGGATCATCTGTTGGGACAAATTAAATCAAGAATTCTTACTGTTTTAGTTTTTTCAAACAGATGAGTCATATGTTGCAACGGATGGTTAATCAATTGGAGATTATCATACAGGTCTTCCTCATGTTATAATTTGTCCCAACAGATGATCCATTTGTTGCAATAAAAATATAATCTATTTGGGATAATATAAAATAGAAGGAAGACCTGTTTGATTTGCTAAAACAGATGAGTTATCCTTTTTTATTTTTTTGTATCTTTGTGATTAGCATTGACCAATTCTTTCTTTCCAGGTGGATGTAACAGTAGAAGCTATTGTTGAATAAAATTGTCAATACGCTACTCATTTTATGGAAATACGAAGAAGCAAAAGTGCAAAAACTGTCGGCAAGCGACATTAAAGATCCACGATGACCAAAGCCAAATTCCATAGAACCGGATGTAGAACAATTTGTCCATATTGACTAGATATTATAGCTTGAGTCTGTCAAAGTAGTAACCTCACTCCTCCTTAGGAATTGTTAGCATCAAAACTTAAATTGTTGATTTATTTGTTGAGATCTGTGACTATAACAATTTTTTTACATTTAATTTATTTATTGATTTATTTCATGTAATTTCTGAAGGCTTCGATTTATTTTATATTGTCTATGAATTTTATTTTATCCTTAGATTTGAAATTATTAATTGAAATGAAATACTAGATTCAAATATTATAATAGATAAGGTATATGTTGCAAAAGACGACATATATGATGGAAATTATTAAATAGATTTAGACATATGTTGCAACATATAGGTCATCTATTGAAAATTATCAAACAGGTCTTCCCACTGTTGCAAAAGATAGACTTAGAAAGAAACATTGACACAATGCAATAGATGACCAACCTATTGCAACAGATAAACTATCTGTTAGAACAAGTAGAATATCTGTTACAACAGATAGATAATCTGTTGCATTTTAAGAAATTCAGTTTTCATTAGACATAAAAAATTGTCACTATATGTAAAGTGAAGTGACTTGAAATAAAAAAAGGCGAAACCCATCGACAAGCACCTAAAGTTGTAGCGATCTTTCACTTTGGAACCCCAAGTAGATACTGTTCATTTTAAACACCTAAAATAGGCATCAAATTTGTTAGTTTGACACTTTTTGCTCTGTTGGCAGCTTGCGTATAATTCACGCAGCCCAGGCTCGTTGAACCCCTATTTTTGCTGACTTGTCCCCCATTGTCTTATATATTCATCTTCTTTCTAAAAATTAACCCTAAATTCTCAAATCTTCTTCTTCATCATTTTTTACTCCATCCAAATTCTTCAAATTATTTGTATTTTGATTTTTTTCATCTTTTTCTCATTTTTTCCAATTGAGCTTGACAATGTCGAGCTCATCTTCCACTTTTTTTGTGATAAAATTTTTTGATATTGTAAGTGTGGACATGAAGCTCTATTGAAGACTTCTTGAACTCACCAAATTTTAGGTCGTAGATTTTTTACTTGTAAGATTTCAAAGGTATTATTTTTTTATTTAATTAGTTGATTAAATATTGACTTGTAATTATTTTGTAATTGTGGTCTTGTTTTTATAGAAATTAGGTGGATGTGATTACTTTAATTGGTATGAAGAATGACACCCTTCACAAACAAATCGTGTAATCTGGGGTTTGTTGAAGAAAGTTAAGGCTTTTGAAGAAAAACAAAATCATGCAAGAAGATACTATATTGTTGGGTTATTGCTACTGGTTTGGTATTGTTGGGCACATAGATATTCAAGCCTAATTGCTGAAATTTTCATGGTGGTGTATTTGCTACTGGTTTGATTGAAAAATACCAAACAGATTTAGGCATATGTTGCAACATGTAGGTCATCTGTTGGAAATATCAAACAGGTCTTCCCACTGCTGCAACAGATAATACTTAGATAGAAACATCGACATAACCCAATAGATGACCAACCTATTGCAATAGATAAAATACCTGTCAGAACAGATATATCTTTTATAACAGATAGACAATCTATTGCATTATAAAAAATTTAACTTTTATCAGATAAAAAAGTATTGCCACTATATGTAAAGTGAAGTGACTTGAAATAAAAAATATTATTTCACAGGCTCTTTTTTATACACAGGCTCAAGCGTCCAGTTAGTACCCCATAAAAACAGACCTCTTGCATATTTGCCACAATGTTGTCGTATAGAAAGGTCGTTGTCTCGACCATTTTTGTGTCGGTCAGCAAACGTTTGATGTATGCAAGTGCGTATGACCCGCATACGACAACAGTTTTATATTTTGGAAGGTCGATGTCCTTGTTTTGACCTTTAAAATCCCACGTTTACTTTATCAATACTTCAGTTGGCAAATGATCCATCATTTTACTCTGCCTCAACAAGTTGGGGAACAACTCCAATAGTGGCTTCATGTGGGTAAAAAAATTGGCCTTGTCGAAGGAAGGTAAGTTACAGTTATAAACCTTGATCTTTCCCTCCCCGAGCAGTATCTCAACAACCAGATAATGTATGAAGTCCACGTTCATAACTTTAAAAATCCTCTTCTCCTTGGTCTATCTCTTGCTGTGTGGATATGGCCTCTCATCTCTAATATATTTAATCATTTCTTTATCTCATTGGAACCTAAAAACTAACAAATCAAATCCTGGGCCATTGAAAGTTGACGCATGCTTACTGAGATCTTTGTATCTATCCTTGAAATTCTTGTAGAAGTTGAGGTCCATTATCCTATCGACAACATCATAAGCTTTCGGGTACGCTAATTGCCTGCCTCTCATGAGGTAAGAAGTCAATTTTTAAATAAGATAGTAATGGTAAAGAAGCAAAACACATAGTGGAAAGATGCAACAGATGGTCCACTATTGTAGAGGGTTCTTTGAATCTGTTAACAGATTACCCATCTAACGTAAATTACGCAATAGATGGGTAATATATAACAACATAAACACCACTAGTTGCACTAGAAAATCCAGTTGTTGCAATAGATAACACATCTGCTGTGTAGCTTCTTCTTTATGGTGTAGATTAGAAGGCTTGGTTAGATAAAGTAAACTTACCTTGTCCATGTACCGCGTATGCATATTTGTCATACTCATACTTGGGTGAAAAAGGTATGAATGGGGTAATCTTGTGCGCCGTTCTTGGCATTCTTGGCCCATCACAGATCCCTCTTCTCTTTGGCACCAAGTTCTGCGTATATGTCCACCTTCATCAATAGCCCCTAAACTTCAACAATTTTTGGAGAGGGAGGAGTTGCAATTTTTTTCAATTTTTGATTGGAGTGTACTTGGCTAATTGCTCTTTTCTTCCTCCTAACCACCACTGTAGGAGTGTATGGCTCCCTCACCTTCTTGGATGGTATAAAATCCCTCTTGGATTTCAATTCCTCGATAGCTTTAGCGATAACCTATACTTTTTCAAAGATTTTATCCTGGCTATCCTTTCACTCTTCACATTTGCAATGAGAAGATGAGGGTGAAAAGGGGTGAGAGAGACCACTGTAAGGGTGAAAGGGACCTGTGTAAAGGTGAGAGAGATATGTGAAAGCGGTGTTTTCAAATATATTTATTTTTTCTTAATCATCAACATGCTCATCATCACGACTGGCAGCAGCATCAATATGCCTGCCACCAATATCAATAACTCCACCAGCAACTTCCCCATAAGAAGCACCCGAGATCTGTTACAATAGGTTGGTCATGAAGAGCCTCATATTAGGCTGACCTGGCCTAATTGCTCTTCTTATGGATATTGCTCTAGCCAATTCCTTATTTATTAACTCTATCGTTGGGTCTACTATTGTATCAACAAGACCTAGAGTAATAAAAGAAGTCATCCCCAACTCCTCCTCAGTAGACACGATCCATGGATGCACAACCTATAAAAAAATAGATATATTTAAATCATATAATAATTTGCAGTCAGTTAGGTTATATGTTAACATAGACAACTTATGCGATAGATGATCTTTCTATCATAATAGCTAATCTATCTATCGTAACAGATTAACAATATGTTGCATCAGATAGCCATTTTTGCATAATTTACAGTAGATGGGTAATCTGTTGAGTTGGGTTCAGATAATCAAAGCAACAAATGGGTAATTTTTTTATAAAATATGAATCATCTGTCACAACAGATTACTCATCTACTGCACCAGTTACAACAGACGGGTAATCTGTTGCAACAGATGACTCTCATGTTGCAAAAGATGGCACATCTATTTCAATATCTTTCTTTGATTCAAATTATTTTACTTGAAAGAAGACGTACTGCATTATCCAGAGGGTTAAAGAGATCAGCCTCCTTAATTCTTGTGTTGCTCTTTGCAGCTAACCACCTAAGGATCCTTAGATGAGAAACCTCATCCGAATAATCCTTGACCTGCTTTCGAAGGGGAGGAATGACTTCAAATACCCAAGCCTAAAATATGTAAACAGGAAGTAAGAAAAAAAGTTATAATATTTATTCAATATAATTTAATGGATGAATAAACAAATAGTGGTTAAATTTACCATGAAAGCCCAAGGAAAGCCATATAATGTGATCATCTTTGGGGATACCTTTTTCAAGTAAATATTTGACAGTCATATTATAGCTGTCATATCCAAGGAATAATTTTCGAATTTCTTGAAATCCTCAGCAAGCACCAACAAATTATCTTCTATGACTTTGTTGACGTCACTTGCCAATATAATGGAATAGGCAAACCAAACTAAGCATAATCGTTCTATGTACTGCTTTGGTATGGTTTTATCCTTGATATCTTCTATCAAATCTTTTGCTTTGTAGCTATGTCCCTTAATATCGAACAACCCATCTATTTTTTCCTTACGTTTGTTGGTTTTGGTGGGTGGTCGCTTGGAAAATTCCTCCACTCTACTTGATGGTGGTGGTTTGGTTATCTTGCTTACCTTGAACCTTTTGCAGGGTGTTTCCTTGATGAGAGGTTCTTCTGGACGATCGCAACTCAAGCCTATCCCTATGGCAAACTCTTTCAAGCCAAAATAAATCGGCATGCCATAGTAGTTGATCCAGATTTCATCCATCTTTTTACCCCCGCTCCCCCTTCAAATCTTTATTATCCCCCAAGTACTTAATCTTGCGCTTGAGAAGACCATATACCATGCTCATTTTAAAATGAGCAGTGTGGTCCTCAGGCATCTCAAGAAAGCATCCAAAGTAGCTCTTCTTAAAAAGTCCGTCTATATTTTCATTCTTCATGATATTCCTAAAATCACAAATAGTTTCTGCAACTAAAATTTGAGTACAAAATCACCAGTTAGTTCTGCAGGATCATCTATCGACATCAGAACTTGAAACCTATCAATGCTAATAATTTTGACATCCTCATGCTGGGATTTCGATATTAACTCATGCCTCATTGGTGATGTATTATCATCATGTTCATCATCATCCTCTTTCTCACTTTCTTCTTCTTCTTCTTCCTTTTTTTGTTTATATACTTATTCCTCCTCCTCACTTCCATTTTCCTCATCACCATCTACTGACCCTTGTCCACCTCCCTCAATATCATTTTCATATCTTTCCTCATCTTCACTTTTTTCTAACTGAGATTGTTCAGGAAGCTCTCTTGAATCCCTCTGTACTTTAGCCTTTTTTGTTAGGTGGTCAGAAGTTGATCCACTTTTACTTTAACTTCTTTGGGAAACATGTTTTACCTACAAATAATAGAAAAAAATACATTACAATTGATGTATGCATAAATTTTAAAAAATATATTACAGACACTACCACCAACCACCACAAATACCACCAATACTGATACCACCAAAACCACCAACCAATGTCACCACCACCACCACCAATAGCCACTACAAACACCACTAGTGTCACCATGATGACCACCAATACCACCACCAACAACCACAAATGCCAACAATGCCACCAGCAATGCCACCACCACCACCACGAAACCACTAATACCATGACCACCACCAATGCCACCTATACCAACACCACCACAAAAAACCACCAATAATACCACAAAACCATCCAATAATACCACAAAAATCAATGGAATACTGCGATAAAAATTAGGATTTTCTCGGGTTCTTCCTATGATTTTACCATCAAAACTCAAAATTGTTAACCCATTTTTTGAAGATAATACAACTAAAAGTCCTCTTTTTCATCAGTAACTAAAAAGCCCTAATTTTTAGAAAAGAAATGTAGAACTCTTTTCGAACTATGTTACCTACGAAGACAGAGAAAATGATAGATACAAGAAAGAATAAATTCAAAAATAACAACTATATGGTTGGAAATGGGAAGAAAATCAATATGTTGTAAAGGGTAGAGCAATATGTTGAGTAGTATTGCCTATATTATTAAGAGAGAAAGAAAAAAGCGAGAACTCGAGATTTGAAATGATGAAATATTTTTTCCACAAATGGATGATTTGTATTTTGGTAAAGAATGACAAGTTTTGAAAATGTTAATTTGGTCCGAATTGATCTTAATTATTTTTAAAATTTTTATAACATATAATTTTTAACCATCTCATCATAATAATGTGTATTTAGTTCAATTGGAACACTGATGAATTTCAGGTATTAGCTTAATAATAAGTTACTAAGAATCATTTCAACTCAAAGTGGTCAATCAACGAGTCAGGTTGGGAGGAACGCAATACCAACATCATGCAATTGCAAAGACTCAACTGAAGTTGTAGTTGACCCTATGAACTCATCTTGAGTTCTAGCTAAATAAATTTAGGTATTATCTTAATAATAAGTTACTAAGGATCATTTCAACTCAGAGTGATCGATCAATGACTCAGGTTGGGAGGAACGCAATACCAATATCATGTAATCTTGAAGATTCAATTGAAGTTGTAGTTGACCCTATAAACTCATTCCTAGTTCTAAATAAATCAATTTAGGAATTAACTTAATAATAAGTTAATAAGAATCATTTCAACTCAGAGTGATTGATTGACGACTCAGGTCAAGAGGAATGCAATACCAACATCATGCAATTAAAAAGACTCAATTGAAGTTGTAGTTGACCCTATGAACTCATCCCTAGTTCTATATAAATCAATTTAAGTATTAGATTGATAATAAGTTACTAAGAATCATTTCAACTCAGAGTGATCGATCGACGACTCAGGTTGGGATGAATGCAATACCAACATCATGCAATCGCAAAGACTCAATTGAAGTTGTAGTTAATGTAGTTAACCCTATGAGCTTATCCCTAGTTATATATAAATAAATTTAGGTATTAGATAAATAATAAGTTACTAAGAATCGTTTCAACTCAGAGTGATCGATCGACGATCCAGTTCGAAAGAAACTCAATACCAACATCATGCAATTCTAGAGACTCAATTGAAGTTGTAGTTGACCATATGAACTCATCCCTAGTTCTATCTAAATTAATTTAGGTATTAGATTAAAAATAAGTTACTAAGAATCATTTCAACTCAGAGTGATCGATCGACGACTCAGGTCAGGAGGAACGCAATACCAGTATCATGCAATTACAAAGACTCAATTGAAGTTATAATTGACCCTATAAACTCATCCCTAGTAATAACTAAATCAATTTAGGTATTAGATTAATAATAAGTTACTAAGAATTATTTCAACTCAGAGTGATCGATCAATGACTCAGGTCGGGTGGAAATCACTACCAACATCATGCAATATAGTAGACCCTATCAACTCATCCCTAGTTATAGCTAAATCAATTGAAGTTGTAGTTAAACATATGAACTCAATTGAAATTGTATAAAAATAAATGTTCAACCTGTGCAACAGATGACTTATTTGTTATAATTTATCAAACATATTATTGAATATGTTGCAAAAGATTGCCTATCTATTGTAAATTATCTAATGGACATTGACATCTATTGCGACAGATGACTGAACCATTGGAAATTTTCAAACAAAAATTGTCATATGTTTCAACAAGAAATCTCCTGCCCAAGATAAACATATAAAATACTAAGGCGGTAAAAAATATTACTTGTATAACTCAAAAATATCCTTCTTGAATAGTCTTATCTTATCTTTTCAATGTCACCATCTCCTCGTACCCCTTAAAGTTATTAATGGATATTTAAAACCCATCTCTAGAATTCTCTCTCCTTCAGCCATAAATTAACTTAGCTTATCTCTCATCTTTCTTTCAGAATTCTCTTTCTTTCCTCTTTAGGGTAATCACGATCGTCTTCTTTTTTCCTCATTTTTCTACCCTCTTTCGCATGAGGATCCTTTTAAATCTCAACTGATCAATATCTTTTCTCGACTGAAATGGGTGTTCTGATCCCTTTGGATTTTTGACATTGTAGGTATGGTCTATTTCTCTTTCCTTATCATCTTCTTGTTTGTATGTTATTTAAATTAGATATTTACATTTGTTGTTTTTATTGATTTATCCATTGCCGGTATCTTATTTATTGAGAAAATTAAAGAAAAGTTGACTTTTAAGTCTTGAATGAATGAACCGTTATTTTTGTTAAAATATGTAAAAAAAAGTTATCTGTTGGGAGAACTTAAAAAGCCTTGTTGTCAGTATCATTGTTTTATGTCTTTTGTTTGTTACTTTGTTGGTGGTGCTGTTGTTGGGGGTATTGGTGTTGTTGGGACATGTGGTGTTTGTGTTGTTGATGGTGTTGGGACATATGGTGCTTTTTATTTTTTGTTGATGTTGTTAGTGGTGTTGCAATAGTTTCCTCAACTGTTGCAACTGATGAATTAGTTTTTGGAACAAACGAAACAATTGTTGAAAGAAATCAAACTAGTAGTAAGGTTGGTTTGATATATTCCAACAGATGACATATCTGTGGCAATATTTCAGACATCTATTGCCATAGATGCATCTTCTGTTACAACAGATGACCCATTTATTGAACAAATGGGAAATCTATTGCACCAGATAGGTCATCTATTGCAACACATTGTAATGTGTTATATTCATTTAATTTTATGTTACCCTTTTGTAATGTTCTTTTTCCTATTCTCTTATTTGACATCAAATGTTTTTCTCTTATTTGTAGATAAAAGAAAGTGAAAGTGGATCAACCTTTGTCCGACCATCATTAAAGGCTAGAGTAAAGATAGGTTTGGAGAAATAAGTTGCTTGCAGATGGAACCACTTCATGTGTGGGAGGTATGTATTACTGATCAACCTATCGTGAAATCACATATCTAGTATAGTGATTTTATAAATATTGGCTCTTTACCTATTAGGCGTTAATACATTCAAAAAAGATATGGCATTTTACAATTAAAATTATTAGGTTTGAACTGGTAAGGCTGAGGGACCAAATAGGTGGTGTTGATACCCTGTTATGTTTTAATGAAGATTTTGCTAATGTTTATGTGTCAAGTTTGGAGAATAGTTCAAGTTTTTGGTAGTAGTGTAAAAATTCAAATAGTGATTGGACTAATTTCATGGGTTTAATGGACTTTTGAAAGACCTCTGAAGCCTCACACTGGTGCAAACAAGAATGAAAAACCAATAGAATATTTTCTAGTCCAAATTTATATGAATGGGTTGCTCGAGGAGACTATTATACAATAGAAGGTGCTTGAGAGAATGCCTGTATGGGAAGAGGAAGGTAGAGAAAACCATATATCAACTCAGACCTTATTAAAGAAGAGAAACACAGGGTAGGAAGAAACGTGTAGCGAATTTGGCTGATGAAATTGACATGAAAAATAAAAAAATTGAATGAGTTGCAAATGTGAAAGTGTATCCAAAAATGAAAACCCATCAGTCTATTTTCAAAATAAAATGCTGAAGTGGATTGGAGTTGTGCACTTTGTTAGGGGACTGGAACTAGCTAGTGTGGCCTTAATAAAGACCCACAAAATGCAGGACTAGAACTCTAAGGTTCCAGCTTTTCGAGCACCGAGGGTGGTAAGATTATCGGCCAGGAACATAATCTGAACCAACAACTTCTGAAGTAAAAATAAGGGATCAAGCTAAGGTAGCGATTTCTGAAGTTAAAGTTGCATCCCATGCCTCCTGTTTATGGTTCTGGTCTGGTCAAAGGCTGTGGAAACAACAAGGCATGAGATTTCTGCCTAACTTCAGACCTTTTTGTTTCTACTGCCATTGACCAGATGAAAATCACAAACAGAAGGCATGGGATGCAAGTTAGACTTCAAAAATTGACATCTTAGCTTCCCTTATTTTTGCTTCTAGAGTTGTTGGTTTAGGTTTCATTCTTGACTGAAAATCTTACCAATCCTATGTGCTCGCCAAGATGCTTCCTTAGAGTTCTGGTCCTGCATTTTATGGGTCTTCATTGAGGCCACACTCGTTAGTCATATTCCCTAGCAAAGTGTCCAACTCCAGTCCTCTTTAACATTTTTCTTTTTCAAGAACGACTGAAGGATTTTAATATTTGGATACACTTCCACATTTGAAGCTTATTCAGTTTTTTCATCTTTTAAGCCAATTTCATTGGCCAGATTGGCCAGAAGTTCCTTACTTGCTACCCTGTGTTTCCTCTTAAACAAGGTCTGAGATGATATATGGCCTTCTCCACCTCCCCTTTCCCACACAAGTATTCTCCTAAGCACTTATGTTATATAATAATCTCCTCGAGCAACCCATCCATATAAATTTGGACTAGGGGAGTTTCTATTAGTTTTCCATTTTTCTTTGCTGCAGTGCAAGGCTTTGGAGGCCTTTCAAAAGTCTATTGCTCCTTTAAAATTGGTCCAATCACTATTTTAATGTCTACAATGCCATCAAATATTGATCTCTTATCAGAACTTGATGCATAAACATGAGTAAACCCGTCATTAAATTGTAATAAGGTATCAACACCACTTTCTTGGAACTCTTCGGCCTTATCAGTTCGCACATATCAAACTAAACTGTAAAATATAGGAATCTTATCTGAAGGATCAATATCTAATCGTTAAAAAACTGCATTCACAAAATCATTGTACTTAATGTATGTCTGTCACAAAAGCCTGATCAGTAATACATAACTCTCACGCGCATGAAAGTGGATCCATTCATCTGCATGCACCTTATTCTTCCTACCCCATCAATGTCGAATATTGTTTATTCTTCATTTTCCATCATTAACTAGTGTACAAGACTATTGAGGCTCAGAGGGTAACCATCTTTAATGTAAGAGGACTATATGCCCATCTTCGCTCTATTGCAGCTTGTAGGCATATTACTCATTATTTTTCTGTTGCTGAAATAATTATGCTTCTATCCGTATGCCTATGAAAGAATGAATATTTCATAGGCTGTATCTACATATTAAGCGAAATTTTCCTAGACATGACACAAACTATGTTTTTCCTCCCATAATATAACATAATGATGGAAAAAGCAATTGTAATTGCAAATATTATATCTACTGTATCAACAATGTAATTACATTAATTATTGAGAGTTAAAGTAATGTGAATAATGATCGGAAGATAGAAACTAAAAAGAAAAAACTAATGCCCTGGACGACTTCACTACAAGCTTCTGTGGTCATCAATTTGACCTCCTGAATCGTGATATGTAAAGGTTGAAGCAGCCTTCTTCATGATAATTGATATTATAATAGATTTCAAATAGAGGTAGGATACAACATGTTAAAGTTAAAAATAATATATATATTTTTAATATATACCATATAGTTTCTCCTAGGGTATATCCACTTTAAAAACTTTCATTAGTAGAATATTAATTTTAAAACATCTAAAACATTGAAAGTTAATAAATTTTTCTTATTCTAATACTTTTATATTTATTTCTATATTTTTTAAATTTTCTTAAAATCAAACATAGTTGATTTAGAATTCTTAAACTAATTAAAAAAACATTTAGTTGTTAAGAAATATTTTATCATAAATATATTTAATTGATTTTTAAGTCTTAAATATTAGAAAAATAGAAAAAAGATGATTTTATCCAAAGTAAAGACTTTTAATGAAGATTTTAATTTTCATGAGTATTACGTAAATAATATGTTGGACTTATGAAGAATTAATTGATCAAAAAGTAATTTGTAATATAAAAAAAATGTTAAATCTACTGCAGAATAAAATTAGAAAAATGATAGAGAAGTATATAAGGGTAGACAATGAAATTATTTGAATGACTGTGAAATTAAAAACGAAATTTTACCTAAAAAAAGAGAAATTAAAAACGAAATTATCAATATAATCTTGACTCAAAACTACCAACCATTATAAACATCAAATATTAAAGCGAATTCACAATGAAATGCCAATATAAATTAGAGACTATATTAATACAATCACTGATAATTAGAAAGCAAAACAAGAATTTGACTCCATTATTAGTGATCATACCTCAATGTGTAGCCGTTCCTATTCTCGAAATCTCAATACAACAACCAACATCGGCACTTACAAGTATCATCGAACTTGTTTTTATTTTAAAATTGAATAATGATTCAACTATAATATTAATGAATAATATTCGACAATATTGTTAAAACAATTTAAGTAAAGAAAAAGGAAAAAACGGGCTAAATTTTTTATTTTTCTTACCACTTTATTAGATCACAACATGTTTATTTTCTTCAATTTTTCGATCATAAATTTCCAACTAAAAGAAAAACACCAAAAGAAAAATACAAGAAATTATCAAAAGGGAAGAATTAATTGTCAATTATTAATTATACATAATTCATATATAATCATAATCATTAAAGCCATTAACTAAAAGAAATAAAGAAAGACAGAGAAATATTACAATAATTAATAGGAAAAAAGACAACTTGAATCAATACCAAACAAAGAACAAAAAGTAGAAGTAAAGGTATGTTTGTCGTAAATTTTGATCTAAAATGTTATTTAAATAAAATTCAATTTTTTTTTTTTTTAATATAAGTAAAATTCTAATTGATTTTAAAATATTAAATATATATTTTATTTTTTTTACCTAGATCAAATAGCTAAACATAAGAAAATTATAAATAAAATTAATTGTGGACAAAACTGTACCCAAAGTGGATACGTATGTAAAGGAAAACAAAATAACAATAAAACTTTGACTTTAAAAATTTAATAACATATGTAGGTAATTAAAATATAAATAAAATTGTTCGTCAAAAAGTACACATTTTTTTAAGAGAATACGTATGTTGTCTATTAAACGATTGATTTTTTCCATTCAAACAGTAATCCAAAAGAACCCTAAATTTAGTTACATAATTTAAATAAGGAAAGGTATAATAATTATATTTTAATAAATTTTTTAGTTTTAAAAATTATTAGAAAAAAATTAAAAAGAAAATTTTGTCTATTGCCAAATGTTTTAATGGAGGGCAAAAAGTTCCAATAACTTTTTGAAGGGTCTTTACACTTTTAATATATTATAAATATAAATTATATATTATATATTATAGATTATAGATATAGATATAGATTATAGATATAAGAGAGAATGTGATATTTTGGTAGTCCTCACCTGAAACATTTTTGTCAATTTTATCCCTAATTTAAGATTTAATTACTCTATAATTTTTCATCCATTTTGGTAAATTTGAACAATTATATGGGTTTTCAAATGTTACAAAGGTGATGAGTCATGGAAAATGATAGTGTCACCATAAAAAAAAATATACAATCATATTCAAAATTGATATAACAATTCATTGTCTTTTTATTTTGTGGAAATATTTATTAATTTTATTTCAAATTATCATTTTTCCTAACAAATTATCATTTACAAGTAAAAAAAGTATCTTGATATTTTCTTTCTAAGCACAAGTTTAATTATTAAACCAAAAATTGTATTTTATATATGCTAAAAATGTTTGAAAAGTTAATTTTAAGAAAATACAACTTAGCTCTCCAAATATTAATGATATTGAGTAATGAAAAATAAGAGTAATTTTTTTCAAATTTGGTTTTCTTTAACAAGAAATGGGATAATCAATACTTCATATAATTTATGACAAAATAATTAATTTACCATGAAATATTAAAGTTTCATACACGTTTAAGAAATATTAATATAAATTTCTTAACATGTATTTTAGGAAAAAGAAGCTATTAAAGTTAAAAAAAAATAGTAACTTTTCAATTTCTTTCATATGATTTAATACAAAAGAACATCTACAAAAGTATTTTTTGAATCAAATCTTTTAATTATTTAAATTAAATTCTATCTTTATTTATAAGTCAATTTTATTGATGTTATCATATAATAATTTGCAGTATTAAATATTTATCATATTATTTCGAATGCTAGAATTTATTTATTTTTTATAGTAAATACGTTAATTAATAGAAGTTTAGTTGAGAAAAAATTAATAAAAATTAGGTTAGGCAATATGATTTGAATTGAAAAAAAATATATGAAATTAATCCAATATAAGGTAAAACTCGATTTGAATCATTAAAGACTTTAATATCCAAAACTACAAGTAAAATAAACAGTATTAGTGCATGCATGTGTTTGAAACTTGAAAAGGATTGATACTATAGCACGCGATCTAGAGAGAGAACGACCCATCTCTCTCAAAAAAAAATACCCAATGACTAAACTGAGCATGACATCATCCTCCACTAACGAAATTACCCAATCCCCACCAGCACCATCGAAACCACCGGATATAGCGACTTTCCAAATGGCAATTGACCAGTCGGAGAAACTATCCTACTGTGACATAGTCAAGGAAAAACTTCTCACAAACTCCCTCTTACACTACTACTACTCTTCCTGAGGAATCCCAAATCACTCCAGATCTAGGCGATGAGTCGATTCCCCTAACTAGTGAAGACAAGCAACGATTATACGCTCCTTGCCATTTCTCGATTATTATTAAAGCTTTTGGCAAAAAATTTAACCACCAATATCTTAGAACAAAACTATCGGAGCTCTGGAAAATGCAAGCTAATCTCGTCCTCGATGTAGATTTCTTCACCATCAAATTTGACTCAGAGAAACACAAAAAAATAGCCCTCCATGGAAGGCCATGGTTCATAGGCGGAGCTTTCATTTCTGTCCAAATCTGGGAGCCCAACTTTGCTCCCTCTAAGTCCAAAATGCTGTCCACTACCATTTGGATAAGACTTCTACAACTCCCAAAAAAAATTCTACAACGGTCAAATACTAGAGAAAATAGGCAAGAAGATTGGAAAACTTCTCAATGTAGATTCATGCACATCGGCCACCTTTAGGGGCCGATATGCTAGAATCTGCATACAAATACCATTAGAAACTCTAGTTAAATCCTTTGTCGCCATTGGGACTCTACGAAGGTAAGGAAATTTTATGCAAAGCTTGTGAGAGACTAGGGCATATAGCTTCCAAATGTCACTACAGTTTACACAAAGCCTCGAATGCTGATTCAATGCCTAAAGAAGACACACCGAAAGAAGATTTTGGTGACTGGAAAACCGTCTCATTCGCTAGAAGGAAGAAGAATGGGACGCGTAATCAACAGGTACACCACATAGATATTGATGAAAATTCATAGCCTATCAAGTTAAAACTCTTTGATGCTGCGATTGGTAAGTACCTCAAAACCAAAAAATTCCATTAATTTTTTGCTGGAGCCTCCACTAGTGTCGCTATAAATGAAAAAGGTAAAGAAATGAAAGAAACCCTATTGGGAAAATCTCCTACTGGGTTGGAACATAAAGCCCCCTATTCGGGTAACCGTCACACAATGGCCCCAAGGGGCCTAACTCGAGGAAAAAACTATCCTCTGATGGGCCAACTTCACAGGTGCCCAATTATAATGCCTGGAAACCCCTCACTAACATAGGTATTGCTTCTAAACCCCTAAAAAATAAGGCCCAATCCCAAAAAATAACTCTAAATCCCAAACCTTAATGAGCTCTAATTCTGAAGGTCCAAAACAAACCTTATCTGGACCCCAAAGACCAAACCCCTAAAGTCAAAGGGTGTGGACTTGTATTCTGGTGATGCCAATTACGTCAGTTATCCTCGAGCCTCTCAACTAGACTTTTCCTATGAGAATAGTCAAGTGCATTTGCTAGCTCCCTCTGATATACATTGTATGTCTCTCTAGAATGAAATGACTTCCACTCTTCCATCTGCTTCCTTCATTGAGCCAAATAAGGGAGAAAATGAAACATCAACCTACAAAATCCATCATAATCTCCTCAGAACCACTCCCATCAGATCACATCCCAACATCCATCCTATAAATGGGTCTTTAAAACCTGAAAGTTTCCTTAAACTTAGAGATAGAGGTCTTGAAAACTACTATCTTGATTTAAAACCCTCACTATCTAGCTCAGGTGGTGAGGGAGTGCCTATATCTAGGTCTCCTAAACTTTGGTCAGAACATATGGAAACTAACCATAATGAGGATCATCCACCAGAATCCCCTAGAGATCCTAACGCTGGAGAAAGTTACACAGGAAGTGAACCAATCATCCTTGACTCTACCTTTCTTCCCAGAGTGGAACCGTAATCTCCTAGAAATGGGACCTTAACAATAATTCCCCCCCAATTCCATGTTCAAGAAAATGGTAGAAAAATCCTGAACAATGCACCTCTGAAGGAATCCAACTGGGAAATAGAGGAAATTCTAGCATCCCTAAGGATTCTAATCATAAAGGCGGTCACCCTAGAAAAACCCATATCTCTAAAGTTTAAAAAACTAGTAAGCGAAATGGTTATAACATACTTTTAAATGACCTTACCAGAGCCAAGGGAAGAGAATCTATTCTCTTGCTCAATGAAACCCCTCAACAAGAAGAGGAAAGAACTATATACTCCAAGATCTTCCAAAACTCCAACAAAAGGAAAGAACTTTGGAAGGAAACACCAAACCAGACATACCATCCAATGATGAACTTCATCATATGGATTACCATGGGAGAAAATAATTTTGAGTTTAGGAGGCACTGTATCTCCATGATAAGTCTTCCAGCCTTCTAGCCCTTCTTGAAACTAGAATGATGGACCATAAACATCTTGTTGATAATCTTTAATTCGACCACTATCTGCACTTCCCAACCACTGGAAACTCTAGAGGCATGGTTATGATATGGAAGCAGGACAATCTAGACATCACTGAAATCTATATCATGACTCAAGAAATCCATGTCACAATTAAGGTACTATCCTTTCCCCCCAACTGGTTCTTAAGAACTATTTATGCTAGTAATAATTTATAAGATTGGAAGAACCTCTGGTCAAATATCATAGACTTTATTGACTTTATCAGTAACTCTAATCAGGAATACTGGTATCGGTGGAGATTTTAATGAAATCTTAAGGGGTTATGAAAAATATAGGGGAAACGACATTAATAATCACAAAGCCTCCATTTCTGGAATTGCATCAATAAATGCAATCTAATTTACCGTGGGTTTAAGGGTAGAAAATATAACTAGACCAACAAAAGGTACAGGAATAGGAATGCTCTTATCCTAGAGAGATTAGACAGATTCTTGGCCTCAGACTCTTGGATCAAACTTTTCCCCGAGGCTATTGTTTTTCATTTTCCTAGAGAGATTAGACTTTGGGAATGCATACCTTGGGAGGTGTGTGTGTGTAGTTAGGAATTAGAGTTTATAATTACTAGTTGTTGAGTCAAAGGAATTAGATTTTATAATTCCTAGTTGTTGAGTTAGAGGGATTAGAGTTTATAATTCCTATTTGTTGGTTACATGAGTTTTGTAATCAGTCGTTGTTGAGGCTTAGAGTTATTTAGTGAAGTTGGGCTTAAATCCTGTAGAGGTACAGGTCATGGTTTTTTACACGTTTTTGAGCTGGGTGTTTTCCACGTAAGAATCATTGTGTTCTTTACTTTATGATTACTTCTTCCTTGGAACGCGTCAGTGGAACATGTCAGGCAACCCGTTCCATCGATAAGCAACAGTTAGGCAAAAATATGATAGACAGTAGGGCACAAATTCTTAACAAGTGGTATCTGAGATAGGTTGTCTTAAAAAGGGCTAGCACCTAAGACAAAGATCAATATGATGAATTCCGCACCACCTACTGGTCACAGTGAAGGTCAATCCACTATTAGACCTCCACTCTTTAATGGTTCTCACTGCATTTGGTAGAAAGCTAGGATGGAAATATTCATTCAAGAGGAAGACTACGATTTATGGGACAGGATCACTGATGGTCCTATTATTCCAATGAATTTAGAAGATGGTGAACAGGTCAAGAAGGTAAGAAGTAAGTTTATCGCTGATGCCTTAGTGACATTAAAGAAAAATACTAAGGCTAAGAACATCTTAGTCTGTGGACTAGGACCTGCTGAATACAATAGAGTGTCAACTTGTACCACTTCTAAGAAAATTTGGGATGCACTGGTCAATGCACATGAGGGTACCTCTTAGGTAAGAAAATTGAAGATTGCTCTTCTTTTTAATGAATACGAAGCTTTTAAGATGAAGGAGAATGAAACCTTGCATGAAATAATGACAAGGCTTACTGCCTTAACAAATGAGTTGACTTCTTTGGGAAAAGTTATCACTATTGAAGAACAAGTTGAAAAGGTATTGAGAGTGCTACCAAAATCAAAATGGAATGTTAAAGTGACTGCTATTAGGGAGGCAAATAAGGATCTCACAGGCATGACACTAGATAAACTAGTAGGGAATCTGAGAACTTATGAATGGAAATTAGTGGAACTAAAGAGCCAGCATCCCTTAAGGATACCTTAGCTCTGAAGGCATCTGAACGTGATGAAGAAATTGAACTTAATGAAAAACAAGTTGCCTTTATAGCTAAGAACTTTAAGAAATGCTTCAAAAAAAAAAGAAGGGAACAGGTAGCAAGAAATGGTCTAATGACAATCCAAATGGATGCTACAAGTATGGTAAGACTGATCATCAGATCATGGTTTGTCCTATCTGGGAAATAAAATGGAGAAAGGAAAATGCTGAAAAGGAATTGAAAGAAAAAATAGAAAAGAGGAAAGAATATACAATGGTAGCAGCATAGGGATCTGACTCAGATAATGATGATGTTGATGAAACAACACTCATGGCTCTTAGAGATTCATACTTGGAGGAAGAAGATGGTGCTTCTGAGGTAAGTATACTTGAACTTAAAGAAAAGTTGCATTTGTTTTCTAAACCAAAACTTATTTCCTTAATGAGTGTTCGAATTGATGATTTCCAAGAATTAACTTCTGATAGGGATGAGTTATTCAACAATCTTGCAAGTCTCAAGTTTGATTTTATTGATCTAGAAACTTATAAGAACATTATTGAAAAGGAAAACTGCACTCTTAAGGAACAGGTTAGTAGACTTGATTCATCAAACCCGACCCTCAAATCTAAAATCTTAAAACTGACTCTTTTTGAAAATGGGAAAAAAGAAAAATGGTCAAAAGTGAGGAACAAGAAAAAATTGAGTCAGAATTGACTAAGATTAAACATGAATACTTTTATGAAAAAGAAAGTTTAGTCAATTGAGTCAAGAAGTTTCTAAATTGAAACTTGATCTTGAAAGAGCTAATAGATGGACATATTATTCAAGAATTGTTCATAAGTTAGGTTAAAGAACTCATAATGAAAAGGCTGGATTGGGATTTTATAAAAGTTCTAATGCTATTAAAGATCTGTGTTATATTTGGTGTAACCAGGGGCATCTAACCACTGAATGTCCAGTTGTAGCAAAAAGCATATTAAGAAGTATAAGCCTAGCAAAAAAATCTAATTCCATGTTTGCACAAGCTAACAAAAAGGTCAAATCTGGTCTGAGAAACAGGTTACATAACCTATTGCCTCGATGGGCTAGAAGAAACCTCATACATCCCTTTTCTCATAAGAAAGAACTCAAGCTTGTCTGGGTGCCTAAAGTTAACCCCTAATTTGTTTTGCAGGTGAGAGTTAAAGGAGGCAAGCAAAAGTTTTACATGGATAAAGCTTGCTCAAGGCATAAGACTAGAAGAAAATAAAGTTTCTTTCTCTCACCATATTTAATGGGGGTATGGATCATTTGAAAGATGGCCAGATTTTTAGTGCTCGTGTAAGAGGGAAGAAAAGGAGATTTTGTAAAAAAATGAAAAAAGAGTATGACTGTGAAACTGATGAGCATGCACGGGAACATGTTGTACCACCTGGTTCAACTGTTGTACAAACTAAGAGCATATTGACAGGGGGAACAACAAATCAAGAAATTGATGCATCAATAACACCAACATATGCTGATGATAATTTTGTTGGTAATATAAAAGAATTGGTGTTGTCACAAGAATATTCAGATATCTCATTGCAATCAATGGCTTGAGACTATGGTACTCAAATGAAAGTAATTTCACTCTTGAGGGCTAAAAAAATGATGACTATGTAGGTTTCTTAATTGACTGGAGAAGTACCAAAGGTACTAAGTAGAGAGAATTTTGAAAGAAATAGGTTAGACTTGGGGATGATTAAAATTGCATGAACTCCTTTCAATGATTGACTAGAATAATTATTTTTCTTCTTTATCTTATTAGCTAAAAAAGTTATTCTATTCAGTCTTGCATATTTAGTTGTGTGTCCCAATTCTAGATTTTTTACTTTTCTAACCTAATTTTGTATTAGATTGTGCAAAAAAATAGGTACAAGCAAACAATTGTGATCACAAAGTTCTTCTTCTCAAGTATGTTCTACACTGACATAAGCATAGGCTGTCTAAGTTAAAATAGTTGAGCACACCTGTTTAATTCCATACACTTCATCCTCTCATTGTCTAATAAAGCTAATGAATTGGTTGACCAAACTTTCTTTGATTCTCTCCAAATGGGTGTGCACAAATGTGTTAATCCTACACCAGAAAATACTTCTTCTTTCTCAACAAAAATATCAGTTGTGTACCATGGATTTGCCAAGATTGATCATCAATCACATGCAGCATATGTTTTTGAAGAATGAAATGGGACATGCTTTCCCTTTTTGTTCCTAATTAGTTACTTTTTAGGACTTCTCAGTCCTAGTTCAGGTTTGACTAGATGTTCTTGAACAGATGAATCATGTTGCTCTACCTATTTCAATAAAAAGGGCTAACACTCATATGAAAAAAATAAAAATAAAAATCTGAACTAGAAGCTGCACAAGACAGTTATGAAGTGGAATAAGAGGTCCTTAAGCCTAGGATCATGATTCTGAAACTAGACCTTGATTGATAGAGGGATGAAAATATTGAATTCATTCGTCAATTGACACAATTAATATCACCTGTTCCACCTTCCTCACCAGTTCCTAACTATTTGTATGTTTAGCCATGTCCCACTTTTATACCATATTTTTTAATGCTCAATTATTTTGCTTTCTTAAGTACTAGCTTAGGTTTAATATGGAAAATGCTCTGGCAGTTTAATGGAATGGTTATATTTTCTTAATTGACTCATAGTTTTTCTCTCTTTAATACATTACTATGTTGGCTAAAGTCTTTGTCTGATTGTTTTGGTGATAGCCCCAGTGGCCATGAATAACATAACAAATTACTTTGGCTGGAATATTATTGTATTAAAATGGTTTTTTGATGATGCCAAAATGGGGAAGATAAGAGGGTTGTGCAATTTTTATAACCCATTGACTAACTTGTTTCATTCTAGTGTTTTATTCTTTAGTGCCTACAGGTGAAGATGTTTGAATGCACAAAGACAAGAGGTTTGTCATTATCAAAAAGGGAGAATTTGTTAGGTATGATGTAGTTTTAATGATTGACAATCTGACAACGTGATATGAAAGATGCCAGTCAACCTGTTTCACAGACACACTGTCTCATGTAGCTAAAACTTGTAGAAAAATCATCGATGATTAAAGACAAGGGTGGAAGAAATCAAGAACTAGATGAGTGGTTAATTCTGATAAACTCAAGGAAATAAATATGCGCAAATTTAAAGAATTTAAATTTGATTCAAACACTTGATGATAAGGGAAAATAAGTTGAGTTGAAAAAGGAGTCTTATGGAAAGAAGGAGTTTCACTTCTGAGCATATCCTGAAGAGTCCTATGTGTAGAAAGAGAAAGATTCTGCAGATTGAAGACGTCTACGCAAGATAGAAAATATATAAATTGAAGGACTCTTTGTCAGAACAATGAAGTTTTTTATGACTGACACATGAATGGACATTGTTACTTGACCTGTTCCAAGCATAGGAAGACAGGTTTCATGTTTTACTGATAGATGTAGACAAAGATTGTTGAAAGTCAAGAATGAATGAGCAAGCCTAATTATGATATACTCAAGCTACTGATCATGTGAGAAATTGAAGATGTTGTGGTTGAGTAAAATACTTGAAGATAAGTTGATTAAAGAGTTGAAGTTTGACTACAACACTAAGGAGAAAAAAGTTGGAATTGAAGAAGGAGTCTCACTTGAAGTAGAACTCTATGTAATGAGAGTTTTGATTAAAGGAGGAGTTTGAAATAAAGAATAAATCTTTGGAGAGTTGTGTTTAAATAGAACGTGCATCATTCAGAATAACACACACACTTACAAAGTAGAAAAACATAATCAACAGATTGACTTCACGAAGTGCTACTCAATCACTAAAGAAACACATTGAAGAACCTGGTCCTAAGTATAAAATCTAGATAAGAGTGTTAGCATTGATTTTTAGGGTCGTTCATTATGTTTGAACTATTGATGTAATATTAGTTTCAGTGTATTATAAACTGAATTAGGAGCTAGTCTTTGAGTTGTGGAAAACTCAGAGACTTTAAACGCAGACCTTTGGAGGTGTGTGTATAGTTAAGAATTAGAGTTTATAATTCCTAGTTTTTGAGTCAAAGGAATTAGAGTTTATAATTCCTAGTTGTTGAGTTATAGGGATTAGAGTTTATAATTCCTATTTGTTGGTTACAAGAGTTTTGTAATCAGTCGTTGTTGAGGTTCAAAGTTATTTAGTGAAGTTGGGGTTAAATCCAGTAGAGGTATAGGTTGTGGTTTATTACACCTTTTTGAGCTGGGTGTTTTCCATATAAAAATCATTATGTTCTTTACTTTTTGTTTTACTTCTTCATTGGAACACGTCAGGCAATCCGTTCCATCGATAAGCAACAGTTAGGCAAAAATAAGATAAGCAGTAGGGCATGAATTCTTAACAAATGGTATCTGAGAGAGGTTGTCTTAAAAAGGGCAAGCACTGAAGACAAAGATCGTTATGATGAATTCCACACCACCTATTGGTCACAGCGAAGGTCAATCCACTATTAGACCTCTACTCTTTGATGGTTCTCACTTTATTTGGTGGAAAGCTAGGATGGAAACATTCATTCAAGGGGAAGACTATGAGTTATGGGATAGGATCACTGATGGTCCTACTATTACAATGAAGTTAGAAGATGGTGAAAAGGTCAAGAAGGTAAGAAGTGAGTTTACTGCTGATTACTTAGTGGAATTAAAGAAAAATGCTAAGGCTAAGAACATCTTAGTCTGTGGACTAGGACCGGCTGAATACGACAGAGTGTCAACTTGTACCACCGCTAAACAAATATGGGATGCACTGGTCAATGCACATGAGGGTACCTCTCAGGTAAGAAAATTCAATATTGCTCTTCTCTTTACTGAATACGAAGCTTTTAAGATGAAGGATAATGAAACCTAGCATGAAATAATGAAAAGGCTTACTGGCTTGACAAATGAGTTGGCTTCTTGGGGAAAAGTCGTCACTGTTGAAGAACAAGTTGAAAAGGTGTTGAGGGTGCTACCAAAATCAAAATGGAATGTTAAAGTGACTGCTATTAGGGAGGCAAATACGGATCTCACAGCCATGACACTAGATGAACTAGTGGGGAATCTGAGAACTTATGAAATGGAAATTGACGGATCTAAAGAGCTAGCAGCCCTTGAGGATACCTTAGCTCTGAAGGTATCTGCTAGTGATGAAGAAATTGAACTTGATTAAATACAAGTTGCCTTTATAGCTAAGAACTTCAGCAAATTCTTCAAAAAGAAGAAGGGAACAAGTAGCAAGAAATGGTCCAATGACAATCCAAATGAATGCTACAAGTATCGTAAGACTGATCATCAGATAAGGGATTGTCCTATCTGGGAAATAGAATAGAGAAAGGAAAAGGCTGAAAAAGAATTAAAAGAAAAACCATAAAGAGGGAAGAATATGCAATGGTAGCAGCTTGGAGATCTGACTCAGATGATAATGAATTTGATGAAGCAACACTCATGGCTCTTGTAGATTCAGACTTGGAGGAAGAAGATGATACTTCTGAGGTAAGTATACTTGAACTTAAAGAAAAGTTGCGTTTGTTTTCCAAAACAAAACTTTTTTCCTTAATGAGTGCTCTAATTGATGATTTCCAAGAATTAACTTTTGATAGGGATGAGTTATTCAACAATCTTGCAAGTCTCAAGTTTGATTTTATTGATCTAGAAACTTGTAAGAAAATTGTTGAAAAGGAAAACTGCACTCTTAAGGAACATGTTAGCAGACTTGATTCATTAAACCTGGCCCTCAAATCTAAAATCTTGAAACTGACTCCTTTTCAATAAAAGGAAAAAGAAAAAATGGTCAAAAGTGAGGAACAAGATAAAATTGAGTCAGAATTGACTAATATTAAACATAAATACTTTTGTGAAAAAGAAAAGGTTAGTCAATTGAGTCAAGAAGTTTCTAAATTGAAACTTGATATTGAAAGAGCTAACAGATGGAAACATTCTTCAAGAATTGTTCATAAGTTAGGTCAAAGAACTCACAATGAAAAGGCTGGGTTGAGCTTTTATAAAAGTTCTAATGCTATTAAAGATATGTGTTATGTTTGTGGTAACCAGGTGCATCCAACCACTAAATGTCTAGTTGCAGCAAAATGCAAATCAAGAAGCATAAGCCTAGCAAAAAAATCTGATTCCATGTTAGCACAAGCTAACAAGAAGGTCAAATCTGGGCAGAGAAATAGGTCACATAACCTATTGCATCAATGGTCTAGAAGGAACATCATACATCCTTTTTATCATAAGAAAAGACCCAAGCTTGTCTGGGTTCCTAAAGTTAACCCCTAATTTATTTTGCAGGTGAGAGTGAAAGGAGGCAAGAAAAATTTGTATATGGATAAAGTTTTCTCAAGGAATAAGACTAAAAGAAAATAAAGTTTCTTTCACTCACCACATTTAATGGCGTAATGGATCATTTAAAAGATGGCCAGATTTGTAGTGCTCGTGTAAGGGGAAAGCAAGGGAGATTTAAAAAAATTAAAAAAGAGGATGACTGTGAAGCTGATGAGCATGCACAGGAACATGTTGTACCGCCTGGTTTCATTATTGTACAGACTGAGGGCATATTGACAGGGGGAACAACAAATCAAAAAATTGATGCATCAATAACATCAACACAAACTGATGATAATTTTGTTGGTAATTCATAAGAATTGGTGCTGTCACTAGAATCTTGAGATATCTCATGGGAATCAATAGCTTGAGACTATGGTATTCAAATAAAAGTAATTTCACTCTTGAGGGCTATAAAAATGTTGACTATATGGGTTACTTAATTGACTGGAGAAGCACCAAAGGCACTAAGTAGAGAACATTTTGAAAGGAATAGGTTAGACTTGGGGATGATTAAAATTGCATGAACTCCCATCAATGATTGACTAGAATAATCATTTTTCTTCTTTATCTTATTAGCTAAGAAGTTATTCTATTCAGTCTTGCATATTTAGTTGTGCATTCCAATTCCAGATTTTTGACCTTTTTAACCTAATATTGTATTAGATTGTGCAAAAAAATAGGTACAAGAAAGCAATTGTGACCACAAAGTTCTTCTTATTAGGCATGTTCTACACTGACATAAGCATAGGCTGTCTAAGTTGAAACAACTGAGCATACCTATTCAATTCCACCAGTGTCAATAAGGAGGGCTAACACTCATATGAAAAAAATTGAAAAAAAAAATCTGAACTAGAAGCTGCATAAGACAGTCATGGAGTGGAATAAGAGGTCCTTAAGGCTAGGATCATGATTTTTAAACTTGACCTTGATTAATAGAGGGATGAAACTATTGAAGTCATTCGCCAATTGACACAGTTGATATCACCTGTTCCACCTTCCTCATCATCTCCTCACTATTTGTATCCTTAGCCATGTCCCACTTTTATACCATATTTTTTTAATGCTCAATTGTTTTGCTTTGTTAAGTACTAGCTTAGGTTTAATGTGGAACATGCTCTGGCAGTTTAATAGAATGGTTATTTTTTCTTATTTGACTCATATTTTTGCTCTCATTAATACATTACTATGTTGGCAAAAGTGTTTGTCTGATTATTTTGGTGATAGCCCCAGTGGCCATGAATAACATAACAAATCACTTTGGCTGGAATATTATTGCATTGAAATAGTTTTTCGATGATGCCAAAACGGGAAAAATAAGAGGGTTGTGCAATATTTATAAACCATTGACTAACTTGTTTCATTTTAGTGTTTTATACTTTAGTGCCTACAGGTGAAGATATTTGAATGCATAAAGACAAGAGATTTGTCATCATTAAAAAGGGGGAATTTGTTGGGTACGATGTAGTTTTGATGATTGACAATCTAAGAACTTGATATGAAACATGTCAATCAACCTGGTTCACAGACACACTATCTCATGTAGCTAAACTTGTAGCAAAATCATTGATGATTAAAGACAAGGGTGGAAGAAATCAAGAATCAGATAAGTGGTTAATTCTGAAAAACTCTAGGAAATAAATATATGAAAATTTCAAGAAGTTGAATTTGATTCAAAAACTTGATGATAAGGGAAAACAAGTTTAGTTGAAAAAGGAGTCCTATGAAAAGAAGGAGTTTCACTTCTGAGCATATCGTGAAGAGTTCTATGTGTAGAAAGAGAAAGATTCTGCAGATTGAAGACGTCTACGCAAGATAGGATACATATAAATTAAAGGACTCTTTGTTAGATCAATGAAGTTTTTGATGACTGACACATGAATGGACATTGTTACTTAACCTGTTCCAATCATAGGAAGACAGGTTTCAGGTTTTACAGATAGATGCAGACAAAGATTGCTGAAAGTCAAGAACGAATGAGCAAGCCTAATTCTGATATACTCATGCTACTGATCACATGAGAAATTGAAGAAGTTGTGGCTGAGTAAAATACTTGAAGATAAATTGATTTATAGAGTTGAAGTTTGACTACAACACTAAGGAGACAAGATTTGAATTGAAGAAGGAGTCTTACTTTAAGTAGAACTCTATGTAATGAGAGTTTTGATTAAAGAAGGAGTTTGAAATAAAGAATAACTCTTTGGAGAGCTGTGTTTAAATAGAAGATGCATTATTCAGAGCAACTCATGCACTTACAAAGCATAAAAGCACAATCGACAGATTGACTTCACGAAGTGCTACTCAATCACTGAAGAAACACATTGAAGAACCTGGTCCTAAGTATTGAATCCAGCTAAGAGTTTTAGCATTGATTTTTAGAGTTGTTCATTGTGATTGAACTATTGATGTAATATTAGTTTCAGTGTGTTATAAACTGAATTAGGAGCTAGTCTTCAAGTTGGGGAAAACTCAGAGACTTTGGGAACACATACCTTGGGAGGTGTGTGTGTAGTTACGAATTAGAGTTTATAATTCCTAGTTGTTGAGTCAAAGGAATTAGAGTTTATAATTCCTAGTTGTTGAGTTATAGGGATTAGAGTTTATAATTCCTATTTGTTGGTTACAAGAGTTTTGTAATTAGTCATTGTTAAGGCTCAAAGTTATTTAGTAAGGTTGCGGTTAAATCCTGTGGAGGTACAGGTCATGGTTTTTTACACCTTTTTGAGTCAGGTTTTTTCCACGTAAAAATCATTGTTTTCTTTACTTTCTATTTTAGTGCTTCCTTGGAACACGTCAGTGAAATACGTTAGGCAACCCGTTCCATCGATAAGCAACAGTTATGCGAAAATAAGATAATCAGTAGGGCACAAATTCTTAACTGGAAGTCCTGTGATGAAGTCCATATTGATCATCTCCAATTTCCATAAAGGCAAAGCCATCTCTTGAGAAGTACCACCTGGTCTCAAATGCTCCACTTTAACTTGTTGGCAATTCAAACACTTGGAAACAAAATTAGCTACATCACGCTTCATATTATTCCACCAATATATAGTTTTAAGATCATGGTATATTTTAGTAGAGCCTGGGTGAACAACATACCTTGAAGTGTAAGGCTCATCAAGGATTCTTTTCCACAATCCATCCACATTTGGTACACATAACCTACCCTGATATCTCAAAATCCCACCACATCCAAATTCAAAAGACATCACTTTATGTTGACACACATCTTTCTTAATTTGCATCAAAATGGGGTCCTCGGTCTGCTTCTCCTTCACTTCAGTACATAAGGAGGATTTTGCTATCTCATGCACAACTACTCCTCCATCTTCAGAATCCAGAAGTCGCACCCCTAGATTTGGAAGCCGTGAATATCTTTCACCATCTCTCTTGTTTCTTCCTCAATGTGAGAAAGACTGGCTATAGATAATCTGCTGAGGGCATCGGCCACCATATTCCCCTTGTTGAATGATAATGCAGTCTCATGTCATAATTTCTCAAAAGTTCAAACTGGTGCCTCCGCCTGATATTTAATTCTTTCTGCGAGAAAACATACTGCAATCTTTTGTGGTCAGTAAATATATTAACGTGTAACCCATATAGATAATGCCGTCATATTTTTAGTGCAAACATAATAGCCGCTAACTCCAAGTCACGGGTGGGGTAGTTTTGCTCGTGCACCTTCAACTGCTTAGATGCATAAGCTACCACCTTACCATGCTGCATAAGTACACACCCGAGTCCCACTCGGGACGCATCATAGTATATAACAAACCATCTGTACCCTCAGGTATGGTCAAAATAAGTGTTGTAGTCAACTTATCTTTCAACTTCTCAAAACTATTCTCACAACAGTAGGACCACACAAATTTTACCTTTTTCTCAGTCAACCTGGTAAGTAGAACAGCTGCCATGACCCGAACTAGGGCCCTGGCCGTGATAGGCATCCTGAACCATGAAGGCTCGAGTGACTCATTTCTATCTGGCAATCACGAACACCATTCACATACAGTAACGAGAAATGCAAAAATAAACAGATGGAATTATAGTCATACTCTGAGTTTAATTTTTACAATACGGAATGAAATCAATAGACATCTAGACAATATCCATCTCTAATACATCAAAATATAATAGATTTTCAATAACTTGGACAAGCCCCCAGTAGGACCCAAAACTAAAATGCAAAACAATACTCTAGCAACAGGCCTTCCAAAATAAAGAAGGCTCACTAACTGCACACTTCGATCTAAATATTCTACAATTTGGCGGGACCCTTGGACTAAGCCTCAGACCCTGAAATATAAGGGGTCAATACAAATGTACTGGTATGTGAAACAACTCAAAATAACATGCTTTTAATACAAAATAAATGAGAGCATTTCATAAAAATAATGACTATAATACGTAAGTAAAAATATATGGACATACTTTAGTGATCTCCAAAATATTTCTTTGAAATCATGACTCATTCTTTGTTATTCTTCTGAGCTAATCGATACACCCTACAAATCTGAAATTCCATGGGCTATGTGGAACCCTCCCTTGACTCGGCGGCCAAGTCTCCAATCCAAGTAGCCGCTAGAATTGGAGTGGTGATACCCCCCATGTGAGCACACGGCAGGAAATTCCCCTATGTGAGATGTCCTAAAAATGTCATATTATGTAGGATCATATATCATAAGTCGCGTATCGGCTACTACGGTTTCCAGCGATGAGCCCTTGCGCTCAAACGCCTTATTCGGGCAACCTACTATCTCTCTTAAGCCCAAATTTTAGTTCTTTAACGAAAACACATTCATACTTTTCAAACATTCAACACTATTTTGTTAAGGTCATGGAATCATAGGGTATCATCATTCCCTGACTTGCAAGTCAATCAAATCACTTCACATCATGTCAACGACCTTTTTCACTTATTATCATATTCATGACCAACCTATCTTTTAAACATCAGATGAGAGAGAGTTATGCAATATACTTTTCATTCAAATATTTACCATGAAATCCTCCTCCCAATTGTAAAATCAATAGGTGGTCACCTCATATTGTATTTACTTAAAATACAAGAAAGATTGTTTATTTGATACAACGAGCATTTATCATGTGAAAATACATTCCCAACAATTCATAAACAGTACCATTCCATGATCATTAAACAAACACTCACCCATTAGTTTTTCGTTTAGAAAGTTCATGCCTTTAAACAACCCATAACAATATAAATCGAAAATATCATGATAAAAGAGGGGTTTTTGATCCTTCATTCTCTTATTCAAACTTTCATTGCACCCCAAAACGTAAATATATTGTTATATTCAAAATTCACGATAAACGGTTCAAGAAAACATATAATTTCTTCAAAACAACTTCATGACATATACTTTTCAAACAATTTCAACCCTTTCTTTATAAATATGATTGAGGATCTTTAATGTAATAAAAATAATAGAAAAATTATGCCCATGATGTTTAGAGAAGTTCCACATACCTTAGATTATAAGAATTGAAAAATGAAACTCAAATCTTAATCCGTTTCTGGAAATCTTGAACTTAAGGATTGATTCTTGATTTCTTGTTCTTGGAGGAAACCCTAGTTTGATCTTTTTTCTTAGAGTGAAAAGAGGATCTTGATGTTGTAAAACTGATAATAGTTGAATAAATAAAGTTTAGGGTCTTATTTAATTTGTGTGAGAGGTTTCTGGGAAGGGAAAGTACCAAAATACCCCTCTAAAAATGTATTTATTGCGCGATTCGGCCTCGATTGACACCTTTCTGGATAACAGGCATAATATTTTACCCCGATATCAGATTAAGGCGAAACTAGTGGCATTAGAAAGAGGACTCAAAGTCATTTCATTTTATATATAGTAGGCCCTCTAATTCATTATATAAAAAATGCTATGGTCAATGGAATTTGACCCAAGTTTAGACGCTCACCAAATCATAATCGATAGGAAAGCTTTCAACTCGTCCTTGAGTTAGGGGATTTTGTGACCTCAGTTCATAGTCAAAGTCATTAAAACACTATGGATTGATCATCACACATATATTAACAAAGAATCATTGGGTTTGGGTCTATATGTATAGAAAAGACGGTTCACACTTTAGCCCAATAGGGCGGGGTGTTACATTATCTCCCCCTTTGGATTATTCATCCCCGAATGATGAAAAGGAACTTTTTGAACATCTAAAGGTATGGAATAAGGAATGTAACCTCACATTGAATGTTTTTACTGAACAAAACATGCAAAAACATTAAAAGAGCTTCATGATAACCCCAAGTGAAACGCATAAGCACGAAGCATGAAGTAATGAAACTTTACATAGGGATGACCTTGCATATGAGTTCTATGAATCATTATCATCACAACATAAGGCATAAGTTTATTTGGTGATAATAGGCCTGATTTACCTTGGTAGAATCAGGATATGGGATTTTGCAGAAGATAAGATTTAAAAGCATTCTCTACCTCACAAGATACAGCAAATAGATCTTAAACTTAGAGACACTATTCATCTATGCCCCAACATTAATTAACATACTACATACCTTCCAACTTTTGAATTCACCCATCACATATCTAAATACAAGAGTTTATGTCCCGTTGTATAATACTTCTATGTTGAAGCCCAACTCGAAGGAAAGAGGTGCTAGCATAAACTACGGGAATCTGCACTCTACATCACATTAAGAAATCACCTCACCCTATCACTATAATACAACAACCTCAAGTCTTAATTCAAGAAATACTAACCACACGGCACATTGGTTTGTGTTTTCATTAATCACAAAATTTAAGCCTATGGTTACTACACCCACTTCATGGATCTCCCAACTAAGACCAGCCAATTCAATCATTCTCACTAAGATTTTCACCACATAACTCCTTCTTAACTATCTCACATAACGAAAGCTCATCTCTTTCTTCCCCCTTATACTATAACCTTAGATTTAGAAGTCACATCAAAATATCCTTATTTAAAAAATCTACTCCCCCACTCAACGCACTACCATACTTTTACAACCACCGTCATACTGACATACAGAGGGTCATTGAGAGACCCGAGCCTAAACATCATGAATGGATGTAACACTCGTCAATTCATAACTTATTGAACTACTCAAGGAGGGACATGGAGTGAAGATACGATTGAATAGACACGGAGTGCTTCAGATATCAAGTATCTGGATCATAAGTAAAGGGTCGTTTGGCATAACCACAACAAAACATGATTTCTTAGGACATACTACAGTAAGAAACATGGGTACACATATCTCATGATTTATATAACATAAGGTCGTATATCATAAAGTCAATGATTGAGACAAAGATAGATACTTGAAGCTATTGCTTCTCATTTTCAGATCTTAGATAGTCATAAGTTCGCACAACTTTATCACTTTGGCCAATTTTGGCATAAAATGATTCAGTGACATACAAAAATATATTTTCTTAGGACAAAGCATGGTGTGAGACATAGGTTTGGATCATGAGCAACATAACATATGGCTTGGATACTTGAAATATTGGATCACTGAGGGTCATTATGCTTGTTTGGATATTGTAACATGATACAATGATAAGTGTGTATCAAGAGATTCCAACCAACACAAGAACAAGAAGATGAACAACAAAGTGCTAGTGAATCGAAAATGGCCACACACGGCTTCACTAGGCTTGCAACACTTGTTTGAACTAGAAAAGTGAGTTTAACAACAACAACAACAAAGACAATATTGCTAGTGAGTTGAAAGATCCCCACACGGCTTCACTAGACTTTTATATTCAACAACACAATGTTAATAAGATTTACAAAGAAAGAGATAGAAACTTGACATACAATATTCATTAATCTAAGAACCCTAACAAGAGAAAGGACCCTAAGACTAATAAATATCAATACCAAGTTCCTACTTGGACCAAGAGGAACTCAAAGAACCTCAAGAACCTAGTTTCTAGCCAAGATACAACACTAGTATCACTCTACTAGTGAGAATTTGGTTTTGGCCTTTCCAAATGATGAGAAAGAGAAGTCAAAATTTTTACAAGTCTTTGTTTCTTGAATAATAGGAAAGAACTAACTCAAGACTAGCCTTATTACATGGCTTATATAGTCACTTAGAAAGGAGAGAAAAAGACCAAATTACCCTTGGCATTTAAGTGGGTGGGTTTGGAGTGTCTTGGTAGGCCTCTTTATATTTTATTAAATATAGGCCCTTAGATGGGCTCACAAGGGCCTCACACATGGCCAAGAATGTGAACAAGGCTTGGAGTCGTTGTAACTCACGTGCTTGGCTTCGTGTGAAAGGTCTCGAGCTAGAAATTCCCGTATCATCCTCTCCATCTTGAAGGGAATTTGTCCTCAAATTAGGATCATTGCCATCCTCCACTGTTTCCACCCCAGAGAGATCACACACGTTGAAAGTGTTGTGCACTTGATATTTCGGGGGTAGATCAATCTTGTAGGCATTGTCGTTGATCCTTTCTAATACTTGGAATAGGACATCACCCCGTGGAATCAACTTATCTTTCCTTTGAGACGAAAATCTATCCTTCCTTAGGTGAACCCACACCCAATCTCTTGGTTTAAGAATGAGCTTTCTTCTTCCTTTGTTGGCTCACCTCGGAACTTCTTAGTTTTTCTTCTCCAACCATAACCTCACCTTCTCATGCAGCTTTTTCATTGCCTCGGCCCATTTGCTTCTATCTAAGCTTATCACAAAATCACTTGGCAAAGGGGTTAAATCCAAAGGGGTGAGGGGGTTGATGCGGTATACACACTCAAAGGGTGTCATCCCCGTACTCAAGTGTATAACACGATTATAAGCAAACTCAATCAACGGTAAGTGCTCCTCCCAAGAAGTCATTTTTCCTTTAACCATGGACCGTAGCATAGACCCTAAGGTCCTATTTACTGCTTTCGTTTGGCCATCGGTTTATGGGTGGCATGAAGTCAAAAATAACAACTTAGTACCGAGTCTACCCCACATGGACTTCCAAAAGTGGCTTAGGAATTTAGAATCCCTATCACTCACTATGGTCCTCAGAACACCATGAAGTTTTGCAACATTATCAACAAACAAAAACGCTACGCTAGGCGCATCATCACATTTAGAACAAGGAATAAAGTGAGCCATCTTGGAAAATTGATCCACCACGACAAAAATACTATCCTGCCCCCTTCTAGTCCTTGGCAATCCCAACACGAAGTCCATTGATATGTCAAGCCAAGGACGCAAAGGGGTGGACAATAGGGTGTACAACCCGTGGGGTTGGAGCCATGACTTGGCTCCTTTGCATTCAACACATTGACCGCAAATCCGGGCCACATCCTTGTGCATTCTAGGCCAATAAAATTGTACTTCCAAAATTCCGAGGGTCTTCTCGACCCCAAAATGGCCCATTAGACCGCCATTGTGTGCTTCCCTCACAAATAATTCTCTCCACGAACTTGAGGGAACACACAATCGTCTACCTTTAAAAAAGTATCCATCAAATTTAGTATAGGGATGGGAACCCCTATCCGTAACCCACCTATCCCTTTCCAACTCTTCACTTTCCCTATAGATAGGAGCGAAGTGAGGGTCCTTGGGATATAAAGACTTGAGGCTTTCAAACCCCATCAACTTAGACGACAAGTAGACACAAGCAAATATTTTCAAAACAAAGCATCGGCAACCACATTGTCTTTACCCTTCTTGTATTGAATAACATAAGGGAAAGTTTTAAGAAATTCAATCCATTTGGCATACCACCGGTTAAGCTTGTCTTGTGCCCGTAGATGCTTTAAGGATTCATGATCCGTTCGGATCATAAATTCTTTAGGCCACAAATAATGTTGCCAAGTGTCCAAGGCTCTAATCAAGGCATACAACTCTAAATCATACGTAGAGTAGTTTAGAGTTGCTCCTTTGAGATTTTCGCTAAAGTAGGTAATAGGTTTCAATTTTGCATTAAAACTGCGCCTATGCTGACTTTGCTTGCATCATATTCGACCTTAAAAGTGTTGTCAAAATTCGGCAATTGTAGCAAAGGAGCCGAGATGAGCATAACTTTCAAGTCCTCGAAGGCCTTAGATTGTTTATCTCCCTACTTAAAAGGCCGATCCTTTTTAATCACTTCGGTCAAGAGGGCGACAATGGTGCTAAATCCTTTGACAAAACGTCTATAAAAACTAGCCAACCCATGGAAGCTTCTCACTTCACCTACGGTTTTGGGAGTTGGCCAATTTTTAATGGTGTCAATCTTAGATTCATCCACTTCGACACCTCTTGAGCTCACCATAAACCCAAGAAATACAACCTCATGGACACCAAAAGAATACTTTTCTAGATTAACATATAACTTCTCCTTTTGGAGGACATCAAACACACATTGTAAATGCTTTACATGCTCATCTAAGGACTTACTATACACCAGTACATCATCAAAATAAACAACAACAAACTTTCTGATAAATGGCTTCATCACATGATTCACTAACCTCATGAAAGTACTTAGAGCATTTGTTAGGCCGAATGGCATAACCATCCATTCATATAGACCAAATTTGATCTTGAAGGCGGTTTTCCATTCATCACCCGGTTGCATACGAATTTGGTGATATCCACTCCTCAAATCAATTTTAGAAAACAAACATGAACCACTCAATTCATCAAGCATATCACCTAACCTAGGAATAGGGTGATGATATTTTACCGTTATCTTGTTGATGGCTTGGCAATCAATGCACATACACCAAGTTCCATCTTTCTTGGGAACTAGTAGCACCAGAACCGTACAATGGCTTATACTCTCTTTGATATATCCTTTGTTAAGGAGTTCCTCAATTTAGTGTTGCAATTCTTTGGTATCCTTCGGGTTGCTCCTATAAGCCGGATTGTTGGCCAATTGTGAACCTGGCACAAAATCTATTTGGTGCTCAATTCCCCAAAGTGGGGGCAATCCTTGAGGTAATTCCTTTGGGAAGACATCCTCGTAATCCTACAAAACATGATAAATAGAAGGAGAAATGGAAATGTTAGTGGCGTTAGTGTTAAAACAATGAGCCAAGAAACGCATCAGAGTGTCCTCGTCATGATCCACAAATAATTTTTTCCTCCTAGCCATCATCACCGCACTTCCTTTCCCCTTAGAAATTAGGAGCCCCTCAGTTTCCCCTACTCCCTCACTCTCGGGTTCCCCTCTTTTTCCCTTACTCTTGGCCTTCTTTCCCTTTTCCCTCAATTCCTGCATCTTTTGGTATAATTCATTCACATGGGAAGGCAATAATGGATGAAGAGTGACCTTTCGGCCATCCTTCTCAAGTGTATACCGATTGGACCTTCCATCATGTTTGGTCGACCTATCGTATTGCCAAGGCCTTCCTAACAACAAGTGAAAAACTTGCATTGGTATCACATCACAAAGCGCCTCGTTATGGTAGTTGGATACCTTAAAACGTATCACGCATTACCTTGTGACCTTTAACTCGCCGCATTCATTCAACCATTGCAACTTGTAAGGACTAGTGTGAGATGTAGTCGACAATTTCAAGAAGTTCATCATTGCAACACTAACCACATTCACATAACTTCCACTATCTATCACCACAGTACACACACTTCCCTTCACAAGGCATTTAGTATGGAATAAATTCTCCTGTTGGCTAGGGTCATCTATCGCCTTTCTAATCATGGCATGCCTCACTACAAAGTTTAGAACCACACACTCCCCTTCTTGGGGATAAGCATCCTCACAATCATGATCATCGTGTGGTTTATTTTTGGGTTTCTCTCCATCTTGAGGCTCAGCCTCATTCTTTTCTTTTTCAAGACCCACTTCCTTACCAAGGTAATACAATCTCCCTTCCCTTAGGATCACATTGCGCCAGTTTGGACATTCATTGGATTTATGTCCCCAACCTTGGCACTTGAAACATTGGAACCCTTTAGGATTAGGATACTTGTGAGCTTCTTGCCGGGGAGGAAATTTATGGACTATTTTAGGCTCGGACAGCTTTGTAGTAGCTGGTTGGTCCTTGTTTTTGGGCCAACCCGAAGATGGTTGAACCATATCTTTTCTCCTCGACCAACTCGAGGTTGATGGTACCTTTGCCTTGAACGACGACCTCTCTTTAATCTCCTTTTTAATCTCAAGAACCGCTTGAAAAATACCTTCAACGGTATCAAACTTGTGAAGCATCAAATGAGTGGAGACTCTTTGTTCAACCCACACTTGAACCAAATGATGTCATGGCCAATTTGTTCTTCCCAATGATCAAGCTTCAACATGAGTTGTTGGATTCCCTTGTTGCAAATTGTACAACCTAGCAAGAAACTCATGACGATAACTTTCGGAAAGATACCGTTGCCTCATGAGGTACCTGAACCAAAACCATGGTGGTGGTTGTCCCTCTACCAACTCGTTGCCGAACCGCTTAACGTATTCCCACCAATTGTTAGCATAGCCTTCAAAATGAGCTATGGCATAATAACTCTTCTTCTCCTCCAAGATATCATTCACTTGAAACACTTTATCACACACCGACTCCTAGGAAAGATACACCTCGGGGTCACTTTCACCCTTAAAGATAGGTAGGCTCAATTTGATGGTATTGATTCCTACGTCTCTTTGTAGGTGTCGGTTTCCCCTTTCTCCATACCCTCGGTATCTCCTTGGATTCACACGACCTCCTCTCATCTCTTCCTCCCTCATGTAGGCATCGTCAAAGGCTCCATACCCTTCATAATCCTCTGTACCATATTACTCAAGGTGGACGGGATGATTTTGGACATTTGGAACTTGATTTGGAGGAATTGGATTTTGTGGAGGTGGGGGCATTTGGTTTAGTAGAGCTTGGAAGAGGGGGTTCGGATTTTGTGGAGGCATTTGACATCCGAGTACCTCTTGTGAAACTTGAGACATTTGGGAATGGGTTGGTCTATTGGAGTCTTGATTTAGAGGGTTATAAGTGGTTTGGCTTGCGGCATTTAGTGGAGCTAGTGAAGGATTTGTTAATTGTGGCCATGTTTCAGGAGTAACGGTGGGGGAGGAGTTTCTATCATGTCCACTTGATGAAACATGTTGAGGAGTAGAAGGACTAGAGTTCCTTTGACTCTCCACTTGTTCTAACCTCCCACTAATAGTTGTCACTTCTCCCCTTATGGCTCCCACTTCCGTACTCAACCTTTCAAGAGCTCAGGTCATAACCTCAAGAGTGACCCTCATATTCTCCATTTCATTAGAATCCACGATTTGAGATGTGGTTCCCTCCATTATCAAGGTATCACCTACACAAGCAACAAACAAGTTAGTTTAAAATCCCTTTCCTCACTCACAGTCTCTTGATCCACTCACACTCAAGTTCCACAAGAGTTGTAGATTGGCTAGGAACCCGTGAATCCTTAAGGTATGAGTATGCTCTTGCCGAGAATAGATTCTTGTTTGAAACTCAAAGAATTCTCGTCGGACTAGAGCCAAGAGTTAGAACGTATTCAAATGACAAAAGCACACAAACAAACGTTGACACGAACACAAGGCTTCAAGTGACTAATTGACAAGCTAGTAGGAATGTACTAGTTTGTTAATTAGTTCTCAAGTCAATTACATGAAACTAGGAATCAATAATTAGAAACTAGAACATCCAAATTTGAGCTTAATTATCATGTGAACAGTAACTAGGGTGATGTGGCAGCATGTCAATGGCCGCGGGTTCACATAAATAGTCATCAACTTGAAGTCTTAGTCCCCTTAGATCTTTTGTAATGGATGACTTGTTATTGGGATGGAAAACATAAAGTGTTGTAACATTTTTCAAACCCCCTTTTTTTTTTCTTTTTTTTTTCAAACTCAAAAGGTGATGTTTGACCTCACTAGTCCCACAAGACAAGGTTCCTTGTTTTAAGGAAAAGTGGTTGTCAAGTCTTGAAAAGGTGATGTTCGCAAGTCTTCTCACAAACAATTTTCAATTTTGTCTTACAACCTTTTTGGATCTATTTATCTTTATAGAAGTTAAGACTTAAGATGAGGAGAAGTTTAGGATGAAGACAACATCAACACCTTCAAGAACATAACAACAATACACCACAATGGTCACTTCCAAGGTTTTTTTTTTCACAACACAATTCTCTTTTTCATTAAGCTCAACTTTAGATTTAGACACCCTTTGTGTTGATGAGAAAGAAACCAACACAAGAAACAACTAAACAAGTTAAACTTTTTTAGATCTACAACCAATTTTTTTTTACCAAAATGTTCAAGAACACACTTTTTGGTAAGAGCTTTCCAAGATTGTTTTTGTAAGAAAAAAACCTAGCCTTGAGATTAGATACCAAATGATACAATGCTAAGTATGTATCAAGAGATTCCAACCAACACAAGAACAAAAAGATGAAGAACAAAGTGCTAGTGAATCGAAAATGGCCACACACGGCTTCACTAGGCTTGCAACACTAGTTTGAACTAGAAAAGTGAGTTTAACAACAAGAACAACAAAGATAATATTGCTAGTGAATCGAAAGATCCCCACACGGCTTCACTAGACTTTTATATTCAACAACACAATGTTAACAAGATTTACAAAGAAAGAGATAGAAACTTGACACACAATATTCATTAATCTAAGAACTCTAACAAGAGAAAGGACCCTAAGACTAATAAATATCAATACCAAGTTCTTAATTGGACCAAGAGGAACTCAAAGAACCTCAAGAACCTAGTTTCTAGCCAAGATACAACACTAATATCACTCGACTAGTGAGAATTTGGTTTTGGCCTTTCCAAATGATGAGAAAGAGAAGTCAAAAATTTACAAGTCTTTGTTTCTTGAATAATAGGAATGAACTAAAGCAAGACTAGCCCTATTACATGGCTTATATAGTCACTTAGAAAGGAGGGACAAAGACCAAATTACCCTTGGCATTTAAGTGGGTGGGTTTGGAGTGTCTTGGTAGGCCTCTTTACATTTTATTAATTATAGGCCCTTAGATGGGCTCACAAGGGCTTCACACATGGCTAAGAACGTGAACAAGGCTTGGAGTCGTTGCAATTCACGTGCTTGGCTTCGTGTGAAAGGTCTCGAGCTAGGAATTCCCGTATCATAACATGACATGAGTCACATAGAGAGCTCAAACCTTAGGCATAGGTAAGACATGAATACATAAAACATTGGTAGAAGTTCATTCAAATCGGAGTAGGAGGATCTTGATTGAATAGGAATTGATTTAACATGATTCTTACTTGAAACTTGACGCCAAAAAAAATATTTGGGAACTACTTTAATACATCATCTCCTCCTTAGATCAAAGTCACCCGCTTAAACTTGAGAATATAACCTTTCATTAATCTATTATAACATTTCTCAATACAATAAGGGATATCGGTATACACATGAACACAAACTTTCTTCAAGAATACAATAAGGGATATCGGTATACACACGAACACAAACTTCCTTCAAGAATTTTACATAAAGACACTAAATTCTTTTTGGGTCAACCCCCTTCAGGGATACTAATCATAACTCCTCTAACCCCAAATTCACCAACTTATAACTAACATTATTATGGGCATGGACATCCACTCTTCTAAACACTTAACACCCTATCTTCAAATCCTTAGAATACTCGCAATACACCTCTAATCACATAACTTACAACTTAAGAAAATTTGTAAAACCATACCCATGGCTCATATTGCCTACCTATATTTCCTCAATTCAACTCTAATGAACACCGTACAACAACTCACCATACTTCTCCATACTACAATATCAAGAACAAAAGAATGGTATGCAAAACACTTATACACATAAATGCTAAACTTTTCCTTCTTAAGTATACTCTAATAGCATTGCTTTCCAAGAATGCTACATGTAATTTTCACTATCCTCTATCGACATCAACCTACAACTCGTAGAGAATACATATCCTCACTCTTTATCACATAAAAATCCACTCATCACTACTTAACATTTTAATAGTAGACTGTTAATCACATAACTTATATCATAAAATCTTACCTAACGCCATAATACAAGGGGAGGGGGACTTATTCTTATATACTTACGCTTTTGTCAACTTAATAACTTATCCACAACTCGTCATTTTAACACTATTTCTCATGTACACATATATCTTATCATTACCACTTAAACTTTTCATAAATTATCAATCTAGACTCTTTCACAAACACATCAAGACTACTAATTCATTCCCACAAAACATACATCATTAATCTTAAGCTACTATTATTATCATCACAATCTACATCTAATGTTCAAGCCTATAGTCTAGCAACAATTACGTACCACCGATGAAACATGCAACATCTTATACTAGTCCATCAAACTGGGAAATTCAACCCAAACACCTCATTTCTCCTAGATACTACCTAAAATCAAATCCCCTACATGGAATTAGGACTGCACCTCAAAATCTACTACATACCTTCTCACTAGCAATACTAGTTTACAACTACCAGTGAAAAGAAATCATGGGGTAAAGTCACATAAGAAGGGTAGTCGACCTCAATCTTATAATACAAACCATTTCAATCTTATCAACACATTCTAATTTCTCACATCATATTAACTTATCCATTCGTACATCAAAATGACCTTCGAAATTCAATAAACAATAATTAGTCTTTACCTACAACTTATTGACTAATCTATTCCTTCTCCATTTACAACCTATAACTGATTTCTATACCCACCACAACTATCCATTCTGAGATCCTTCCTTATTTTTGAATAGGTAATAATCACAGCTAAACACTTCCTCTATCAAATATCTTACAATCCATCAATATTACTACCACATTAGTCTATCACTATAAAATGACAAATCATCCCTCAATCAATGATTATACAACTAAAAATATTTATTTACACAAAAGTCACCCTTACTCTTACTTCTAACCTTATGACTTTATATCACCAAATTCTTGGATAAATTTCACTACCAATAGGTCATGACACTTTAACAGATACTACTACTTGGGTAGAAATGCAGTTCCAACATTCTGATACACATCATTCCCCTTATTCATGACATCTGAATAAGAATTTTGAAAGGGACTTAATACACTTAGTACCTCAGGCTGAAAAGCACGATTTCATCATGATCAAAGTTTAAACTAAAATCAATACCCCTTGAAGTACCAACTGACTCCTCTCAAGTCCTTGCATAATTTTATAATATTTTATGACTCAATCATAAAAGGATGACATCATTTGGATTCTAAGCTTTTATACTTGAATACCTCAGAAATGAGACATGTCTAAGAAGATCAAAGTAAGAAAAGAATTACGATAGATTTACTTTTCGTATGGACGATGCCATAGCACAAACTAGAGTGTGAAAGAGGAAAATTCTGACTCCATAGTATGAACTAGAACATGAAGAAAGAGAAACATTCCTAAACACATTGTAGCCTCCTACTTATAAGTGTGGAACGCGGCACACCCATAAATAGGATTCTACCTGACATAATTTTGCAGACACCCTGGGACCATGAACCATGTTATGATACCAAGTTTGTCACGACCCGAATTGGGGCACTGGCCATGATGGGCATCCTAAACCGTGGAGACCCGAGCGCCTCTTTTCTATCTGACATTCACGATCACCATTCACATACTATAAAGAGAAATAAAGAAATAAATAGAAGGAATCATGGTCATACTCTGAGTTCAATTGTTACAATACAGAATGAAATCAATAGACATCTAGACAATATCCATCTCAGTCTGTGAAATCTCTAATATATCAGAATATAATAACTTTTCTATAACTGGGACAAGGTCCCAGTCGGACCCAAAACTAAAATGCAAAATAATACTCTAGCAACAACAGGCCTTCCGAAATAAAGAAGGCTCACCAACTGCACACTTCGATTGAAAGATCCTACGGTTTGGTGGGAACCCTTGACTGAGCCTTAGACCCTAAAGTATAAGGGGTCAATAAAAATGTACTAGTATGTGAAACAACTCAAAATAGCATGCTTTTAACACAAGATAGATGAGAACATTTAATAAAAATAATGACCATATACGTAAGTAAAAATACATGGACATAATTTAGTGATCTCCAAAACAGTTCTTTGAAATCATGACTCACTCTTTGTTATTCTTCTGAGCTAGTCGGTATACTCTACAAATCTAAAATCCACGGGCAATGTGGAACCCTCCTTTGACTCGGCGGCCAAGCCTCTAATACAAGTAGCCACCAGGATTGGAGTGGTGATACCCCCCCATGTGAGCACACCACAGGAAATCCCCATAGGTGAGATGTCCTAAAAATGTTATATCATGTAGGATCATATATCATAAGTCCCGTATCGACAACTACGGTTTTCGCGATGAGCCCTTGCGCTTAAATGCCTTCTTCGGATAACCTACTAGCTCTCTTAAGCCTAACTTTTAGTTCTTTAATGAAAACACATTCATACTTTTCAAACATTCAACACTATCTTGATAAGGGCATGGAATCATCGAGTATCGTCATACCCGGATTTGCAAGTCAATCAAAATCATGTCACATCATGTCTGTGGCCTTTTTCACTTATTATCATATTCATAACCACCCTAGCTTTTAAACATCAGATGAGAGAGAGTTATCCAATATAGTTTTCATTCAAATATTTACCCAAACATCCTCCTCCCAATAGTAAAATCAATAGGTGGTCACCTTACATTTGTAATTACTTAAAATTCAAGAAAGATTGTTAATTTGACACAACGAGCATTTATCATATGAAAACACCCTTCCCAACATGTCATAAATAGTACCACTCCATGATCATTAAACAAGCACTCACCTAATAGTTTTTAGTTTAGAAAGTTCATGCCTATAAATAACCCATTACAATATAAATAAAAAATATCACGATATAAGTGGGGGTTTTGATCATTCATGCTCTCATTCAAACTTTCATTGCACCCCAAAACATAAATATATTGTTATATTCAAAATTCACGATAGATGGTTCAAGACAACATATAATTTCTTCAAAACAACTTCATGACATATATTTTTCAAACAATTTTAAACCCTTTCTTTATAAATATGATTGGGGATCCTTAATGAAATAAAAACAACAGAAAAATTATGCCCATGATGTTTAGAGAAGTCCCACATACCTTGGATTATAAGATTTGAAAAATGGAACACAAATCTTGATCCGTTTCTTGAAATCTTGAACTTAAGCATTGATTCTTGATTTTTTGTTCTTGGAGGAACCCTAGTTTGGTCTTACTTTTGTGAGTGAAAAGAGGGTCTTGTGTTGTAAAACTGATAATATCAAATATATTTGCATCAGTTGTCCCGTCTTTCTATTCACTAATTGAAGACATAATGAAGTAAATAATGTGTTTTGTATTTAACAATAAAGCCCTAAGCAGAAATGGTCGCAAAATCTCTGAAGCAAGACTCATTTAGTTACAAACAATCGGAGTGGTTAGAACATGAGACCTGTTCTGTTCTATGAGTTATCTGGTAGGAGAAGATGATTAAATGTGGAACAACAAAACCATTACAGCTTGAAATACTCTTGTTTGCAGTTGGTACATGGCCCTAATTTGGAAGACAAGTCTCTTGCAGAAACTGTGATAGATCAGGAAGAGCGAAGTTACTTAAAGGAGAAGTAGCGTTTGAGTGTGAAAAGATGGAGGACTCAGAAGAAGAGACGATATTTGAATATGAGATAACTAATGATGAAAATGAGGTATCTCTTCGAAAATAACTCTCACAAACTATGGAAGAATTCTCAACTTTTTTTAGGAGGATTTACGTTAAGTCAGTCTAGTTATTTATTCCCAAATTAGTTATTCTGTATGTGCACTTTTCGGTGGCAAGCCAATAATTTGTTATTACTCTGCTTATGAATTTTGTTTTCTTATCTGCGCCATAGTAATAAGTAATAATGTGAGTACCTTTTTAGGACACATGTTTCAACAGAAACTCAAGATCCCACTCGTTCTGAGATGCCAGAACAGGCTAACATGTTGTTTCTTTATACGGGAAAATTTGTGCGTAGGACAGATTCATGAAGGAAAACAGACACAAGCTTTCATTGTTGATACAAATGTGGAAATTCAGAATAGTACTAAGAAAGATAACGTTGACAGATTTAGCTTTTGAAATTACCTCGAAGTAACATCCAGGATTCGTATGATCCTTGGATGTGTCAATATGAATCTACAAGGTCTACTAATCTAGAAATCAAATTGACTCAAATTCTTCAAAAAAACAAAAACAAAATCAATTCTCTATGGGAATAAGGAGGAATAAATTTCATCCATGTCATTCAACTTTGTGTCTGTTACACAAAAGTGACTTTTCTTTTATTTATTACACAAAAGTCACTTTATTTTCCTTCGGCCATCACAAAGTCACTATAGCCGAATTTTACAAAAATCTCATCGGAAAAATGATGTGGCAAAATGCTCTAAATTTTAATTTAAGAGAATATAATATATTACCCATATCTTGAACTTTTTTATATGTGCCCGACCCGATTTTTCTTATGAATTATATAACAAAAGAAAATCAATTTATCAATAGATTAGGCTACCTAGTGAAGACTATTTTCATAAAAAAAATTGATTGATTTTTTTATGAAATAAAATTATACTTATATATTCTTAAAATCCTCTAAAGTTGAGACGTGTTGGTAATTATTTTATTCCTCTAATATTATGGCATGTAGTAGATAAAATTATTTTTCCCCTTCTAAAATTGTGACATGTAGTTGATCAAATTATTTTTTTCATACATTTTTTAATTTCCACTTGGGCCTTTTCATTCGGTATATCATAATAATATGCTAAACTACTCTATTTATTGAGTTTGTCTTTATATTTTTAATTATTTTACTAGTCGATTGATTCTTTTAAAAGTTTTTATTATAATATTCAATTTCTGATAAATTACATACTGTTTAATTAATTTAATTGATAAATACAAAAATTAAATATCCTATAATTTCTTTATCTATTAAAGTACTTATATTTTATAAATTTTATTAACACAACTGTTATTATAACATTAATTGTACAAATTTTGACAATACTTATTCAATGACACAATTTAAAACATTTTCTTTTAAAACTATCTTTAGTATGTTGATTTATTTTCAAACAATTAAAATATTTTTTTTTAAATAATATCATATATGTATTTCAATTTTATGTGTTTTGAAGAATTTATCTTGTTTGTCACTCTTTGTAACGCCCCGTAGTTTTTCTAGACTCGATATCACTTAGGAGCATGCTTAATGATGCTGACAACTTGAATGATGTTTTTTTTCTAAGTGTAAAAAGAAAAGGATTTAAGTCACATTTTGAGCTCCTAATCTTTGATGATTTTATTTTCGACCTTCTCGGTCTTAGAATGTCGATTTGTAAGTTGATTCATGATCGAGGGTGTCAAAGGTACATCTCGGGTAAGTTTCAAAAATTTTGGACAAGCGAAAGAGCATGTTTGAAAGTCCAAAACAGTAGTTGGGCACAATTAGCGCGCGACACACGCTCCAAACCCATGCCTGGGTAGCATGCGATAGAGCATGTAGCGCACGCTCCATTTCGGGTTTCCAGAGCGCGCGATGAACGCTCCCCAAAAACTTTCAGCTTTCAGGTACATTTTCCAGGGGCGTTTGGGTCAATTCCACCCACTTTAATTCAGCCTAAGCACCATCTTTCAATACCAAAATAGCACTTTATCCTCCTAAATTCATATTCTCCCCAAATTGAAATCATCCTCCCTTTCCCAAGAACAAAAACCCTAGCTCTTAAGCCAAGATTTCGAGAAAACAAATCAACATTCGAGTTTCATCTTTCAAATCCATCAACATCTATAAACATCTTTTTCTGTCTATCAAATCTCTAATACATACGAAATTAGCGAATTGTCTGAAACTGGGACAACGCCACCAGTGGACCTAAACAAAAGTAAATAATAAGTGATCGAAAATAAATAGTCCTTCTAGAATAAATAAGCCTCACCAACTGCACACTTCATTTCTGTCTAAATAACTCTATGGCTTAGCAGAACCTCTAGACTGAGTCTCAGACGCCGAAATATAGGGGGTCAATACAATTGTTCTAGTACACAGAGCTATCCAAAATAATGTGTATATATATAACATAGATGAGAGAAAGTCTAAAATATCATGCATGAAATATATTTACTTATTGGTAAAGGTTTAGAAACCTAGCTCATGATCGAAATCGTGTTTTGCCAATACGGGTTATTATGTTACCCGAAAAGGGAAATTATATGCTGGCGACGGCTCTGTGGCATAGTAAATAAGCAGATACTCAAGCCCTTGTGACAATACGCTGAGTCAAGGGAAGATTCCATATAGCCTGTGGCATTGTACAATTGTAGAGCGTACGACCTAACTCAGAAGTAATACAAAGATTAGAACTACATTGTCAAAATTATTTTAAGATCATTGAAATTGCCCATGTGTTTTAACTATTTCATGCATGATATTTTAGACTTTCTCTCATCTATGTTATATATATACACATTATTTTGGATAGCTTTATGTACTAGTACAATTGTATTGACCCCCTATATTTCAGCGTCTGAGGCTCAGTCTAGAGGTTCTGCTAAGCCATTGAGTTATTTAGACAGAAATAAAGTGTGCAGTTGGTGAGGCTTATTTATTCCAAAAGGCCTATTTTATTTCGGTCACTTATTATTTACTTTTGTTTAGGTCCACTGGTGGCCTTGTCCCAGTTTCAGACAGTTCGCTAATTTCGTATGTATTAGAGATTTCACAGACAGAAAAAGATGTTTATAGATGTTGATGGATTTTCTTTCGTATTGATATACTTAACTAAGGACATGACCATGATTCCATAATGATTTATATTTTTGCATCTTTTCTTTATTATATGAGTATTGTGCATGAGTACAAGATGTAAAAGAGCGCTCGGGCCTCCATGGTCCGGGATGCTCGTACGACCAAGTCCTCCATTTGGGTCATGAAAAACTTGGTATCAGATCCACTTCTGTGTCAGTCCTATCGATGTGGGCCAGATATCAAACTGAGTGTAAGTAAATCCTGGTAAGGAGGGGTAAACCTCAGTCCTGAGTGTAGGAAAATCCCATTTGTTAGAGTAAACCTCAACGAGGATGTTGATTCCATAAGGGAGGTGTATGTAACACCTCAACTTAGGAAGGAGTCTCTTATCAACAAAACATAAGAGGGATGCTGGGTATATAAGTAAGAAAGCCTTACTCTCTAGTGATACACTTTAAAGTTGTGCGGGCCTGGGCCTAGAGCGGACAACATCACTAGTGGGTTAGGGAGTTACAGGGGCCTCTCGGGCCTTCATGGTTTGGGATGCCCCTCGTGGCCAGGGCCTCTAGTCCGGTCATTAAAGAATGGTATCAGAGCACAATTCATCGTCCCAAAGTGTCTGCAAAATTGTGTCGGGTAGAGTCTTGTTTATGGGTGTGTAGCGCGCCTTACTTATAAGCAAGAGGCTACTAGGATTTTAGGAATGTCTCCCTTCTTTGTAGTTGATTTTGTGCTGTAGCGTCTGAATGTCCTCTAATCAATAGTCTCTTGTATTTCAAAAAAAAGCTATCATTCCTCCATGCCATTCTAATGAATAGAATGCCCAAACTGAAGATGTCTGTCCTACCCATGGGATGAGGACACATAATAGGCTCATACTTCTGAATTTGTTGCTGCCCTGGGAATCCCTCCTATTCCGACCAGCCCACCAAGGGCACATAGGGCTCTCCGGTCTGGGACTAACCACACCCAACCTCCTCAGAGAGAGATATCAAATACTAATTTTAGATAGTCGATACATATAATTGCATAATTTATGGCTTCACAGACCCGATGGTTGGAGGATGTTGGGTCTACGTTGGGTGCATTTGAGAGTACACGGGTGGGTCAGTTTATGAGGTTGAACCCGCCTAAGTTTATGGGTACAAAGGTGGAGGAGGAACCATAAGAGTTTGTCGATGACATAAAGAAAATATGTGATATATATTGATAAAGTGGAAGGGGTTGAGATAGCGGCATATCATCTAAAAGAGGTAGAAAATCAATGGTACAATGAGTGGAAAGATTTAAGGGGAGATAATGCTGAGCCTTCTTTATGAGGCTAATTTATGAAAGCCTTCCTGGATCGGTTCTTTCCCCAGGAGTTGAGAGAGTCCAAAGATAAAGAGTTCATGAACTTGAAATAGGGGAAGATGAGCATTAAGGAGTACAACCTGAAATTCTATCAGCTATACCTTTATGCTACGGAACCGGCGGGCAACATAAGGGCCTGTTTGCAGAAGTTTGCATCTGATATCTCAAATGACATGGTGTTGGAGTGCAAATGGTAAATTTTGAACAGAGAGATGGATTTATCCATATTATCCATTCACATGCAACAGGTTGAAGAGCAGAAGAAGAGAGCTGCTGAAGCAAGGAAGAAGAATAGATAGGCCAAGAGGGACAAACCGGCAGACCAGAACTATAGTCAGCACCAAGATGGTAATTGGGGTAACAGGTGGCTGAATAAAAAGTTTTGGAGTCATGCCCAGTCATTAGCCAGCATCCCGGTGCTCCGACCTCTAGTTGATCGGCGGTTTCAGAATTTTCAGCCTAACTATGGATCGAGAATGTAAAGAACTCAGTCTCAGGGGAGTGTAGCTCATACTCCTTGGTCATACCCACACTGTGGAAAATGTGGGAAGGATCATCCGTGGCCATGTAAGTTTGGTAATCTTAGTTGCTATTCTTGCAGCCAACCAGGCCATATCAAAAGAGATTGCCCAACAACGAGAGAAAATATTGGGGTACTAGAGAAAATATTGGGGTACTAAGTCTCAAGCTAATTCGTCACCACCACTACCACCTCCCAAAGGTAATACTTCAGCTAGCGGGAGAGATCACAATTGGTTGTATGCTTTATCAAATCGCCAGGAGGCAGAGGCCTTGCCAAATATAGTCACGGGTACGTTACAAATTTTCTCCCATGATGTGCATGTGTTACTTAATCCCAAGTCTACTTTGTGTTATGTGATCCCATATATGGCAGTCGGTTTTGGGTTTGAGCTCAAAGTTATTGCGGAACTTTTCTCTGTTTCCACTTCTGTAGGTAATTTTGTTGTGTCTATGAGGCTATATAATAATTGTGTTGTGTCCATTTATACCCGTGATACCATGGCATACCTCATAGATCTTGATATGGTTAATTTTGATGCTATTTTAGAAATGTACTGGCTCCATTCGTATTATTCCACACTAGACTGTAGAACCCGAAAGGTTACTTTCTCTTTTCCCAATGAACCAGTGATAGAATATGAGGGGTATTCTTTAGCACCTAGGGGTAAATTCATATCTTATCTCAGACCCCATAAGCTTATTTCCAAAGGTTGTTTGTATCATCTTATTCGGATCAAAGATTCAAATGCTGAAAGTCCTTCTCCTCAGTTTGTCCCTGTGGTTAATGAATTTCCAGAAATCTTTCCCGATGATCTCCTAGGAATACCACCTGATAGGGAGATAGATTTTGGTATTGATTTATTGCCAAACAACTGTCCTATTTTTATTTTGCCATATAGAATGGCTCCTGCAGAATTGAAGGAGTTAAAAGAATAGCTAACAGATCTTCTTGACAAAGGCTTTATCCATCCTAGTGTTTCTCCTTGGGTTGCACCTGTACTCTTTGTGTGTAAGAAAGATGGTTCCCTCTATATGTGTATAGACTATCGTCAGTTAAATAAGGTCACTGTTAAAAAAATATCCCCTTCCTTGAATTAATGATCTCTTTGACCAACATCAGGGTGCTAAGTATTTTTCAAATATAGACCTTCGTTTGGGGTATCATCAGTTAAAGGTTAGGGAGGCTGATATTCCCAAAACAACTTTCTGAACCCAATATGTCCATTATGAATTCTTAGTCATGCCCTTTGGATTGACTAACGCCCCCGCAACCTTCATGGACCTAATGAATAAGGTGCTCTACTAGTTTCTAGATCTATTTGCCATAGTCTTCATTGATGAGATTTTAATTTATTCTAATATTAAGGAGGATCATGCTAGTGACCTTTAAATCATCTTTCAAACCCTCAAATATCATAGATTATATTCAATATTTTCCAATTGTGAATTCTGGCTTGGTGTTATTGCTTTCTTGGGGCATACTATGTCTAGTGAGGGGATTATGAATAATCCCAAAAAGATTAAGGCAGTGAGAAAATGGCCCAGGCCCACGACTACAATCGATATCCGGAGCCTTTTGGGTTTGGCGGGGTATTACCGACGGTTTATAGAAAGTTTTTCTTCCATAGCTTCTCCACTTACCAGGTTGACATAGAAAAAGGTGAATTTTTTGCGGTCTGATTCTTATGAGAATAGTTTCTGGAAGTTGAAGGACAAGTTGACTACTGCACCTATTCTGACCCTTCCCAAGGGTACAAAGGGTTAAATAGTGTACTGCGATGAGTCTTGGGTTGGACTTGGGTGTGTATGTATGCATCATGGAAAGGTGGTAGCTTATGCATCTAGGCTGTTGAAGGTGCACGAGCGAAATTAACCTAAACATGAATTAGAGTTAGCGGTTATGGTGTTCGCACTTAAAATGTGGCAGCATTATCTTTATGGGGTTCATGCTGATATATTTACTGACCACAAAATTTTATAGTATGTTTTCTCGCAAAATGAATTAAATCTCAGGTACAGGCGTGGGTTGTATTTGTTGAAGGATTATGACATGAGCCTGCACTATCATCCAGACAAGGCAAATGTGGTGGTCGACGCCCTCAGTATATTATCTATGGGCAGTTTTTCTCATGTTGAGGAAAAAAAGAGGCAGATGGTGAAAGATATTCATCGGCTTGCAAATATAGGGGTGCGACTTCTATATTCCGAAGATGGAGGAGTAGTTGTGCATGAAATAGCTAAAATCCTCCCTATGTGCGGAAGTTAAGGAGAAGCAGGTCGAGGATCCCATCATGAAGCAGATTAGTGATGGCATTTTAAGTTTGAGGTGATGGGATTTTAAGATATCAGGGTAGGCTATGCATACTGAACGTAGATGGTTTGTGAGAGAGGATCCTCGATGAAGCTCACACTTCGAGGTATGTTGTTCATCCAGACTCTACTAAAATGTATCATGACCTTAAGGCAATATATTGGTGGAATAATATGAAGCGTGATGTTGCTGATTTTGTTTCCAAATATTTGAATTGCCAAAAAGTTAAAGTGGAGGATCTGAGGTAAGGTGGTACTTCTCAAGAGATAACCTTGCCTATGTGGAAGAGGGAGATGATCAATATGAATTTTATCACGGGGCTTCCAAGGTCCTGAAAACAATATGATTCCATTTTGGTGATCGTAGACTGGATGACCAAGTCAGCTCACTTTCTGCCTGTGAGGACTAACTATTCGGGAGACGATTATGCCAAGTTGTAAATTGGGGAAATAGTTTGTTTGCATGGGGAGCCAGTATCCTTTATATCCTATCGAGGTATATAGTTCTCTTCACAGTTTAGGCGGTCTTTCCAGAGGGGTTTAGGTACCCAAGTTAACCTGAGAACTGCATTCCACCCCCAGATGGATGGGCAAACTGAACGCACTATTCAAACCTTTGAGGATTTGTTGAGGACCTTTGTAATTGATATCAACAGTAGTTGGGTTGATCATTTGTCATTGATAGAGTTCTCCTACAATAATAACTATAATTCCAGCATTAAGATGGCTCCTTTTTAAGCACTTTATGGAAGGAGATGTAGATCACCGATTGGGTGGTATGAAAAAGGTGAAATGCGGTTATTTTGGCCTGGTCTTGTTCATAAAGCAATGAAGAAGGTGAAAATCATTAGAGAATGACTTAAGATAGCTCAGAATTAATAGAAGTCCTAGACCGATGTTAGGAGAAGAGGATTGGAGTTTTACGTTGGTGATTGGGTATTTCTAAAAGTCTCCCCTATGAAGGGAGACATGCAATTCGAGAAGAAGGGGAAGCTAATTCCTTACTATATAGGACCATATCAGATTGTGAGAAGGATAGGTAAGGTTGCTTATAAGTTAGAGTTGCCTGCAAATCTGGCTTATGTTCTTCCTGTATTTCATGTTTCCACGTTAAAGAAGTGTATTGGAGATCAATCACTAGTGTTGCCTCTAGAGGAGATCAATGTGAAAGACTCCTTGTCATACGAGGAAGAACCCGTTGCAATCTTGGATCGCTAAGTTCAAAAGTTGAGGAGTAAGGAAATAGCTTCAGTCAAGGTGATGTGGAAGAATCAAAAAGAGGAGGAAGCTACTTGGGAGTCAAAATATGACATGCGAACTAGATACCCAAAACTCGTTGAGATAGTGGGTAATGACATAGAAGGTTCCACTCATTTACACTCACTATATTCTTTTTTTCTTACATTTTTTTCCTTGGTATGTTTGAAATCATCCCTATTTGTGTCCTAAACCATAATTTAGGGGGGATAATGTAACGCCCCGTAGTTTTTCTTCACTCGATATTACTTAGTAGTATGCTTAAAGATACTGACAACTTGAATGATATTATTTTTTAAGTGTTAAAGAAAAGGACTTAGTCATATTTTGAGCTCCTAATCTTTGATGATTTTATTTTTGACCTCTCGGCCTTAGAATGTCGATTTGTAAGTTGATTCATGATCGGGGGTGTCAAAGGTACATCTCGGGTAGGTTTAGAAAATTTCGGACAAGCGAAAGGGCATGTTTGGAAGTCCAAAACAATAGCTAAGTGAAATTAGTGCGTGGCACACTCCAGATCCACGCCTGGGAAGCATGAGGCGTACGCTCCATTTCGGGGTTCCAGAGCGCGCGACCCACGCTCCTAAAAAACTTTCAGCTTTCAGTTACGTTTTCCAGGGGAGTTTGGGTCAATTCCACCCACTTTAATTCATCCTAAACACTGGATTTTAGTCCCAAAACAACACTTTAGCCCCCCAAATTCATATTCTACCCAAATTGAAATCATCCTACCTTTCCCAAGAACAGTAACCCTAGCACTTAAGCTAAGATTTTAAGAAAACATATAAACATTCGGGTTCCATCTTTTAAATATCATAATCTAAGGTACGTGAGTGTCATACCCCTTTTTCTAACCCCCAAAAAAAGATTTGGTTTTAAGGGTCGAAAGGGTTTTCATTATTAAAGTGACAAAATGAAGATTTGTTCTGAAAAAGGATTATTTTTACATTTAAAAAAAAAAAAACTCAGAGTCGCCACTCGGCATAATATGATGTGCCAAGTCACCATTGGAAAATCCTCTTCAAAACGATTTTTGACTCTTAAACTGATCCACGAACAGAGATTCTGGCTAAGAAATTCTGTTGACCAAGGGGAAGGTGTTAGGTACCCCTCGATCCCAGGGTTTGACTACGGTCGCTTGGTGGAGTGTATTGGCTATTTTGGCATTACGAATGTATAAACCACACAAAACACATAAAACAACTAATCAAAACAAACAAACAAAACAAATCAAGATTTAGTATTCAGTCCAATTATACAGTCCAAAAATAGAAAATACAAAAATATAAATCCTACGCTAACCAACACTAATCCTAAACTACGCTCCAATGTTTTACCCGACGCCTCGGGCCTTCATCACGAACGTCCTTCCGAATACAAGATCTTGCGGGGCATTCCCCGATGACAAATACAAATTTCCTCGGGGCATTCCCAACCCTTGGGATTTTTGATGCAAGCACATGTCGATGGGACAGACTACATTCATGACTCCAATTTGCCGAACAGAAGTACTGAGCGAAATCAGTCTACTTGGAGAACAACTCTAGATTATGGGCGAGAGACCTAGGCTAATAATAAGACAAAGGCCAACACAAAGAATACCGGACCCACCGAGGGTTGCCTACGTATCCCATCCCGAGGGAAGGGAATCAGGTATGCGTAGTTCATCCAGATTGGATAATTAACGATTAATAAATAAATTGACCCTAACTTAAGAGACACAACCAAAAACAAACGAATAAAAACTTTTTTGGATTTTCAACTAGACATTTCAACTAAGATTGACACCACCAATTATGAAAAAAAAATCTTTTTGGTATTTTGTTTTTGACCAATAAGTAGAAAAAGCAAACAAAACCCTTTTTTTTTGTTGAACTTACGGTACCTTGAGAAGATAAATGCAAAACATAAAAAAAAAATCTTTTTGAGTTTTTGGATCGTGAAGAACAAAAGCCCTAAAGAACTCTAAAATAAACTATGACACTCCTTTTGATTCATTCTTTTCAACTCACTCTTTTTCTTTTTTTTTCTATATTTTCTTCTTTTCTTTTTTCTTTTTTGTTTTTGCCTACGCACCTTACTCCTAACAATTTTTTTTTCAAATCAGTCCGTCAAATGACCACGTTACCCTTAAAGATGCAACAATTAGCACGTAGAGATGCTTTAGAGATGAGTCTCCTATAAAGGGCCATGTGAGTCCCGCTAGGTCTCAGTATGATGCACATAAGCATGACCTAAAGGCTGACCTACGTTGTGGTTCACTAACAAGGCTGTTCGGGGGGGGGCGTATGGTCGATAGTGGCTGCTTTGCTTTCCATCTACTCCATAACACCGACAGCTCCCCCCACCGAAATAAGGGTGACTCAACTAGAGGTCGTGTACAGCACGTGTACTGTGGACTTGTTGCAGAAAGAAGGCCGGGGGGTGGACACATGATGACAGATATAAAGCGGTAACACATAGGATAAATACTACAAACAAAGAGCACGAAAACGCACAAAAGTGAACACAATAACACGAACAATAATCCCAAACAATGCTTATACACTCATAAGGCCAAACAAAGCCGATAAGACTCCAAAATATAGCTCGAATTCTGAAAACTTATCACTGTCCCCAGCAGAGTTGCCAGAGCTGTCACGCCCCTTTTTCTAACCCCCAAAAAAAGATTTGGTTTTAAGGGTCGAAAGGGTTTTCATTATTAAAGTGACAAAATGAAGATTTGTTCTGAAAAAAGATTTTTTTTACATTTAAAAAAAAAAATCAAAGTCGCCACTTGGCATAATCTGATGTGTCAAGTCACCATTGGAAAATCCTCTTCAAAACAATTTTTCACTCTCAAACTGATCCGCGAACAGGGATTCAAGCTAAGGAATTCTGTTGACCAAGGGGAAGGTGTTAGGCACCCCTCGATCCTGTGGTTTGACCACGGTCGCTTGGTGGAGTGTATCGGCTATTTTGGCATTACGAATGTATAAACCACACAAAACACATAAAACAATCAATCAAAACAAACAAACAAAACAAATCAAGATTTAGTATTCAGTCTAATTATACAGTCCAAAAATAGAAAATACGAAAATATAAATCCTACGCTAACCTACACTAATCCTAAACTACGCTCCAATATTTTACCCGACGCCTCAGGCCTTTATCACGAACGTCCTTCCGAATACAAGATCTTGCGGGGCATTCCCCGATGACAAATACAAATTTCTTCGGGGCATTCCCCGCCAAATGAATACAATTGATCCAAAAGTGGTAAAACAAAACCATTCAACATACATTTCAGGCATTCACCAATCCAAAATTTTTAAATTTTCCTACCCCTATCGTTTGCCTAACAATTATCAACCTAAAACGTGACACTATCGAATTTAACAAAAGTCGATGCTTATCCCGAATCAAGCGACTATCAATGAATCAACATAAAGTAATATTCACTTTTATCAATGTTTTAATTCCCACCTCCAAATTCAACTCAAGATTCCAGCATAACATTCACGTCTACTATTTTTAACAATCCACAACCACTATCAATAAAATCAAACGATAAATCAAAATCACCAAATATTCACATCATATCACGCTTCACACCCATCAATCACATATAATGAAATAAAAATGAGAAGGGACAGAGTTGGACCTTAATTGACGATTTTATTTTGATCAAATTGAATTACTCAGGTGTGAGCACCACAGAACCTAAACGGCAAACCCATCAACTTGAATGCAATCTACTTCGACCAAAACCAAGATTCCAGAATAAAGAAAGACCAAAATTTAAGTTGACTGTAGTTATTGAACTCCGGCGTAGAAACCAACGAGTTGGGTCGATAGAAACCAACGAGTTGGGTCGATTTGATATATTTATGGTGGTTTACGGAGGAAGGAGATGGTGATATGGGTTTTTCAATGGATTTTGGATACGGTGTTCTGGAAAGATTTTGCCAGAACGAACAGAAACAGAGAGGTTTTAGGGATTTTTCAATGTGGGTTTGACCGGAGCAGTCAAAGAGACGATTGTGGTTGCCTAGCCGGAGCTCCAGCGAGATCTGGTCACCGAAACGGAGCTCTCCGTGCAGTTTCTCTCAATCGCCGACCCCTTTCCCCTCTCAAACTTCTCTTAATTTCGCTCAACTTCACTGCGTGTGTGCGTGATGTAACTTCACTGCGTGTGTACGTGATGTATGTTCTTCAGTTATGATGAGTGATGATGGAGGATTCTGTGAGAGTTTGTTTCATGTATTTATCCTGGAGAAAGAGATAAATTTTGTGTAGTGTGTGTATTGTTGATGATGAATTTTTTTTTTTGGTCTCTCGGTCCTTTTTGTGAGGAAGAAGAAGAGAAAAAAATAATCTCCCCTGTGCGTGGATATTGTGTGTGTGTATATGCTGTGAGGTTAGGATGGGGTAGTGAGGTAGGGTAGGTGTTGTTTTTTAATTGGAGGGATAAGGGTTAGGTGTCTATTTTTGTTTGAGTAGGTTGATAGGATGAGATGTAAAGGGGTTAGGATTGGATAGAATTTGTTAGGGAGTTTGTTATTATTATTTTTTATTATTTTGTGAGGGTATAATAACATGGATGAGGGTACATGGTAGGATAAGGTAAAATTGGGTAAATTAATCTTTCGGAGGGAAAAAATTACGCGTCTACATCATGCCCCCTTTGAATGTAAACACACAGTGTTTTCAGGCAAAGAAGTAAACAACGAGACCGAATTTTGTCCTGATCATTATTCAAAGAGAGAAGTAAAAGAAAGAAGGACAATCGGCTCCTGTCGGACACCCTATCTACCCAAGTCATGAGGAAATCACAAGTATCTCAAAGGGTTGGAAGAGAAGTGGATTATACCGAGTTGGAGAATCGAGTGAGGTTCCATCGAGGTTCCGGTCTGCGGCTCTAACATTACATCAAAAATGAAAATTACAAGTTAAAACATAATTGTAATTACAAAATCCTATATATATAACTTCTTTTGGCTCTTGACTCGACTTTTATCACCCTATTCTTCAGGCGGGCTCCTAACTTGCAATTTCTTTCAACTTGTTGCTTGGCTTTCAATTACTTCGCTTTTGTTGCACTACTTTTCATTTCTTCACCCTATTCTCCAGTAGGGTCCTGAATTGAAAGTAAATTCTCATTTTTCAGGAGGGTCTTGAACATAAAGTAAAATCCCATTTTTCAGGAGGGTCCTGAACAACAAGTAAAATCCCATTTTTCAGGAGGGTCCTGAACAAAAGTAAAATCCCATTTTTCAGGAGGGTCCAGAACATAAGTAAAATCCCATTTTTCAGGAAGGTCCTGAACATAAAGTAAAATTCCATTTTTAAGGCGGGTCATGAACAAAAGTAAAATCCCATTTTTAGGAGGGTCCTGAACATAAAGTAAAATTCCATTTTTCAGGAGGGTCTTGAACAGAAAGTAAAATGCCATTTTTCAGGAGGGTCCTGAACATAAAGTAGATTCCCATTTTTCAGGAAGGTCCTGAACATAAAGTAAAATCCCATTTTTCAGGAGGGTCCTAAACATAAAGTAGATTGCCATTTTTCAGGAGGGTCCTGAACATAAAGTAAAATCCCATTTTTCAGGAGGGTCCTGAACATAAAGTAGATTCCCATTTTTTAGGAGGGTCCTGAACATAAAGTAGAATCCCATTTTTCAGGAGGGTCCTGAACGAAAAGTAAAATCCCATTTTTTAGGAGGGTCCTGAACATAAAGTAAAGTCTCACGGATGTGCATTTCTAATGTTAGCTGAATTAAGTGAAGCGAATTTGCCCCTATTTCAACAAAGAAAATTTGTTAGTTAAAAACTTAGTGGTGGTTTGCAGATCTTGGCTTCTCAGGTATCTGCCCAGCACTCATTATTTTCATCTTTGTTCTAAATCGCTAACACTTGCCCTGTCTTGCCGCATCATCGACCCAGATCCAGATTGAGGGAAGTGAGTTCTGACTCGAACAATGGGCTTCCATTTTACCATGCCTCTGAGGTGCACCCTTTTCCCAAATCTGAATGCTTCCACGAATCCAACAGCCTGTCGGTTGATAGAATTCCTTTGTTTCGTGTTGAATTATGATCATATTTCTTTCCTGTGCTGTTCCTTGGCTTTTCCTTATATAATCGAAAAGACTGGTAGTAAATTTTGAAATCCTTTCTCGCTTGTTTTGACACAGACTTGACTTAAAATGTAAAGAAATGATGGTGACTTTTATTTTGATAAATGACATAAAAAGATAAAAAGCATGAATATGTAAATGAAATAAAAAGGCAATGTCCCATAGTCTAAAAGAAAACTTATCTGAATATGACAACCAACTCCAATGAGTATGACATTCATTTTGGATTGAGCTGCCTGATCTTCCTATCCAAACTCCCTATTTGTTGTTGAGTTCGTGCCTTTACCGCTGAGCCGCTTCTTCAAATCCATTGGACTCATACATCACATTTGATTGACGACATCTTAAAAGACTTTCGCCAACAAATCTCTTTCTTTTCACTTTTCACTTTTCTCTTGAACTCTCCATCGCCTTACGGTGCCCGTGAGGGTTTTCACCAATAAGACTCCCTCATTTTTATTTCTCTCTACTCACCATCACCTTATGGTGCCTGCAAGGGTTTTTACCAATAAAACTCTCTCATTTTCATTTCTCTCAACTCACCATCGCCTTATGATGCCCACGGGGGTTTTCACCAATAAGACTCTCTCATTTTTGTATTTCTTTCCTGATTTCTTATGCTGAGGGAAACAAGTGGTACCTCACAATGTATCATCACATCCACTGCATACTTAGCCTTATCATTATCAAAAATTGATCTGAAGGACTTTCTTTGGTTGTAACTTGGCTTTTGGTTAAGGTTAGAAAAGATGGTAAGGGGCTAATGATACTTGAAGTGGGGGTGGGACTTACAACTTTTGGAATCGAGTCAAACAACACATTAACTCATGCCCCAGCTTTGTCGACTAGGTGAATCTTAGATATTTATTTGGTTGGACCAAGCCCAAAATAGGGAAGCCTACGTATCTCACTCCCGAGAGAGGAGAATCAGGTCGCACGTAGTTCCATCAGCTTGTTCTTTGTTTTGATTTGATTTTGATTGATTTTTTTTTAATTTTCAAACTCTTTCTTTTATTCTCATTTCCTCTACATTTATCTTTGACTCTATTTTGATTCCAAAAGAGGGATATGCAAGAAAATTAAAACGAAGCTCAAACGGGTAAACAAAGGATGACACAATGTTTGGATAGAAGAATAAAATGCCTTCATCATATCAATCTTTAAAAATGCAAGTACTAAACATGCAATAAAATCAACAAAGGATCAAGTATCATACATAATATCTTTTGACCGCATCAGCATTGATAGCCATTTCTGCTATTTTCCCTTCAGTATCTGTCAAATATAAGGCTCCATTGGGTAAAACTTTCTTCGCAACGAAGGGAACTTGCCAGTTAGGGGAGAACTTACCTTTTGCTTCAACTTGGTGAGGAAGGATACGTCTCAATACCAACTGGCCAACTTCAAAATTCCTGGGACGGACCTTTTTGTTATACGCTCGAGCCATCCTCCTCTGATACAACTGGCCATGACACACAGACGCTAGCCTTTTTTCCTCAATCAAACTCAAATGTTCCAGTTGGGTTTTTACCCATTTGTCATCATCAATCTCTGCTTTTACAATGACTCAAAGAGAGGGAATTTCAACTTCTGTAGGGATGACTGCTTCTGTCCCATACACTAATAAATATGGAGTTGCCCCTGTTGAAGTGCGAACAGTGGTGCGATAACCTAGCAATGCAAATGACAACTTTTCATGTCACTGTCTAGACCCTTGTACTATTTTTTGTAGTATCTTTTTTATATTCTTATTGGCGGCTTCTACAGCACCATTGGCCTCTGGGCGATATGGAGTATAATTTTGATGTACGATCTTAAACTGTTGACATACTTTTTGCATTAAATGACTATTGAGATTGGCAGCATTGTCTGTAATGATCATCTTAGGAATTTCAAATCTACAAATGATATTGGCATGAACAAAGTCCACCACAACCTTCTTTGTCACTGACTTGAAAGTTACTGCTTTTACCCACTTTGTGAAGTAGTCAATGGCTACCAAAATGAATCTATGTCCATTTGATGCCTTCGGCTCAATCTGTCCAATCACATCTATTCCCCAAGCCAAGAACGGCCACGGAGCGGCCATTGCATGCAACTTAACAGGAGGAGAACTTATCAGATCACCGTGTACCTGACATTGATGACACTTTTGAACAAATTGAATAGAATCCCTTTCCATAGTAAGCCAGTAATAACCTGCTCGAAGAATCTTCTTTGACAAGACATGACCGTTCATGTGTGACCCGCATACCCCAGAGTGTATTTCAACCATGATTGCCGAGGCTTCTCTTGCATCTACACACCTTAAAAGTCCCAGATATGGGGTCCTCTTATATAAGATCCCCCCACTTAAGAAAAATCCACTAGCCAAATGGCTAATAGTCCTCTTTTGATCATTGGTGGCATATGATGGGTATTCTCCTAACTGAATGTACTGCTTGATATCCAAGAACCAAGGTTCTCTATCGAGCTCTTCTTCAACCGCATTACAGTAAGCATGCTAATCATGACTCTGTATATGCACTGGATCGATATAGGCTTTGTCAGGATGTTGGAACATTGAAGACAGAGTGGCTAAAGCATCAGCAATTTCATTACGAATCCTTGGAATATGCCTAAATTTTAATAACACAAACCGTTGACATAGCTCCTGCAAGCATTGTCGATACGGGATGAGCTTTAAATCTCGCGTCTCCCAATCACCTTGAATTTGATGGACGAGCAAATCCGAATCCCCCAACACCAATAATTCTTGGACTCCCATATCAACAGCTAACCTCAAACCAAGAATGCATGCTTCATACTCTGCTATATTGTTAGTACAGTAGAATCGAAGTTGTGCTGTTATCGGGAAATATTGTCCCGATTCAGAGATAAGAACCGCAACTATTCCGACTCCTTTCTTATTGACAGCTCCATCGAAGAATAACCTCCAACCTGGATCAGCATCTATAATGACTTCATCGACACACGATATTTTTTCGTCAGGAAAATATGTCTTTAATGGATCGTACTCCTCATCGATGGGATTCTCAGCAAGATGATCTGCCAAGGCTTGGGCTTTCATGGCAGTTCGAGTCACATATACAATGTCGAACTCAGTAAGCAATATTTGCCACTTTGCCAATCGACCCGTCGGCATAGGCTTCTGAAAGATATACTTTAAAGGATCCATGCGGGAGATGAGATAAGTAGTATAGGATGAGAGATAATTCTTCAACTTCTGTGCTACCTAAGTTAGGGCACAATATGTCCTTTCAAGAAGAGTATACTTGGCCTCATATGTGGTGAACTTCTTGCTAAGATAATAAATAGCCTTCTCCTTTTTGCCCGTGACATCATGTTGACCCAGGACACAACCGAAAGAATTGTCCATGACTGATAAATATAAGATCAAAGGCCTACCAGGCTCCGGGGGTACCAGCATGGGCGGATTTGACAAATATCTTTTGAATCAATTGAATGCTTCCTGACATTCTTCAGTCCATTTTACCGCAGCACTCTTTTTCAGCAACTTGAATATGGGATCACAAGTGGTTGTGAGTTGAGAAATAAACCTGCTAATATAGTTTAGTCTACCAAGCAAACTCATCACCTCTGTCCTATTCTTAGGCGGGGGCAAATCCTGAATGGCTTTGATTTTCGAGGGATCCAATTCAATTCCCCGACGGCTACTACAAACCCCAACAGCTTTCTAGACGGAACTCCAAATACATATTTTGCCTGGTTGAGCTTGAGATTATACCTGCAAAGCCTTTCAAAGAACTTTCTTAAATCTTTAACATGGTCGGCCAGACTTTTTGACTTAATAATCACATCATCCACGTATACCTCAATCTCTTTATGCATCATATCATGAAACATAGTGGTCATGGCTCTCATGTATATTGCTCCAGAATTCTTCAAACCGAATGGCAATACTCGATAACAATAGGTCCCTCATGGTGTGATAAAAGACGTCTTCTCCGCGTCTTCATCATCTATAATGATCTGGTGACATCCGGTATAGCAATCCACAAAAGAGGCAACCTCGTGTTTAGCACAGTTGTCTAACAAAATATGGATGTTGGGCAGTGGAAAATCATCTTTCGGACTTGCTCTGTTCAAATCACGGTAATCAACACACACTTAAATTTTGCCATCTTTCTTTGGTACGAGAACAACATTGGATAACCACATGGGATAACGAGCCACTCGAATTACTTTGGCTTCAAGTTGTTTCATGATTTCCTCTTTGATTTTAATACTTACATCAGTTTTAAACTTCCTTAACTGCTGTTTGAAAGGAGGGAACGCGGGATCAGTTGGCAATTTGTGAGCCACTAATTCAGTGCTCAAACCAGGCATATCATCATAAAACCATGCAAAAACATTCTTATAATCAATTAATGCTTGAATCATTCCATGTTTTAGCTGTGGAAAAGCATATACACTGATTTTAGTTTCCCTAACATCTTCTTGATCCCCTAGATTTATTGGCTCAGTCTTATTCAAATTAGGATTCGGTTTGTCTTTAAGCTGTTCCAACTCTTTGCTTATTTCTTCCAGTGCTTCTTCTTTATCGTATTCCCCATCAAGCTTCATTGCATCTTGATTAGTTTGGATTTTAAGGTCAGGCTAAAAATTCCGCATGCATGTCATGTCATTAGGATCAGCATAAAGAGAACTATATATATAAAAAAAATAAAAAAAAAAAATTTTAGACACGAATCAAAAGGGACATTGCATTTCATTAAATAAAAAGATAGAAGGGTTTAAATGTAGATGCCATCATAACATAAACAAACTAAAATCCGAATTACAGCCCTGAAATAACTCGGATAAACAGAAAGAAAAATAAACTACCAAAACTCCCTCCTGACGGGAAGAGGAGTAACTTCCCAATTATTGAGCCGGACAGCTCGACCTATGAATTGCACGTCTGCCATACTGGTACCTTCTCCTGATTCGACCATATCAATATCAATAAAAGGGTTCTGGCGGTCATCAACCAATTCAACTTCAAATTCCACATGCTTCGTTACACCGCTCTTAACAAATGATTCACTGAGTAGTGGTATTGGGCGAGGGAGTGACCATGTTTCCTTTTTCTTTCCCTTGGATTTCTTCAGATCTTCAGCCGTAGGCTCAAATACCAGACCAAACGTGCCCACGTTCTCACTTGGACATATGGGATGGACTATACCGTGCAGAGACGCTCCCAAACCCTTTCCTGGCTTAAATTCGTATTTCCAAAGTTCACTCACCATCATGATGGAAGCGAAAGACAATTGCGGTCCTGGTATAACCTGTCATTCAAGGATACGATTCACTGGCACTATATCAAAAATTTGATAGACGAATGTCTCCTCTACGTTATTTGCTTCAATAAGAGACAAGGAGAATCTTTGTAGGCGGACAAATCTCCTTCATCGTGAATAACTACTTCTTGCCTGTCATGCTCAAACTTAATCATTTGGTGCAGTGTAGATGCAACCTCCTTGGCCTTATGGATCTACGGCCTTCCCAACAACAGATTGTAAGAGGAGCCTATATTCAATACTTGAAACTCTATGGCGAATTCAACAGGCCCTATGATCAACATTAGTTCTATTTTGCCAATGGAGTTTGATTTTACACCATCGAAAGCCCTGACACATACATGTTGGGCCTGATCCTGTCAGCACCAATATTCAACTTTTGAAAAGTAGAAATAGGGCAAATATTTGCACCTGAACCTCCATCAATCATTACATGAGTGACATAGAAATCTTCATACTTCACTGTAATGTAAAGGCCCCGGTTATGCCCTGTACCTTCAACAGGCAATTCATCATCAGAAAAGCTGATCCGATTGACCTCAAAGATTTTTTTGACCATTGTCTCAAGCTGGTTGATTGTAATCTCCCTAGGAACATATGCTTCATTTAATACCTTTAGTAAAACATCACGATGCTCCTTGGAGTGCAATAGCAAAGTTAAAAGGGAAATTTGAGCAGGGGTTTTCTTCAACTGGTCTATTATTGAATACTCTGGCAATTTTATCTTTTTCAAAAATTCTTTGGCTTCTTCTTCGATGATAGGCTATTTGATAGATGACGATCCACTCACTATTGGCATGGACTTTCTTAAGCTTTCAGGCACGAAGCATCTTCCTGACCTAGTCAAACCCCTTACCTCATCTATATCTTCCACTACTTCTTTCCCATGATAAGTCATCATGGTCCGCCCATAATTCCAGGGAACCCTTTTTGTATCAACTATCGGAGGTTGGGTCACTGCTTTGGGGACAATAGGTGCTGCCAGTACTCCTTTCACCGTCAAGATGGGCTGACTCAGAGCTCCCATCACTGGAAACTTAGGTTTATCCTGTCTTAAATCAATAGACCTTCTGGCGCCTTATACTGTGATTAGGGGTTTTTTTGTGCTTTTTTTGGGCTTTATCTTCTCTCATTCCTTCCCAGTTCAATGACATTGCTTTCAAAGACTCTGCTACATTCACCGATTTCTCCTCAATGGTCTGTATCTTGACAATAGGCTTATAACCCCTCGAAGATTCTTTCCCATCATATATCAATTCTAACATATTGGTTTTAGCATGGGTTGGCAGCAGATTCTGGTTAATGTTTGGACCCTCCGGGGCCTGGACCAGCATCTGATTTGTGTCAATTAAATCTTGGATAACTCTCTTTAAATGCCAACATTTCTCGATATCATGGCCTGGCATGTCAGAACAGGATGCACACCTTAAAGAATAATCGAGATTCCTCAATGGTGGATTTGAAAGCCTTCCTTGAATTGGGCTTAAAACCTTCAACTTTCTTAACCTATCAAACAAGCTAGCATATGACTCCCCAAGAGGTGTGAATTGATTTTTGACCGCCTTCTCTTTCTTATACTCGGGTCTAGGCTAAAAACTAGTTTTGAAGGGGTTTTGGTAATTTGGTGGAGCGAATGGATGATTTCGCGGAGCTTGCGCGCGTCACTGTGGTTAAGAAGGGGTTTGGGCATATGGTTGCACGCTATATACTGGGTATGGGGGTGGTGGAATGAAATATAAAGGGTTTTGTGGAGGGTAGTAATAGTGGGGAGGAATATATGGAGCTTGGGTGTAGACTTGGGCTTGGGCTTGGGGATAGGGGCGAGGTGGTCTTTTGGGATAGGAATGGGTTCCAGCTACGATAGTCGCCGCATCCTCTTTCTTTTTTTTTACCTACAAATGTGCCAGATCCACCTTGAATCACTTGTGTGGTGGCTTTTAATGCGGCAAAACTCACTATTCGGCCGGTCTTAATTCTGTCCTCTATCATCTCCCCCATTTTGAGGACTTCAATAAAAGATTTTCCCATTGCCAGAAGTAAATGTTGAAAATAGGTCTCATCCTGTGCCTGAATGAAAACTTCTACCAACTTACTTTCTTTCATTGCAGGCTTTACCCTGGCGGCCTGTTCACGCCACCTTATCGTGTATTCCCTAAAACCTTCAGTGCTCTTTTTCTTCATGTTGACCAAGGATTGTTCGTCCGGAATCAGGTCGATGTTATATTGAAAATGTTGAACAAATTCAGAAGCTAAGTCATCCCAGTTGTTCCATTTATCTATATCTCGATCTATAAACCATTCTGAGTCCAGATCAGAAAGACTCTCGCCAAAGAAAGCCATGAGCAGCTCTTCCCTTCCTCCTGCAGCCCTTAACTGGTAGCAATAACGTCTCAAGTATACCACGAGATCACCGTGTCCTGCGTACTTATCAAACTTAGGCATTTTAAAACCGAGGGGAAGGTTGATGTCTGGGAACATGCAAAGATCTTTATAGGAAACACTCCTATAATCTCCGATTCCTTGCAAATTCCTCATAGGTTGTTCTAAGCTTTTCAATTTCCGGCTATGATATCCTGTTCCTCTGTTGCGACAGGTTTCTCCGTATTAAATGGAAATGCAGGCGGCTGAGTGTACCCATACGGTTTATTCATTTGCAAAGTAGGCTCCGGGGCATAATACTGACTATCTGAAACCTTCAGTACTGGTTCACTGGCAGACCTAGGAAGCCTCATTATGGGACGCACATCATATATGGGAGTTTCATGTGGTGGTGGAGCCACGAATACTGGTGTGATCGGTGGCGCTAGCTGAGCAGCTGGTCTTGATTGGGGAGCTGCCAAGGGCACACCAGAACTACCAGGATAATAATGTCGCGGAGTGAATCCTGGTGCGTGCTCAGGTGACTCAGGAGGAGCAGAGAATTACGCCTGAGAGAGCGGTGGGTAGTTAGAGATATTCCCAAGACCTTTAGGGAGCGGAGGAGGAGGCATTCCGCTGGCCTATGCCCGGTCTAAATCTATCAATTGTTGCCTGAGCCTTACTACCTCATCATTGTGTTCAGAACTTTCTTCCCTGTGATCCTGATCTAGATCAATGAGAGAATTTTCAATCTCCCTTCTAGCCATGGCATGCTTCTCTTTGGATCTAGTGAAGTATGGGTGACTAGCCAGAGTGCTGAAAACCAACCACTGTTATCTGAAAGAATATGCTCATCAAAGACGACATCCGTTAGGACTGAGGCACACAACAAGCATGGGAATCACATTGGTAAAATTGTCTTAAATTCATGTTCATTTCTACCAGCTTTTGAGGGTAGCGAGGTCATTTTAACATCATCCTGATTTTTGTCTACACTTATTTTTTATCTACACTTATTATTATTATTATTATATTATATTATTATATATTTTTTTCGTATCCATCTCTATTCTTTTTTTTTCTTTCGCTATCTACCTTTATTTTATCATTCTTTATGACCTTTGTTTTTCTTTAAAAAAGAAAAAATAATGAAAAACAACGAAACAAAATGATTAAATCAAACCCAAAAGTAGGTTGCCTACGTATTATGTTGTACATGAATCAGATCTAGCATAGTTCGGGCAGCATGTGCATAAACATCACCCACTTTTTTTTTTTTTTTTTTGCGAAAATGAAAATAAACAAACAAAGGAAAAACGTAACATCATAACATTTTGAAGAAAGAAAACAACAAAAACATACAAAAAGTTTGGGACCACTTTAAAACTAAACAACAAATACGAAACAACATTTTAGACCCCTAAGACGACATAGGTGAAATTACTAATAAAGACCCTAATACCAAAAACAACTTGACTTCGACTTAAAACAGACACCACCCTACAATGACAGACAAATAAAAGACTCAAATTGAATAAAGATAAGAAATGCTCTTTCCGACTGGTGCTTTGCGTGATGACCCTGGCTGAGATGGACCTGCCTGTGAAGTTCTCTTTCTCCCATTTAAACTTTGTAGCATATCCTGTAAAGACACCCTGATATTGGGGAAGAAGCTTCGGGCCCGTATTCCTGCCTCATGAGGAGTGCACTTGGAAAGATTATTCTGACACCTTTCTACAGTCTTGAACAAATCTGCTAACTGAACTCTCACTATTTCCACTTTGGACCCTACACTTTTATCCTGATGGTCGTCTACTATGCATTCTTCCTGTATTCTCCCTCTAAGGTGCACTGGTAAGGGTTGACTGATACCCCGAGGGATAGATTGAAGTCAGACCCCATATCCCTGAGTGTACCCTAGATTATCCAAACTTTCTTTGAGTGTGTCCACACCTAGCTTTGTTGCATGCTTCCAAAACTGCTCGTACTTGCTCTCACCTAAGGCTTGGTCCTTGAAGTACTCAATATCCTTCAGAAGATCCACTGCTGGTGGCACGTCCTGTAGCCTACCCAACTGGCGCAGTACCTTAGAAGGACTGTATGGTCTAGTGCAATTGAGCCCTAACATAACTAAAAGGAGCTGCATCTGACAACCCAACAAGATTATCTTCGGTCGAAGCCACAGATAAGTCCACAAAATGTTATCCCCGGTTCTTGATTCAAGAAATTCAATCCATGCCTCGACTCCCACAGGTAGCGAGAATTTATCCAAACGCAACCTGGAGTTCATGGCTTTCACTCAATTGGGAATATAATGATCTACCACGTCTGGTCTAACTAAAGAAGGCGCATGCAAATGCTCCATCATCCATAACTGCAATATCAAGTTACTGCCCTCAAAAAATCTTATCCCCCCTTCACTTCGGTTAAAGCCTTATATATTTCTGTTAAGATCATGGGTATGAGAGTGAACCTACCCTTTTGATTAATGCCCTTGTCGTTTTGATCCTTATGAAATAGAGCCATCACTACAGATTGCAAACATGTATTAATACGTCTTTCTTCTAGTGGAAACACTAAAATGCCTAATAAAGCGAGGGTGAAGACTTCAAGACGTTTTCTCTCCCACTTCTCCTTAGTTATATGAAATTCATCCCAAAAACAATCAAACCCTTCCGAGGTCAAATGGATACCCTTACTTTTTAAACCACAAGACTGCAAAAATCTCACGCTAGTATGATTTTGTGCTCGGATCATATCCTTCTCGATATAGGGCAAATGCAACAAACCGGATATTTCTGCCAAAGTAGGAGTCATTTCACATTCTCCAAACCTGAACACCAAACTACTTGGATCCCAAAAGGTCGATAAAGCCTCTATTAAATCTGGACGAGGGGTAATATGCAGAAGTTCTATAAGATCACGTAATATTTTAATCAGTTTCTACTGATCAACATAGTTAAACATTTCCCACAACTTGATTAACTTTTTGGGCACCTTGACAACCATCAGAACTCTAAACTCGGTGGACAAATCAATCCTGTAATAACACATAAGACGTTATCTCAAAAATTCGACAGGAGTAGAAGATTCCCAACCCTTGGGATTTTTGATGCAAGCACATGTCGATGGGACAGACTACATTCATGACTCCAATTTGGCGAACAGAAGTACTGAGCGAAATCAGTCTACTTGGCAAACAACTCTAGATTATGGGGCGAGAGACCTAGGCTAATAATAAGACAAAGGCCAACACAAAGAATACCGAACCCACCGAGGGTTGCCTACGTATCCCAGCCCGAGGAAAGGGAATCAGGTATGCGTAGTTCATCCAAATTGGATAATTAACGATTAACAAATAAATTGACCCTAACTTAAGAGACACAACCAAAAACAAATGAATAAAAACTTTTTTGGATTTTCAACTAGACATTTCAACTAAGATTGACACCACCAATTATGAAAAAAAAATCTTTTTGGTATTTTGTTTTTGACCAATAAGTAGAAAAAGCAAACAAAACCCTTTTTTTTTGTTGAACTTACGGTACCTTGAGAAGTTAAATGCAAAACATAAAAAAAAATCTTTTTGAGTTTTTGGATCGTGAAGAACAAAAGCCCTAAAGAACTCTAAAATAAACTATGACACTCCTTTTGATTCATTCTTTTCGACTCACTCTTTTTCTTTTTTTTTCTATATTTTCTTCTTTTCTTTTTTCTTTTTTGTTTTTGCCTACGCACCTTATTCCTAACAATTTTTTTTTCAAATCAGTCCGTCAAATGACCACGTTACCCTTAAAGATGCAACAATTAGCACGTAGAGATGCTTTAGAGATGAGTCTCCTACAAAGGGCCATGTAGGTCCCGCTAGGTCTCAGTATGATGCACATAAGCATGACCTAAAGGCTGACCTACGTTGTGGTTCACTAACAAGGCTGTTCGGGGGGGCGTATGGTCGATAGTGACTGCTTTGCTTTCCACCTACTCCATAACACCGACAGCTCCCCCCACCGAAATAAGGGTGACTCAACTAGAGGTCGTGTACAACACGTGTACTACGGACTTGTTGCAGAAAGAAGGCCGGGGGGTGGACACATGATGACAGATATAAAGCGGTAACACATAGGATAAATACTATAAACAAAGAGAACGAAAACGCACAAAAGTGAACACAATAACACGAACAATAATCCCAAACAATGCTTATACACTCGTAATGCCAAACAAAGCCGATACGACTCCAAAATATAGCTCGAATTCTGAAAACTTATCATTGTCCCCAGCAGAGTTGCCAGAGCTGTCACGCCCCTTTTTCTAACCCCAAAAAAAAGATTTGGTTTTAAGGGTCGAAAGGGTTTTCATTATTAAAGTGAAAAAATAAAGATTTATTCTGAAAAGGGATTATTTTTACATTTAAAAAAAAATCAGAGTCGCCACTTGGCATAATCTGATGTGTCAAGTCACCATTGGAAAATCCTCTTCAAAACAATTTTTGACTCTCAAACTGATCTGTGAACAGAGATTCCAGCTAAGGAATTCTGTTGACCAAGGGGAAGGTGTTAGGAACCCCTTGATTCCGTGGTTTGACCACGGTCGCTTGGTGGAGTGTATCGGCTATTTTGGCATTACGAATGTATAAACCACACAAAACACATAAAACAATCAATCAAAACAAACAAACAAAACAAATCAAGATTTAGTATTCAGTCTAATTATACAGTCCAAAAATAGAAAATACGAAAATATAAATCCTACGCTAACCTACACTAATCCTAAATTACACTCCAATGTTTTACCCGACACCTCGGGCCTTTATCACGAACGTCCTTCTAAATACAAGATCTTGCGGGGCATTCCCCGATGACAAAGACAAATTTCCTCGGGGCATTCCCCGCCAAATGAATACAATTGATCCAAAAGTGGTAAAACAAAACCATTCAACATACATTTCAGGCATTCACCAATCCAAAATTTTTAAATTTGCCTACCCCTATCGTTTGCCTAACAATTATCGACCTAAAACATGAGACTATTGAATTTAACAAAGTTGATGCTCATCCCGAATCAAGCGACTATCAATGAATCAACATAAACTAATATTCACTTTTATCAATGTTTTAATTCCCACCTCCAAATTCAACTCAAGATTCCAGCATAACATTCACGTCTACTATTTTTAACAATCCACAACCACTATCAATAAAATCAAACGACAAATCAAAATCACCAAATATTCACATCATATCATGCTTCACACCCATCAATCACATATAATGAAATAAAAATGAGAAGGGACGGATTTGGACCTTAATTGACGATTTTATTTTGATCAAATTGAATTACTCAGGTGTGAGCACCACAGAACCTCAACGGCAAACCCATCAACTCAAATGCAATCCACTTCGACCAAAACCAAGATTCCAGAATAAAGAAAGACCAAAATTCAAGTTGACTGTTGTTATTGAACTCCGACAGTGGTAGAAACCAAAGAGTTGGGTCGATTTGATATATTTATGGTGGTTTATGGAGGAAGGAGATAGTGATATGGGTTTTCCAATGGGTTTTGGATACGGTGTTCCGACAATATTTTGTCGGAACGAACAGAAACAGAGAGGTTTTGGAGATTTTCTAATGTGGGTTTGACCGGAGCAGTCAAAGAGACGGTTGTGGTTGCCTAGACGGAGCTGCAGCGAGATCTGGTCACCGGAACGGAGCTCTCCGCGCCGTTTCTCTCAATTGCCGACCCCTCTCCCCTCTCAAACTTCTCAATTTCTCTCAACTTCACTGCGTGTGTGCATGATGTATATTCTTCGGTTATGATGAGTGGCGATGGAGGATTCTGTGAGAGTGTGTGTCATGTATTTATCCCGGAGAAAGAGATAAATTTTGTGTAGTGTGTGTATTGTTGATGATGAATTTTTTTTTTGGTCTCTCGATCCTTTTTATGAGGAAGAAGAAGAGAAAAAAATAATCCCCCCTGTGCGTGGATATTGTGTGTATATATATGCTGTGAGGTGAGGATGTGGTAGTGAGGTAGGGTAGGTGGATAGGTGTTATTTTTTAATTGGAGGGATAAGGGTTAGATGTCTATTTTTATTTGGGTAGGTTGTTAGGATGAGATGTAAAGGGGTTGGTATTGGATAGAATTTGTTAGGGAGTTTGTTAGTATTATTTTTTATTATTTTGTGAGGGTATAATAACATGGATGAGGGTACATGGTAGGATAAGGTAAAATTGGGTAAATTAATCTTTCGGAGGGACAAACTTACGCGTCTACAGTGGGGTTTTCCTAAAACTGCATGGGCATAAGGAAATTGTTTCAACAATATTTAAAAATTATGAAATCATGAATTCTTGAAGGGGTTTTGGAATTTACGTTACAATCTTGCTTTTTGAGTTCTTTAATGATACTACTGGTTTGGTCTTGAGGCCTTTCACCTAAATTTGATCGTGTATATATACATATATATATATATATATATAGTTATATATACATATATATAGTTATATAAATATGTATGCGTTTGATAAGCTTGAATGATGAACTGAGAGCATGAACTACTAGAAATCCCTTCTATTGTTTAAAAAGAGTCTCATTTCCGCAAGTTATGATTTACTTGAAATGCATTGTTGAAAACATGATACAAATTTCTTGAGAGTATTGTTTATGACTTAATTGTGATTTTAAATTGAAGAGCGGGTGTTTTACTTGGTGCTAAAGGTTAAAGATGTTTAATGAGAAGATTTCATGGTTTGTTGCAAGTTTCATTACCAACACATGTTTGTTGAAATGCTGAAAGGAATGATCTTTACATAATTTAATAAATATTTTGAAGTACCAATCTTCTTGGAATCACTTGAAGCATGGTGGTGCAAACTTTATATTTTGAAAGAAGAGACTGTCATATGATATCTTTTTATTGCTCAGAAACATGTCTTGCAAGTATTGGTATGACGATACCAATTCAGACAATGTCATAGCAGATGTAGAACAGACTAAAAATATAGATTTTACTTAGATTTTCAGAATTTAATTTCAGAAAGATGCATGTTTAGAACAGACTAAAAATTGGCTTAATAGATGTTTGATGGTTACCCGAATAAGGCATGAGCCGTAAAACTCATTGTCCGAAATCGTATTTTGCTGATCGGATTATTATGTTACCTAAAAAGAGAAATTGTACGCTGGCGATGGCCCTGTGGAGTAGTAGATAAGCAGATACTCCAACCCTTGTGGAAAACATGGGTTGAGGGCTTGGCCGCTGATTCAAGGGAGGACTCCATATAGCCCATGGGGTCATAGAATTGTAGGGCGTACGACCTAACTCAGAAGTAATACAAAGATTAGAACCGCATTGTCAAAATATTTTTAAGATCATTGAAATTGCCTATGTATTTTAACTATTTCATGCATGATGTTTCAGACTTTCTCTCATCTATGTTATATATATACACATTATTTTGGATTGCTCTGCGTACCAGTACAATTGTATTGACCCCCTATATTTCAGGGTCTAAGGCTCAGTCTAGAGGTCCTGCTAAGCCGTAGAGTTATTCAGACAGAAGTGAAGTGTGCAGTTGGTGAGCCTTCTTTATTTCGGAAGGCCTATTTCTTTTCGGTCACTTGTTATTTACTTTGGTTTAGGTCCACTGGGGGCATTGTCCAAGTTTCAGACAGTTTGCTAATTTCGTATGTATTTGAGATTTCGCAGACAGAAACAAATGTTGTTTAGATGTTGATGTATTTTCTTTCGTATTGATGTACTTAACTCAAGACATGACCATGATTTCGTAATAATTTATATTTCCGCATATTTTCTTTATTATATGAGTATAGTGTATGATTACCAGATGTAAAAGGGCGCCCGGGCCTCCATGGTCTGGGATGCTTGTTACGACCAGGGCCTCGGTTCGGGTCGTAACACTCTTTTTCGATGCACCTTTTTGTTAGATTAATGCACTATTATGAAATATTTTATAAAAATATCAACCATTTTTTTTTATGAAAATAGTTTTGATTATGTAGTCTAATCTATTTAAAAATTGGTATTCTTTCATTAAATAATCTATAAGGAAAATGGAGTTGTGCACATATAAAAAGGGTCAAAATATGAGTAATATATTATATATTCACTTCATTAAAATTAATAAATAATTAATGTTGCCACTTCATTTTTCCGATGGGATTATTGTAAAATCCGGTAATAGTGACCTTTGTGATGCTCGGAGCAAAGTTAAATGACTTTTGTGTAATGAAAGAATGAAAAGTAACTTTTGTGTAATAAATATAAAGTTAAGTGACCATTGATTTACTCAAATAAGGAGTTATAGCGTGTCGTTTGTATCTGAAAACTAAAGGTGAATACGAAATAAAAAAATAGCTACTTGTTAGCTACTTGTTATATATATTGTAATTGTTACATTAACCAGCTTAACATGTCATTATCTTAAAGGAAACAACTTAATTGTATCTATCGATCCCCACAACAATTGGCAACTTAAGAGACCTTCAGGACTTGCACATGAGTAATAACAAACTTGGCCAGGGGGCTTACTCCGAGAAATCCTTTAAATCACAGGTTCAACTTCTATGATTTTCAATATTGAATTCATTGTAATATAAAAATTATGGGTTCAAGCCTAATAGTTGTTGATATTTTTAGTAACTTTTTCCATATATATCTATACTCCGTATCAAAAGATATAGATCACAATGAACCATATCTGACACTAGTTAAATTTTGCTTTGCCAAAACTAAATCCCTATTCATTATGAATGCTATTATAGTCAATACTGTTTAAGTAGTTAACTCAATATCTATTGGAGTTAAACAAAGATAATAAAAAGGAAAATCTATCCAATTTATTCTTGCTCCTCCAATTAGCATCTTACATTTGGTTATAAAACTTAGTGGACGACTCCTTTTTGAGTCTTCTTTCTAGGTCTGCCACTTAAACAAATTAAAGTTACTTTATTGTTTCTTTAGATTACTTAATTAATGAATTAAAGGAATGCTATTCCTTTTTTCCTTAAAATATAACGGAATGGAAAATTCTCATAAAAAAGATTTTTATAAATTTTAAAATCAGAAAGAGAAAAAGACCTCTTTGCTATTTAAAGTCCCAAAACAATATCATTACTATCCATATCCATATTCTTACCAATATATGCAATTATGGAGATACTTGTTGCCTTCACCTCTTTTCTCTTGTTGCTTCAGTACTATGTTATAAGTAGTTCAGCCATGACCCAACTTAACATCTCCACTGATCAATTAGCTCTTCTTTCTCTGAAATCTCAAATCGTTTCAGACCCCTTTCACTTCTTGGATGAAAGTTGGTCTCCAGCTACGTCTGTTTGCCATTAGCTTGGAGTCACTTGTAGCTCTCGTCACAAGAGAGTGAGATTCTTGAATCTTTCAAACATGGCTCTTATGGGCGTAATACCCCGTGAACTCGGGAACCTCACATTTCTTGTTTCTCTTGACTTGGGAAGCAACAAATTCCATGGAAATTTGCCTCAAGAAATGGCACACTTGCATCGACTTAAGTTTCTTGATTTAAGTTTCAACAGCTTTAGCGGGGAGGTTCCCTCTTATTTTGGGTTTTTACACCAACTTCAAGTACTAAAGCTTGGAAATAATAGTTTCACTGGTTCCATCCCTTCTTCATTTTCTAATATTTCAAAACTTGAGACTTTGAATCTGAAATTCAATTCCATAGAGGGTCAAATCCCAAAAGAGATTAGAAGACTTATAAACCTTAGAGTATTAAACTTGAGGGGTAACAAACTCGTAGGCTTTATTCCTATGTCTCAAGGTTGGAGACTTTGGAGATATCTTATAATTCACTTCAAGGAAACATTCCAGAAGGTATCGGAAATCTTCACAACATGAAAGTGCTATCTATACAAGGTAATCAACTTAAAGGTTCTATACCTTTCACAATTTCCAATATTTCAAGAATCGAAGTCATTGCACTTGCAACCAATAACTTATCAGGAGATCTTCCCAATGGTTTATGCAATGGTATCCCAATAATCAAAGGGATTTTTTTATCCACAAACGAGCTTCGAGATCATATGCCTACAAGCTTATCAAGTTGTTCTCAACTTCAAATTTTGTCTTTATCATATAATGAGTTTGATGGTCCAATAAATAGTGAAATTGGAAGATTGAGTAACTTGCAGATATTAGAACTCGGAACCAACCATTTCTCTGGTACGTTCCATTTATGAATACTAGCACTATTGTATCTTATTACTTCAGAATTTTATTTTATAACACATTCATTTCAGGGATAATTCCACAAGAAATTGGAAATCTTGTTAATTTGGTACAGTTAGCCATGGAGGATAATCAGATTACTGGTTCTGTCCCAAGCTCCATATTCAATATCTCATCACAGCAAATTTTGTCACTGGCGCTGAACAATCTTAAGAGGATTCTTACCACGGGAGATTGGCAACTTAACCATCATGCAGACTCTACAGATTAGTGGAAATAAGCTTATAGGTACATATATATTCTAATGGTGTCTCATGTTAGTTTTTATAGATCCATTAGAACTTTTACAACTAGATGAATTTATGTATCTAATGAGTAATAAAATGTAACAATTATAAATAAATCTTCAAGCGTATGACAAGAAACACCATATAAGGAGCGTCTTTTAATGTTTAAAATTAATCTGTTTTAAGAAATAACAAGTAAATTTGAACTTCTATTGGCAGTTGCCTAACTTCTAATAAAGTATCGGTCTATATATTTGAGTCCATATAAAAATACAAACCTGCACAATCAGAAATTCTTAGAAATTTAAATTAAGAACTTTAATGGAGTAAAAAAAAATATAATATGTACATCCTTCTAAACACTTTGATCAATAACAATAGGAAAAAGAAGTATATAGTTATGAGTTCTTGTTGACACCTTCTCCCATAACCAATTAAAATTCAAGAGTCATCTATCAAGTCAAACTAAAGCATGAATCACATAGATAAGCATTGAGCTAAATACCCAATTAAAATTCAAGAGTTCATCTCATGTGTTGACAGGTGAAATACCCAATGAGATAAGCAATCTCGTTGAGTTAGAGGAATTAGTTCTTGGGGATAATGGATTTAGTGGTTCACTTGATGTGGAAATCTTCAACATATCCGGGCTGAGAGTGATTTCTCTTTCGGTCAACAATCTATCAGGAAGCCTCCCACCAAACATGGGTTCTATCTTACCCAACATTGAAGAGCTTTATCTGAGGAACTTAACCAATCTTGTTGGGACTATTCCTCATTCCATCTCCAATTGTTCCAAACTTACTATTCTTGAGCTTTCAAACAACAAAGTCACCGGCTTGATTCCCAACTCACTTGGATATTTGACTCGTCTACAGTTTCTAAATTTAGGGGGAAACAATTTAACCAGCGACTCATCATTAAGCTTCCTGACTTCCTTAACCAATAGCAGAAATTTAATAGTTCTTGATATGTTTTTCAACCCTCTAAATGGCATGCTTCCTGCCTCCGTGGGGAACCTTTCCACATCTCTTTTAAAGTTTCACGCCAACAGTTGTAAAATCAAAGGGCGAATTCCAAATGAATTTGGGAACTTAAGCAGCTTATTGTTCCTTGATATTTCTGAAAACAATTTCGTTGGATTGATTCCCACAACAATTGGAAACTTGAGAAACCTTCAGCGCTTCATCTAGAGTAACAACAAACTTACAGGATTTGTTGGTGATCATATATGTAAATTGCAGCATCTGGGTGATATTTACTTGGATCAAAATCAACTTTCAGGATCTCTTCCTAATTGTTTAGGGAATATTACTTCCCTTAGGGAGCTACATCTTGGTTCCAACAAATTGAGTTCCAATATACCACCAAGCTTAGGGAACCTTCAAGATCTAGTGGTTCTTGACTTATCGTCAAACAACATGGTAGGTTTTTTACCTCCAGAAATTGGAAATCTAAAGGCTGCGACACTAATAGATCTTTCAATGAATCAATTTTCAAATAGAATTCCAAGAGAAATTGGAGGATTGCAGAATCTGGCACACCTTTCTTTGACACACAACAAGTTCCAAGGAGCTATACCAGACTCAATGAGCAACATGGTAGGTTTGGAATTCCTAGACATTTCTGATAATAATATATCGGGAACTATTCCCATGTCTTTGGAGAAACTCCAGAACCATAAGTATTTCAATGTTTCTGTCAACAAGTTGTACGGTGAAATACCCTCGGCGTGTCCTTTCAAGAACCTCTCGAGTGAGTTTTTCGTCGACAATGAAGCATTGTGTGGTTCTTCAAGATTTAATGTCCTGCCATGCCCCACTTCATCAAAACACAAATCCAATAGGAAAAAGTTGCTACTTCCATTTCTTTTGCTGGGAATCACATTGTTATTTGGTCCTACAACTGTTGTGTTTTTATGGATAAGGTATCGAAGAGGTAATAGAGCCCCTCAACAAGCTGATTCATTGTCTGCCATAACACAAGAAAGAATTTCATACTATGAACTACTCCAAGCAACTGATGCGCTTTGCGAGAGTAATCTGATTGGTTCTGGAAGTTTTGGCTCTGTCTACAAAGGCATTCTCAGAAGTGGAACTGCCATTGCTGTTAAAGTGTTCAATTTTCAACTGGATGCAGCATTCAGGAGTTTTGAAACAGAATGTGACGTTTTGCATAGCCTTCGCCATAGTAATCTCGTAAAAGTTATTACCAGTTGTTCCAACATTGATTTTAAGGCTTTAGTGCTTGACTACATGCCTAATGAGAGTCTTGATAAGTATTTGTATTCACACAATTACTTCCTCGATATCAAGCAGAGATTAAGCGTAATGATAGATGTGGCATGTGCTTTGGAATATCTTCACCATGGGTGCGCATTGACAGTGATTCACTGTGATGTGAAGCCTAGTAACGTCTTGTTGGATGAGGATATGGTTGCCCACCTAAGTGACTTTGGCATCTCCAAACTTCTTGGTGAAGATGAGTCTGATTTATACACCAAAACCTTAGCAACACTGGGTTATATTGCTCCAGGTACGTCTCTTGATTTTTCTCTAAACAGTTATTTTCCCATTCTTTTTATTTTCCAATTCCACCAAGAATTATGTTACATCTTAAAATTACTTGTTTGATTGTAGAGTATGGACAAGATGGATTGGTGTCTACTAAATGTGATGTCTATAGTTATGGAATCATGTTGCTGGAAACGTTTAGTAGGAGAAAGCCTAGTGAGTTTGAGGGAGATCTTAGCTTGAAGCACTGGGTGAGTTATTCACTTCCCGATGCAGTAATAGATGTTGCAGATGCCAACTTGGTTCTACCAACAGATAATCACGTCATGAAGAAGTTGGATTGTGTGGCATCAATCATGAAAGTAGCATTAGATTGCTGTGATGAATATCCAACAAGACGGAAAAACATGAAAGATGTTGTAGGGATGCTACAAAAGATCAGAATTCAACTTCTCGCTTGTTGAACATGCTCTTGGAAACTCTTGTTCCAAATAACTTGTTTTGTTGCAAGTGTTTGCTAAATAATTGTATTGATGAGAAGAATGTATTTTTTTTGTCTATAAAAGGAATTTTATGAATTACCAAGGAATAGTACTCCTACACTTCATTGTTCTTATGAACTAGCTTGCTGATATCCCCCAGTGCATTCCAGTGTTTATATTCTGCCTCTTTATAACGTGTCAACACAAGCAATCCATATTTTCTCTCTGTGCAGACTTAAAGCCCAAAGCAACTTACAGATTGCAGCTTGGTTCCATTGTCTATAGGCAGCTTTTCTCCCATGCCACCATAGAATTCCTTGTTATTGTAGTTTCCCCAGACCACAAATAGCTTCTACGAGTAGCGTCCATTAACTTGATTGCTTTCTTCGGCATTATAAACATTTGACCATCCATGTAGTGATCTTGGCAGTAATCTTTACCAGTAGGGGTTTGCATTGCAGAACGGTGAGTCTTTTAATGATAATGGAACACCTATATACTTGAAAGGAAGCTCACCACTCTCATAGCCAAGCAGAGCTAGGATACTGCTTTTGGTATGGTCATTTACTCCTCCAGAACTGACTTGATTCTTATCTGGTAGGATAAGTGTAATTCTGGTTCTGTTATATTAGTTATCTGGTGGGAGCAGACCATCAAATGATTTGAACGGAGAAAAAACGTTGCAGTTTTCAATTGTTCTCTCTCTGGTGCAATTTTATTTATGTATTGTGCTGACTCACTATGCTTATTATCTGACTTAAGGTCACCAGAAATCGAGACCTCTTCCCGTCCATAACAAGCCTGTATATTTAATATACAGTTAGTTAAATTAGGTCCAAGGGTCTGCCTCCTGTTAATCTTTCACCTTCTGTTCGGGTAATGTCTCACAGTCTGCTTTGGAAAGCTATCATGTTGGAACATATCCGAGCGCTCTTGGTACAGTTTATGGTGGGAGCGACAATACATGCAGTCCCAATAGTGCTAAGAAATATACCAATTATGTTGTGAAAGATGGACCACTTAGAACTAGTGCTGAGAGGAACATTTTAAGTAATCAGAGTCTACGCGAAATTATTTTAGTGCAATAAAAAGTAAAAATCATCATTTTTCAAATTCAGTTCAAGATTCATTCATAATTGATCATCAAGAATTTTCTCCTTTCTCCTTTCCAACTGCATCGTTTTGTTCTTAAAGCGTCAAACTCCATTAGCAACAAATTAATACTTTAGCACAATTTGGCATATTGACCTTAGCATATACTATAACTATATAAGTAATCAGTATCTACAGGATAATAATAAAATTGTTATACATTGGGAAAAAGGCAAGTCAAGTCTAAAAATGCATCCTTTGCCCATTTTATGAGAATATCACCAACTAGTTCTTCAGATTCTGGAGATAAAAATTGTTAGAAAACTGAAGTTTTTATGATGGACATATGAATGAAACATGTTGTGCAAGCTAGTCCACACAAGTGTTGAAAGAACAGTCATTGGCAAGGCTACTGATAAGATAACAATGCGTAAAGTCAGGATTGGATAAGCAAAGAAGATTCAGATATGCTCTCAATACTTGTCACATGCAGCAAAGAGGTTGAAAAGGAGAAAAACACAAACTCTTGGCGAGTGAGATGAAGAGTCCTGCTAAGCTAGGGGATAAATTTAAGAGTTCTATTCAGCCAAGGAGATAGACGCATGAGTTAAACCACCTGGGAGTACTATTGAAGATAAAAGAGTACATTAATCAGGAGTTGGCTTAAATACAACAAACGACATTCAAGTGATTCACTCATGCACTGATAAGAAAGTCATCACTCAGCAAATCAGTTCACTTACTTGAAGAAGAACCTAGTCCTTTACTTAGAAAGTCATAGACTTTATGTAATAGGTTGGTTCTTTGAGTTGTAATGAGTTTTTCCTAGTCTCATTGAAATCTAAACTGATTTAGGAGTTGTGACTTAAAGTTAGGGAACTCGAAGACTTGGGAACACTTATCTTGGGAAGATTTTTGCTATTGTAGCAATAGGAGTTAGAAGTTTTAATTCCTAGTTTACAAGAAGTTTTGTAATTTGTTGGTTGTTGAGTCTCAAGAGAAATAGTGAAGTTAGGGTTAAATCCTATGGATGTACAAGTCGTGATTTTTTACACCTTTCTTGAGCCGAGTATTTTCCACATAAAAATACTGTGTTCATCTTTTACTTCAGAAAACCATGTTAGCTTACTTGTTCACCCGATAGGCAACTAGTAGAGTATAATATTAAAATCAGTAGGGTATGCACTATAACAAGTGGAATCAAAGCAAAGGTTCCCAAATCCTCATCTTCTCGTAAACCCTTATCTCACTCTAAAACCATACCTACTTTGAAGTATTCTTCTTCTTCCAAGCCCACTGCTAAGAGATTCGCTTCCCAGTCAAAGAAACAAGTTGAGGCACCTGTTCCCTCTGACTCTGAGTCTCTCTCTGATACCCCCATGCTCCCTCTACTGAGCTAGATCCCAATTTTGATTTTGATTTTGTTGAAGATACTCCCACCGATCATGCCTCTCAGTCAGCTTATATTGACAACTTTCAAAAACATAAGTTATCTAGAGGGCACGTTGTTACTGTGTTTGGGGGTCCTAATATAGTTATATTGGTCTCTAAATTAGAGGCTCAGGGGTGGTGTCAATTGTTTCTTCAAGGTGATCTCCAATGCAAGTTTGGAAAGGCTGAAGTTTATGAATTCTATACAAACAGGGTGGCCATTGGGGAAATGTTTTCAACCACTGTTCATGGCGTAACTCTTAATCTCTATGCTACTGACTTTGCTCGATTCCTATATATTCCTACTGGGGTGGGATCATTATGTCAAGGTCACATGGCCTCCTCTTGATAATCTAGCATCTGCTCTCAACATCTCTCGCAAATTTTCTGGCAACCCTTATCTTGTCACTCATCATAGGGTTCTTAAGCATGAGATGTCCCCACTCCATCAGCTTTACATTGATGTTGTTCATGAAATACTTCTTCCTCATCAAGAACGTCAAAATGTAGTGAATTTTCTCGATCTCACTCAGATGGAGCTGTTAGATACTAAAGTAGGGGTTGGCTCGCCTCGACTTATGATTCAGCTTATGCAAAGGGTCCTCCTACAAGATGTGAATGGTCATGCCCTGCCATATGCTTTCTGGCTTACTCCTGTGTTTGAGGATTTTAACATCCCAGTCAAAGAGTGGTCCTTGTAAACCATTAATGATGTTATTGGATCTGTGGATCATATGGCACTACCTGTTTCCATGAAGAATGCTGATAACCCTATGCAAAGGTTAAGGAATGCACTTGCAGCCAAAACTGTTGAGTTGGAAGTTGCTCAGTCTACACTGATTGCTGCTCAAGCTACCCATGATGATGAGAAATAAGTCCTTCTTGCTCAGATTGCCTCACTGATAGCTTCCTTGAAGCATGAACGATCTAAGAATGATGATATTGTTTGGAAATTGACCTCTCTTATCCCCTTTGTAACACCCCGTACTTTCGGGCTAGAATCTAGACTATTGTTCCTAAGCGTATAGACCCAAACTAGATGATTCTTTGTTAATATATGTGTGGTGATCAATCCTATAGGGTGGGAATAACTTTGAATAGGAATTGAGGTCACAAAAATCCCCTAACTCTAAGATAAGTTGAAAAAATTTCTAGAGATTAAGTTTTAGTGGATGTTTAAACTTGGGTCAACTTCCATTGACCATAACTTCTTGTATATATCAAATTAAAGGGCCTACTATATATCAAATGAAAGGTCTTTGAAATAGATTTTCAACGATACCAATTTTGCATTAATCCAACACCCTAGCAAAAAGTTATACTCATTTTCGTGAGAGTCAGTAAGGGTGTGTGATTGGTTAGACGCCGCAAACTTAAATGTTTGCCATAAGTTGTGCGACGCAAACTTTAAGGTTTCCCATGGGGTTTGTGCCACAAAATCTATGTTTTACGGTCTAGGAACTCCGTTTTGACGAATTATATCACCCAAAAGGGCAATATTTGCCCATCTTCATCAGCATCAACTCACAAAAGATACTCCCTTCCCCAAGACGAAATCCAAAACCCTTTTCTCCAAGAATCCCAGGAATTCAAGTCTTTTATTCCAAGATCATAAGAAACAAAGTCAGATCTAGATTCCATACTTCAACCTAAGTAATCTAAGGTCAAAACCTCATCCCCAAGGTCAAGAATCCCAAGAAACGAATCAAGATCCAGGTTCCATCTATCAAGATTCGGGTTCCACTTTCCAAATTAAACAACCTAAGGTACGTGGGGTTCATCATAAAACTGCATGGGCTTGTTGAATCTCTTGAATATGATTTAAAGTTATCAAGCATGAATTTATAAAGGGGTTTTGGATCCTATGTTTTAAGTTATGCATTAGAACCTTTTAATGGTAGAACTATTTTGGCCTTGTGGTCTTTTCCCTTAAATTGATTTATACCTGTCTGCATATGTATGAAATTGAAGATTTGGTTGAGAGACTTATTATTGAAATCCCTCTCTTATAATGAATTAGAGTTTATGAACTTATTGGGTATGATTTGAAATACATATTTTATGATTTGAAAGTAGTCTTTTCAATATCCAAGTATTTGATATAATTTAGAGATGATGAGAGGGAGTTTTTTTTTTATACCTATACGTTTGTTTAAAAGTGAGAATTGCATGTTATTGAGTAAATTGACATAACCACCTTAAGTTATTGAAATGTTGACAAAGAGAAAGTTCCTTGCATGTGTTTACATGAATTTAAAGAAAGGGTTCTTTGAACTGATTTATTGATATGGTGGTCCCAAACTTATGTTTTGAAAACAGAGATTTTAATATGATAATAATGGCTCAGAGATGTGACTTGCAAGTCAATGGTATGACGATACCATATGAGTTTATGCCATAACAGAGTAAGACTTTTTAGAGTTTGATTTCAGAGAATGCATGTTTTAAAGAGTTAAAAATAGGCTTAAAGAGGGTTAGGTAGTTGCCCGAAGAAGGCTTAAGTTCAAGTAACTCTTATTCCAAAACCGTGTTTTGCCGATACGGGTATATTATTATTGTACGCTGGTGACGGCCCTTTGGTGTAGTATAGATAGATACTTCGACCCTTGTGGAAAACTTGGGTTGGGGGCTTGGCTGTCGAGTTAATGACATATTTTATATAGCCCATGGAATTTTAGAGTTGTAGGGTATACACCTAGCACAGAAATTAAATAAAGAGTTAGTCACAGAGTTTTTAGATGATTGTTCAGAGTCTTTTAGATATGCCCATGTATTTTCTCATCATAAGTTATCTTTATGAACTTTTTTTGAATTTCTCTCACTTATTTTTAATTAAAATTGCTATTTTGGATTGCTCTGCTGGTTACCAGTACAATTGTATTGACCCCCTACCTTTTAGATTCTGAGGCTCAGTCTAGAGGTCCTACTAAGCCGTAGAGTTTCCATATTGAAGTGAAGTGTACAATTGGTGAGCCTTCTTTATTCCGGAAGGCCTATGTCTTTTAGACTTTTTTATTTATATTGGTTTTGGTCCACTGGGGGCCTTGTCCCGGTTTTTAGATAGATTTGTTTCGTATGTAGTAGAGATTTCGCAGACTGAGTCTGATATTATCTAGATATTGTTGAATTGCAGCCTTTATTATTATTTTGAAACTCAGAGTATGACCATGGTTTCATATTTATTTATGTTTTATGCATGTTCTATTATTGTATGAATATTGTGCATGATTACCAGATAAAGAAGGGCATCCAGGCCTTCATGGTTCGGGATGCTCGTCACGGCTAGGGTCTTGACTCAGGTCATGAAAAACTTGGTATTAGAGCACGGTTCATGGTTCCAGGGTATCTGCAATATCGCATCAGGTAGAGTCCTGTTTATGGGTGTGTAGCGCACCACACTTATAAGTAGGAGGCTACAAGGCGTTTAGGCATGTTTCTCTTTCATCATGTTCTAGTTAGTGGCATAGAGTCAGAATGATCCTTTGTCATACTCTATTTTGTGCTATGGTGTTTTCCATACGAAAGTGAAGTTATCCTGATTCTTTCCTTACTCTGATGTTCTTAGATAGGTATCATTGTTGAGGTGATTCAAGTGCATAAGCTTACAATCTAAATGATGTGTTCTTTTCGGATTTACTCATATACTATTATGAATTTTTGCAAGGACTTGAGAAGAGTCCATGAGTGCTATAAAGTGTATTGATTCAAGCTTATACCTTTATCTACATCAATCGTGCATTTGAGCCTGAGGTATGAAGTGTATTATGTCCCTTTCAAATTTCTTATTGCAGATGTCCTGCATAAAGGGAATGATGTGTAGTAGAATATTGGAACTGTATTTCCACCCGAGTTGTAGTGTATGTTAAAGTGTCATGACCTATTGGTTGTGAAATGATCCAAAAATTGGTGATATGAATTCACAAACTTAAGAGTCTGAAAGGGAGGGACTTTTGCGTACAAAAGTTAGTTTAGTTGCATAATTATGGATTGAGGAGTGGTTTGCCATTTTATAGTGATAGACTAATGGTGTACTAATAATTGTAGATTGTATGGTAGTCCGCGGGGGAAAGTGTTTGGCTTTGATTATTATTTATTCAAAAAATAAGAAAGGAGCCTAGAGTAGATACTTATGGTGGTTATAGAAATCTCTTATAGGTTATGAATGAAAATGGTTAGATTTTCCAATAAGTTATAAGTTTAAACTCATTTTTGTATATGGAATATTGAAGGTATTTGTGATGTATGCATGGATAGGTAACTATGATGTAAGAAAGTAGAATATGTTGATAAGACCGTATTGGGTTCTGTTATAAGATTAGGATCAACTATCCCGATTATTACTTTAACCCCCCCCTTTTGATTGTCTTTATTTTAGTAGTTGTAATCTAGAACTACATGTGACAAGGTATGTAGTAGATTTTGAGGTATAGTAGTAGTGTCGTGGAGGGGACGTGATGGTAGGTAGTAGTTAAATAAAATGAAGTATGTTGGGTTGACTTCCCAATTTGATGGACTAGTATAATTTATTGCATACTTCATCAGTGGTACGTGATTGTTTTTGGACTATAGGCTTGAACTTTAGATGTAGAATGTGGTGGTAAGAATAATAGCTTAAGCTTAATGATGTATGTTTTATGGGAATGAATTAGTAGGCTTGATGTGATTTGTGAAAGATCCTTGGTTGAAAATTTATGAAAAGTTTAAGTAGTAATTGTGAGGTATATGTTTATATGAGGACTAGTGTTAAAATGATGAATGGTGGGTGAGTCATTAAGTGGATAAGGGCATAAGTATATAATAATGAGTTGCTCCCTTGGTAGTATGGTGTTAGGTAAGATTTTATGATATAAGTTATGTGATTAATGGTCTAATGTTAGAAGGCTAAGTAGTGGAGAGTGGGTTTTTATGTGATAAGGAGTGAGGTTGTGTATGCTCATAGGATTGAGAGTTGAAAGTTAATGACGATAGAGGATAGCAAAAAATTAGGAGTAGAGTTCTTGGACAGCAATGCATTTAGAGTATACTTAAAAAGGGAAAGTTTAGCATTTAGGTGTATAAGTGTTTTGCGTACCTAGTTTGTGTTCTTGAAATTGTGGTATGGAGAAGTTTGGGGAGTTCTTGTATAGTGTTATTTAGAGTTGAATTGATAAAATATGAGTGGGCAATGTGCGCCTTTGGTATAGTTTTACAATTTTTGTTAAGATGCAAGTTATGTGATTAGAGGTGTAATGCGAAGTATTCTAAGGAGTTGAAGATGAAGTGTTGTGTGCCTACAAGCATGATTGTCTATGCCCATGATAACGTTAGCCATAAATAGATGACCTTGGGGATTGGAGGATGTTAGGATCAGTATACCCAAAGGGGATGTTCTAGAATGAATTTAGTATATCTATGGAGGGGAGTTTGTGTTCATGTGTATGTTGGTACCCCTTTGTGATTAGCTGTGTGGATATCGGGAGGCTCGGTACTTCAACTAGACTCCATGTTCATTGAATGGTTGGTGCATCTCGTTTACGTGAGTATGGGTTGTAGGGTGATGGTTATAGAGGCTAGTGAAAGTAAGAGTAGTATTTCTAGAAAACAACACCTACAGAGTATAGTTTATCCAGGAGAGATTAGCAGTAATATGTGTAGTGGTATATCTCTTGTGTTGAGAGTTGTGGATATATATCTGATGAGAGGTTATGTATACAAGTCTAGGGTTATGACTTTGATCTAAAGGGGAGATGATGAGTTAAAGTAGTTCTCAAATCTTCTTATGGTGTCAAGTCTCAAGTAAGATTCATGATAAACCTATTACAATTCAAGAAAACTCCTCCTACTCAGTCTACGAGGTTACTATGCTAATACCTTATTTTATGTATCCAAGTCCTACCTATGTATAAGGTTTGAGCACTCTATGTAACTCATGACATGTCTCGACTTCTAAACTAGAAGAAATAATGTCTATCGATGATCCAGTATTCTAAGTATGTAAGCTCTATTTTATGTTGGTCATGAACAATAAATCTGTGTCCCAAATCATAATTGGTTCTAAGAAACTATGTTTTCGTATGTTAACGATTCATTTTATGTCGGGATTAGCCTAAATGATAAAGTTATGCGAACTCATGATTATTTCAGTTTTGAAAAATGAGAAGCGCTAGGTTTTAGTAGAAGTCCTTGACTAAATCGTCGACTTCATGAACTCTACACTCATGTTATAAGACTCATGATGTAAGCTCTCATGTTTCTCACTGTGATTGTCCTAAGAACTCGTGCTATGTTGAGTTTATGCCAAAATGACTCTCCACTTGTGATCTAAACACTTGATATATGAAACACTCTGTGATTGTACAGTAACTTCAACTCATGTCCCACCTTGAGTATGGCAATAAGTATATGTTATATTCAAATTGTGCTACTCTCTTTCATGATGCTCTTTCTCAGATCCTTTAATGACCCTCTGTATGCTAGTATGACGGTGGTTGTGGAAGCGTAGAAGTGTGTTAGATGGGTGAGTAGATGTCATTGTAGGTGAAAATTTTGATGTGATTTCTTGAGCTAAGGTTAGAAAATCAGGGGAGGGAAGGAGATGAATATTCTTTACATGAAATAGTTAGGAGGAAGGTATATGGCGACAATCTTGGTGAATATGATTGAATTTGCAGGTCTTAGTGGAGATGTCCATAAAGTGGGGTGTGGTAGCGCTAGGCTGAAATGTTATGATTTGTGAAAACATAAGCTAATGTACCATGCAGTTAGTATTCTTTGAATTAAGACTTCGGGGTTGTTGGATTATAGTGATGAGGTGAGATGATTTCTTAATGTGATATAGGATACGGGGTCTAATAGTTTAAATTAGCACATCTTTCCTCCAAGTTAGGCTTCAACATAGAAGTATTATATGATAGGACACAAATTCTTGTGGTTAGATATGTTACAGGAGAATTGAAAGTTGATAATTATGAAATATGTTGATTAATGTTGGGGTATAGATATGTAGTGTTGCTAAGTTTAAGTCTTTTCGTTGTATCTTGTAAGATGGAGAATGCTAATATTTATATGTTTCGCAAGAAGCTTATCTCATCTCTTGTACCAATCTTAATCGGGCCGAGGACTCTTAGAAAAATTTATGTTTTACAAAGTTTTGATTATGTGCAATAAAACACATGCCAAGGTTCATGTCGATGTAAATTTTTGCTATCTCGAGTTTCATGCATACCCATTTCCCTAGTTTTATCATGAAGATCGTGTGATGCCTTTGCATATTTTTGTTGAGGAAAGATGTTCGAGTCAATATTACATTCTTTATTCTACACTTTTAGAGTTTCAAGAAGTCCTAACATATCATTCGGGGACAAATGACCCCAAGGCGGAGATAATGTAACACCCCGTACTTTCAAGCTAGAATCCATACTGTTGTTCCTACACGTATAGACCCGAACTAGATGATTCCTTGTTAATATATGTGTGGTGATCAATCCTATAGGGTGGGAATACCTTTGAATAGGAATTGATCTCACAAAAATCCCCTAACTCTGAGACGAGTTGAAAACATTTTTTAGCGATTAAGTTTTAGTGGACGTTTAAACTTGGGTCAACTTCTATCGATCATAACTTCTTGAATTTATCCAATTAGAGGGCCTACTATATATCAAATTAAAGGTCTTCGAAATACCTTTCCAACGATACCAATTTCTCAATAATCCAACACTCGAGAAAAATGTTATGCTCATTTTCGTGAGAGGTAGTAAGGGTGTGCGATTGGTTAGGCGCCACAAACTTAAATGTTTGCCATAAGTTGTGCGATGTAAACTTTAAGGTTTTCCATGGGGTTTGCACCGCAAAGTCTGTGTTTTACATGTAGGAGATCCGTTTTGACGATTAATATTACCCAAAAGGTCAATATTTGCCATCTTCTTCAGCATCAACTCACCAAAAATACTCCCTTCCCCAAGAATGATATCTAAAATCCTTTTCTCCAAGAATCCAAGGAATTTAAGTCTTTCATTCCAAGATCACAAGAAACGAAGTCAAATGTGGATTCCATACTTCAACTTAAGTAATCTAAGGTCAAGACCTCATCCCCAAGGTCAAGAATCCCAAGAAACAGATCAAGATCCGGGGTCCATCTATCAAGATTCAGGTTCCACTTTTCAAATTAAACAACCTAAGGTATGTGGGGTTCATCCTAAAACTATATGGGCTTGTTGAATTTCTTGAATATCATTTAAAGTTATCAAGCATGAATTTATAAAGGGGTTTTGGATCCTATGTTTTAAGTTATGCATTAGAACCTTTTAATGGTCGAATTGTTTTGGCCTTGTGGTCTTTACCCTTAAATTGATTTATACCTATATGCATATGTATGAAATTGAAGATTTGATTGAGAGCATTATTATTGAAATCCCTCTCTTATGATGAATTAGAGTTTATGAACTTATTGGAAATGATTTGAAATACATGTTTTATGATTTGAAAGTGGTCTTTTCAATATTCAAGTACTTGATATAATTTAGAGATGTGTTGTGTTCGAATTTGAGAGGGCGTCATGCGGAAGCTATTAGTTTCAAACTATTGAGATGATAAATCAGACGAAAAGAAAAACATACTAAAAACATGATTATTATATAGTTTGGTCAATTGGCCTACATATAAAAATCTAATATAAAAGAAACATAAAACTACTAGAGAGAAAATCTTCCTCTAAACAAAGACTCTTTAAAGACTACATTTTGGATGCTATTATGTTATGGTATGAGAAGGGGGTCTTCCATTTATAGATGTCCAAAACCTTTCCTCGAAGAAAGAGGTTAGCTAAATATGAAAAAAAATTATATTTTTTTTCTTTCAGGAAAAGTAAAAGTAATTATGGTAACTTTTATTTTCCTTCTAAGAAAAACTAAAACTTAAATATTGTAAGAAAATCAGGGTAAAAACCCTAACAAATCTCCCCTTTTTGGCTGATTTTCTTCAAAATATTCTTGATCCTCCTTCTTCTCATGCTTTATATTCGTTCTTCATTTATCACTGTTGTTTGGCATGTTTAAAAATAGAGCTTTTGGGTTAAAAGTATATGAGCCCTTTTCGGGTTAAAAATATTGAAGCCTTTTTGCAGAGTTAAAAGTAAACTTTATTTTCAAATATGTGACAGCAGGATTGTTGAAAATATGATTGACAATTATCTCCACATGTAGCTTTTGGACATATATCTTCATTATCATCAAATTGGTTGCACCTTGATTTTGAAACCACTTTGAACCTGTTTAATCTTGTCTCACCACACCATTGGACCATTGATCCGTAAGCTCTGATACCACTTATTGGGTTTGAAATCAAGAGGGCGTTATACGGAAGTTATTAGTTGCAAACTATTGAGACGATAAATCAGACGAAAAGAAAAACATACTAAAAATATAATTATTATATAGTTTGGCCAATTGACCAACATATAAAAATCAAATATAAAAGAAAACATAAAACTACTAGAGAGAAAATCTCCCCCTAAACAAAGACACTTTAAAAACTACATTGTGGATGCTATTGTGTTATGGTATGAGAAGGGTGTCTTCTATTTATAGATGTCCAAAACCTTTCCTCCAAGAAAGAGGTTAGCCAAATATGGAAAAAAATTATTTTTTCTTTTAGGAAAAGTAAAAGTAATTATGGTAACTTTTATTTTCCTTCTAAGAAAAAGTAAAACTTAAATATATTAAGAAAATTAGGGAAAAAACCCTAACAAGATGATGAGAGGGAGTTTCTTGTTATACCTATAGGCTTGTTTAAAAGAGAGAATTGTATGTTATTGAGTAAATTGACATGACCACCTTATGTTATTGAAATGCTGACAAAGAGAAAGTTCCTTGTACGTGTTTACATAAATTTAAAGAAAGAGTTTTTTGAACTGATTTCTTGATATGGTGGTCCCAAACTTATGTTTTGAAAATAGAGATTTTAATATGCTAATAATGGCTTAGAGATGTGAATTGCAAGTCAATGGTATGACGATACCATATGAGTGTACGCCATAATAGAGTAAGAGTTTTTAGAGTTTGATTTTAGAGAATACATGTTTTAAAGAGTTAAAAATGGGTTTAAAGAGGGTTAGGTGGTTTCCCAAAGAAGGCTTGAGTTCAAGTAACTCTTAGCCTAAAACTGTGTTTTGTCGATACGGGTATATTATTATTGTACACTGGTGACGGCCCTGTGGCATAGTAGAGAAAGAGTCTCCGACCTTTGCAGCAAACTCGGGTTGAGGGCTTGACTACCGAGTTAATGGAAGATTCCATAGTTGTAGGGTATACCACCTAGCATAGAAGTAAAATAAAGAGTTAGTCAAAGAATTTTTAGATGATTGTTTAGAGTCTTTTAGATATGCCCATGTATTTTCTCATCATATGTTATGTTTATGAACTATTTTCGAATTGCTCTCACTTATGTTAAATAAATATTGCTATTTTGGATTTGCTCTGCGTACCAACATAATTGTATTGACCCCCTGCCTTTCAGGGTCTGAGGCTCAGTCTAGAGGTTCTAGTAAGCCGTAGAGTTTCCAGATTGAAGTGAAGTTTGCAGTTGGTGAGCCTTATTTATTTCGAAAGGCCTATGTATTTTAGACTTTTGTTCTTTATGTTGGTTTTGGTCTATTGGGGACCTTTTCCCAGTTTTTAGACAGCTTTGTTTTGTATGTAGTAGAGATTTCGCAGACTGAGTCAGATATTATCTAGATGTTGTTGAATTGCAGTCTTTATTATTATTTTGAAACTCAGAGTATGACCATGGTTCTATATTGATTTATGTTTTCCGCATATTTTATTATTGTATGAATATTATGCATGATTACCAGATAAAGAAGGGCATCCGGGCGTTCATGGTTCGGGATGCTCATCACAGCTAGGGTCCCGGCTCGAGTCATGACACCCTTCTCTTCATCTACTTAGCTCCCCTCATAGTGCCTTAGGACTGTACTATTTCTTTTGGTTCTTTCACTGGCCAGCCTGTTCTCTTCTTTGCTATTTTTGTGTGATTTTTTTGTACTTTGTTTAGGAATGAAATGGACTTTGTTGCTTACTTTTGTTCTGCTCCTGTTTTTTCATATTGCATTAATGTGCTAATACTTTGAGTCTTGATTGTTTTAGTGATAGCCCCAGTGGTCATGGATTATTAAACATCTTTCACTTTTTGTGTCCAGCTTTTCGATGATGTCAAAAGGGGGAAGAATAGATTATGCAATGCTTATAACTCAATTGACTAACCTTTTTCATTTGTGTTCTTTTGACTAATGTATTTGTTGAGAATGTTAGGATTTAGTGATAGATGTTGTGCTGCTTAAAGTTTGTCATCATCAAAAAGGGGGAGTTTTTTAGGAAACTAAAGTTTTGATGATGGGCATATGAATGAAACATGTAATGCAAGCTGGTCCACACAAGTGTTGAAAGAATAGTTACAGGAAAGGCTACTCATAAGATAACAATGCGTAAAGTCAGGACTTGATAAGCAAAGAAGATTCAGATATTCTCTCAATACTTGTCACATGCAACAAAGAGGTTGAAAAGGAGAAAAACACAAACTCTTGGATATTGAGTTGAAGAGTCCTGTCAAGCTAGGGGATAAAGTTTAAGAGTTCTATTCAGCCAAGGAGATAGACGCAGGATTGAAACCACCTGTGAGTCCTATTGAAGATAGAAGAGTACATGAACTAAACGACTCAATCAGGAGTTGGCCTAAATACAATAAACGACATTCAAGTGATTCACTCATGCACTGATAAGTCATCAATCAGCGAATCAGTTCACTTACTTGAAGAAGAACCTGGTCCTTTACTTAGCAAGTCGTAGACTTTATGTAATAGGTTGGTTCTTTGAGTTGTAATGAGTCTTTGTTCTAGTCTCAGTGAAATATAAACGGAATTAGGAGTTGTGTCTTCAAGTTAGGGAACTCGAAGACTTGGGAACACTTATCTTGGGAAGATTTGTGTTATTGTATAAATAGGTGTTAGAAGTCTTAATTCCTAGTTTAAAAGAAGTCTTGAAATTTGTTGATTGTTTAGGCTGAAAAGGAATAGTGAAGTTGGGGTTAAATCCTGTAGAGGTACACATAGTGGTTATTTACACCTTTCTTGAGCCGGGAGTTTTTCACGTAAAAATACTGTGTTCATCTTTTACTTCATTGAACCATGTTAGCTTACTTATTCTACCGATAGGCAATTAGTAGAGTATAATATTAAAATCAGTAGGGTACACACTCTAACAAAAATCCTCGAAACAATGGAACCCGTGCATCAACTCTAAAGTATAATGTTATGATGCATAGTATGTTTTTCATCAGTGGCTAAGTAATAAGTAGTAATGTTGTGATGCATAGTATGTTGTTAGCACTATAGGACACGTTGTGCACTTAGAAACTACTGCATCAACAATAAAGTATAATGAGCTTCATTCTCTATCTTCACGTCAAAAAAAAAAAAAAAAACGAGTAGAGGATTATTATGGTTGCATCAACACAAACTAAGTTATATACTAGTCTCCAACATGGCTCTTGCGGTGCGAGGAGTATTTTGCTCGCCTAGACCATATAAGTTAGGGAACCAAGTAACTGAAGAGTCAAATGACATTAGTCGTTACAAAGAAATGTTGTGTACTATTAAATAATAAAATTTTTAAGAAATATCTCTAAAAGAAAGTAAAATTTAGCATTAAGGGTCGTGGTGAATGAACATGATTCCTCCCCCTATATCTACCATAGATCCCTAATTATAGTAAAGTACAATCTCCTTTTGTTAAAGTTACTTTTTTTTTTTATCTTTTTTTCTAATAGCGAGAAATTCCAAAGGGCCAGCTCGTGCACGGTTTGACACTCTATGGATATGGGCCCATGGTTCAATCCTTCTCCTCTAAAAATACTAGGCTTTTCTTCGTGACAGTTGACAGGTTTCTAATTCATGAAGTGCAGCTAATCCACATCTCGTGCTGTTTGTTTACCTTTAGACCAAAACCCAGGTGTCTTTATTAGCATGTTTCTTATACAGCACATAGAATAATTAGCTGCCGTCATCAAAGCTGAAACATTTCCAGCACAACCAATGATCGTTTTCCTTTAATCTATAACATTTTCTTTGTGTATTTGTGGAAGTAGTTTTACTGTTCAAATCCTTTTTGAAGAAGTTGATGGTCGAGTAATTAAATAAGAGTAGTAGATAATGATCAATGAAAGAGAACAGAAAAAGAATCATTGTATTTCAGAATGTAACTGTCCTGAATATTGTAAGGAACCAATTTAAAACCTTTTAGTAGATTAAAGAAAAAGCAACCTAGAGTTGTGGTCTTTGGATGTGTGGAAATTATTAATCTTCCATTTAAGTAGTTTGAAAATATTTGTACTTTAATTAGAGAATTTGATTGAAAATTTTCTCATAGCTTATGTCTATTAAGTTTTAAGCTATTGCTTCTAGCTTGAAGCCGTGTCATTGGTGTTAATACTGATGTGCTGATCTTCATTTCTTGTGGAGAAGTTTAATGCCCTTTCTTCTGTTTATTGCAATGATTTATGATGGTTATAGTGTATCTAAAGTTTGAAATCTGGCAGTTCTTACCTTCAAGAAAAGTTATGGAGAAAACCCAAAAGCTTAGAAGTAATCTGACTAGAGAGATGCTTTCCGGCACGACGTTTACCAATATACTTACCATGACATTTAGACAAGTGACTCTGCAACATCTTTGGAACTTTGATACTTTTATACCAGAAGTAGAAAGAAATATGGATGATCTTGAAACACTGAGAGAGGTGGGGAGCTTTATAAATGTCTTAAATCTTTTTATTTTGTCTTTCCCTTCATTTTTCTCTTTTATAATATCGGATTTATAAAGTTTGCCTTGCAGGTGCTACGTGATAGTGATAGGTTGAGTTCTGTTATTCCTTTCCTATCAGCAGGTACCTCCATCTTTTGCCATCACCTCATCAGATGAACGAGTCATTTCTGTTATTGCAGAAGTTATTTGTATTTCTTCTCTCGAAAGCACTAAAAGACATTTGTTTGATGAAACTCCTGGTGGAGTAGCAAAGAAGTATTTCCTTTGGTTTCACACACATAAAAGCATTATCTCAAAAGATTCCTCTGTTTCTCTATATAACTTAATGGGGTGTGAGATAGTTGCAAATGCCGATATTTTGCTCCAGAAATTTTCTTCAGAAAGGGCCAATTACAGACCAAGGGAGGGAAGATGGATGGTCAATTGGTTAACTTCAAATACATACTCCAAACTGGAACAAACTGGAGGCCCTGAATTTATTTCTTGGCTTAGTGAGTATGTACCTGCTTACAAATTGCTGATTGATGCTGACAAACTTGGCAATGTGAAATTTGAAGGGTGGAAGGAAACAACAACAAACACATTGGAGGTTTTTCTGACTCACTTCCAAATGGTAACTCCATGTTCCCTGAATTTCTGTTTCTTGCATCACATTTAGGGTTAATGAAATGTATATTATGCAATAGATACTTCATCAAAAAGTTCATATAAAGATATCTTTGATATCTCCTTTGCCTTTAGGAACTAGTTAGTCGTGAGTTACTCGATACTTATCATTGGTGTTGTTGATGTTGTTTTCATATTTCTGAAAAATTAAGAGATCCATGATTTGGAAAGTATTTGTTTCACCATCTTGTGCTTTGCTTTGTTGATTTGATAAACTCACAACCATTAAATTCTCCAATAATTATCGGTGGTTTACCTGCACTAAAGGAGAAAGAACCTTGTTACCCTATGGGGTAAGCTAATACATTGGTGGAGAATTTGCTTTATGTCTATGGCTGTGCAATAAATGGTTAAAAAGTTTGATTGCCTTAATCTTTGTAAGATTTAACACTAGGAATGCACATATCATCTTGTATTGTCAGTTTTGCTAAGGCCATTTCTTGTTTCGCATTGGCCAATTGACTGGTCCTGCTATGTAGTTTAAGCTGTTAGGGACATATGTATATAACAATTTTAGTTCCTATGAAATACTCCCTCATTTTCAATTTATGTGTCTTACTTTCCTTTTTAGTCTGTCTAAAAAATGTTTCTTTCCTATTTTAGCAATGCTTTAATTCCAACTTTCCACATGGCATATTTAAGACCACAACATTATCAGGTATCTTGATACATTCTGCTTATCTTTATTTTAAGATCACAAATTCAAAAGGCTTCTTTGTTTCTTAAACTTTGTTCCAAGTCACCGGACAAACAAATTGAAACCGAGGGAGTAATAATTTCATGTGTTTTAGGTGAGGGTGGGGGGCCTAGTTGAAAATTTGGACTCAGTTGCATTTTACATTTTCCTTTCCCCTTGGGAGCTCTAAGATAACTTTCTTAATATCTCTCTAGTTCCTTACTTATGGTTCCCTCTTTTTCATGTCAAGATTGTTTAGACAAAGTCGTAGATGTTAACTATATGACCACTTTAGTCTTACAGCACCTTGGTTTTGATCATTCATACAGGGTTTTTATCCCCAAAGCATAAGGTTCTAAAATTTGTAACCCTTACTTCTAACATTGAGACGTGTATTGCACCCAAGTGTGTGGCCTAGTGGTTCAATGAAGTTGGGTTGAGCACCGTGAGTTCTCAGGTTCAATTTCCAACAGAGACAAACATTAAGTGATTTCTTTCCATCTGTTCTAAACTTGGTAGATAGAGTTATTTGGTACCTGTTGCTGGTGGGAGGTGGTAGGTAACCCGTGAAATTTATCGAGGTACACTCAAGCAAGCTAGGACAAAGTGAGACGTGTATTAGGTCATCCATGTTATTTTAGTTGATGAGCCTTCCTAGTAGGTGTGTGTATCAATAGTGCAAGAAATTTGAGTCTGTGAAATCAATAGATTATTCTCCCAAGAGCTTTCCAAATGCTTTTCCTTTTCGATCTGCTTGTAAGCATCAGATTAAGAGTTGATCGGAAAAAAAAATTATTCGAATTCCTCATGTGATGGCCATTGCAATTATTTCTAATAATTACCTTGTTTTACTTTTTCATGTTGGTCTAATTGACATTCTAGATATGTATTATGAAGATGTCTATACACTTCCCTACAAGGAATTGTCATCAGGTGTTGTTGCAAAATCTTTCAAGGTATGCCATATGAGCTCTTTACATGCCTGCTTTATATGTTATTATACATGACTGAATTTCTTCTTTTTAAATTTCTAAGTGGTAAACAAATACATTTTTAATAAGGCACTCTCATTAGTTTGATATTTGAATTATTTGAACCCCTTTTTGGAGGTGGTTTGTGTTTGACCAACACATGAAGCCCTGAATGGCTAGTTGGTATCTTCTTTGATCTTGCCTTTCTTCACATTCATGCATTCTCTATATTTTTGGGAGTATCGAATATGAATACAACTTTTCTTTATCTAAATGATTAAGTATAAAAGATGTCTTCTGGAACCAAATGGATAGTAATATTTTCTCCTTTCGGATTGTGTGAAGCATTTCTATGTCAAAGGAAATCTCCATGGTCCTTTCAAGTGGAGTTTTTCTTGTTGCTATAAGAATTCTTGGTCAACGTTATCTTCCTCATCGCCCCATTAACCAGTATCCAGTCAACTCATCTGACATAATCTCTATTTATGGAATCTAGCGAGGTATGAATTTTATTAGTTCATCTAGTTTTGTCTCTTTCAAGTTCATTTTCGACTGTACTCTTGTTAAGAATTTGTGTCCTATTGATTATCTTATTTTCGCCTAACTGTTGCTTATCGATGCAACAGGTTTCCTGACGTGTTCCACTGACGTGTTCCAAGAAAGCAGTAAAACAGAAAGTAAAGAACACAATGATTTTTACGTGGAAAACACCCGGCTCAAAAAGGTGGAAAAAATCACGACCTGTACCTCTACAGGATTTAACCCCAACTTCACTAAATAACTCTGAGCCTCAACAATGATTGATTACAAAACTCTTGTAACCAACAAATAGGAATTATAAACTCTAATCCCTATAACTCAACAACTAGGAATTATAAACTCTAATTCCTTTGACTCAACAACTAGAAATTATAAACTCTAATTCCTAACTACACACACCTCCCAAGTTATGCTTTCCCAAAGTCTCTCAGTTTTCCCCAACTCGAAGACTATCTCCTAATTCAGTTTATAACACACTAAAACTAATATTACATCAATAGTTCAAACACAATGAACAACTCTAAAAATCAACGCTAAAACTCTTAGCTGGATTCTATACTTAAGATCAGGGTCTTCAATCTGTTTCTTCAGTGATTGAGTAGCACCTCGTGAAGTTAATTTGTCGATTGCGCTTTTCTATTTTGTAATTGCGTGAGTTACTCTGAATGATGCATCTTCTATTTAAGCACACCTATCCAAAGAGTCATTCTTTATTTTAAACTCCTCCTTTAATCAAAACTCTCATTACATAAAGTTCTACTTTAAGTGAGACTCCTTCTTCAATTCCAACTCTTGTCTCCTTAGTGTGGTAGTGAAACTTCAACTCTTTAAATCAACTTATCTTCAAGTATTTTACTCAACCACAACTTCTTCAATTTCTCACGTGATCAGTAAGTTGAAGTTTCCAGTTGCACTGAATTAACTCATATCAATTTGTTTCATTCATATTGTCATTCATCAAAACTTCAAGGTTCCAACAAATTCCCCCTTTCTGATGATGACAAACTTCTTGTTTTTGTGCATTCAAATATCTTCACCTGTAGGCACTAAAGTATAAAACACTAGAATGAAACAAGTTAGTCAAAGGGTTATAAACATTACACAATCCTCTTATCTTCCCCCTTTTAGCATCATGGGAAAACCATTTTAATGCAATAATAATATACTAGCCAAAGTGATTTTTTATGCTATTAATGGCCACTGGGCTATCACCAAAACAATCAGACAAAGACTTTAGCCAACCTAGTAATGTATTAAAGAGAGCAAAAATATGAGTCAATTTAGCAAAGATAACCATCCCTTTTAACTGACAGAGCATGTTCCACATTAAACCTAAGCTAGTACTGAACAAAGAAAAATAATTGAGCATTAAAAAAATACGGTATAAAAGTGGGACATGGCTAAGGATACAAATAGTGAGGAGCTGATGAGGAAGGTGGAACAGGTGATATCAACTGTGTCAATTGATGAATGACTTCAACATTTTCATCCCTCTATCAATCAAAGTCAAGCTTCAAAGTCATGATCCTAGACTTAAGGACCTCTTATTCCAATTTATGACTGTCTTATGCAGTTTCTAGTTCAGATTTTTTTTCAAATGAGTGTTAGCCCTCCTTATTGAAACAGGTAGAGCAACATGATTCATCTGTTCAAGAACATCTGTTTTTTTATAAGTCAAACCTGATTTAGAACTGAGAAATCCTAAAAAAATAACCAATTAGGAACTAAAAGGGAAAGCATGTCCCTTTTCATTCTTCAGAAACATATGTTGCATGTGATTGATGATCAAACTTGGCAAATTCTTGGTACACAACTGATATTTTGGTTGAGAAAGAATAATGAATTTTTGGTATAGGATTAACACATTTGTGCACACCCATTTGGAGAGAATCAAAGAAAGTTTGGTCAATAATTCATTAGCTTTATTAGAAAAATAGAGGATGAAGTGTGTGGAATTGAACAGGTGTGCTCACCTATTTCAACTTAGACATCCTATACTTATGTCAGTGTAGTACATACCTGATAAGAAGAACTTTGTGGTCATAATTGCTTGCTTGTACCTATTTTTTTGCACAATCTAATACAAAATTAGGTTAGAAAAGTCAAAAACTTGGAATTGAGACACACAACTAAATGTGCAAGACTGAATAGAATAACTTTTTAGCTAATACGATTAAAAAAAAATGATTATTCTAGTCAATCATTGAGGGGAGTTCATGCTATTTTTGTCATCCCCAAGTCTAACCTATTCCTTTCAAAATGCTCTCTACTTAGTGTCTTTTGTGCTTCTTTAGTCAATTAAGTAACCTACAAAGTCAACATGTTTATAGCTCTCAAGTGTGAAATTGCTTTCCTTTGGATATCATAGTCTCAAGCCATTGATTCCCATGAGATATCTCAAGATTCTTTTGACAACACCAATTTTTATGAACTACCAACAAAATTACTAGCAACTTGTGTTGGTTTTATTGATGCATCCATTTCTTTATTTATTGTTTCCCCTGTTAATATGCCCTCAGTCTGTACAACAGTTGAACCAGGTGGTACAACATGTTCCTATGCATGCTCATCAGTTTCACAGTCATCCTCTTTTCTTATTTATTTAAAAAAATTAATCTCCCTTGCTTCCCAATTATACGAGCACTACAAATCTAGCCATCTTTCAAATAATCCATTCCCCCTTTAAATGTGGTGAGTGAAAGAAACTTTATTTTCTTCTAGTCTTATGCCTTGAGCAAGCTTTATTTATGCATAAATTTTTCTTGCCTCCTTTCACTCTCACCTGTAAAATAAATTAGGGGTTAACTTTAGACACTCAGACAAGCTTGGGTCCTTTCTTATGAGTAAATGAATGAATCAAATTTCATTTAGCCCATGCAGGCAATAGGTTACGTGACCTGTTTCTCTGACTAGGTTTAGTTATACTTTTCTTGGTCTGAGATAGTTTATTTGCCAGATTTAGACTACTGGATCTGGTTTTAGAAGCAACTGGACATTCAGTGGTTGGATGTCCAAGGTTTTCACAGATATTGCACAAGTCTTGATAAGCATCAAGACTTTTATGAAAATCCAAACCAGCTTTTTCACTGTGATATCTTTCACTCAACTTATGAACAATTCTTGAGGAATTTGTTTACCTGTTTGCTCTTTCAAGGTCAAGTTTTAGTTTAGAGACTTCTTGACTCAGTTTATTCATCATTTCTATTGCGTTATTGCACTTTTCTTTGTACTTGACCAATTTAAGTTCAACTTTTTCTTGTTGTTTACTCTTGGTGTTTTTTCATTTTTCAGAGAGTGTCAATTTTAGAACTTCAAACTTAAGATCATTATTTAAAGAATCAAGTTGCTCAACCTGTTTCTTGAGAGAGCAGTTTTCCTGTTCAACAATGTTCTTGCAAGCTTCTAAATCAATAAAATCAAATTTGATTCTTGTAAGACTGTAGAACAGCTCATCCCTATTAGAAGTTTATTATTGAAAGTCATCAATTAGTTCACTCATCAAGGAAATAAGTTTTGTTTTAGAAAACAAATGTAACTTTTCTTTAAGTTCAAGTATACTTACCTCAAAAGCATCATCTTCTTCCTCTAACTCTGAATCTCCAAGAGCTATGGGTGCTGCTTCATCAACTTCATCATCATATGAGTCAAATCTTTAAGCTGCTACCATTGTATATTCTTCCCTCTTTTTGTTTTTTTCTTTCAATTCCTTTTCATCCCTTTCCTTTCTCCATTCTATTTCTCAGACAGGACAATCCTTGATATGATGATCAGTCTTACCACACTTGTAGCATCCATTTAGATTCTCATTGGACCATTTCTTGCTACCTATTCCCTTCTTATTTTTGAAGAATTTGCTGAAGTTCTTAGCTATAAAGGCAATTTATTCTTTATCAAGTCTAATTTCTTCATCACTGTAAGATGACTTCAGAGCTAAGGTATCCTTTGTGGCTTCTAGAACTTTAGTTTCATCAATTTCCATTTCATAAGTTTTTAAATTCCCCACTAATTCATCCAGGGTCATGCCTGCAAGATCCTTATTTGCTTCCCTGATTGCAGTCACCTTAACATTCCACTTTGATTTTGGTAATACCCTCAGTACCTTCTCAACTTGTTCTTCTTTAGATATAGCTTTTCCTAAGGAGGTCAGCTCATTTGTTAAGGCAGTAAGCCTTGTCATCATCTCATGCAAGGTTTCATTCCCCTTCATCTTAAATGCCTCATACTTAGTGAAAATAAGAGAAATTCTGAATTTTCTTACTTGAGATGTGCCTTCATGAGCATTGACTAGATCATCCTAAATTTGCTTAGCAGTGGTGCATGTTGATACCCTGTTGTATTCAGTAGGTCCTAATCCACAGACTAAAATATTTTTGGCCTTAGCATTTTTCTTTAATGCCAATAAGTCATCAGGAATAAATTCACTTCTTACTTTCTTGACTTGTTTCCCATCTACTAACTTCATTAGAATAGTAGGACCATCAGTGATCCTATCCCATAACTCGTTGTTTCTCCTTGAATGAATGTTTCCATCCTAGCTTTCCACCAAATGAAGTGAGAACCATCAAAGAGTGGAGGTCTAATTGTGGATTGACCTTCACTGTGACCAGTAGGTAGTACGGAATTCATCATATTGATCTTTGTCTTAAGTTCTAGCCCTTTTTAAGACAACCTCTCTCTGATACCATTTGTCAAAAATTCGTGCCCTACTGATTATCTTATTTTTGGCTAACTATTGCTTATCGATGGAACGAGTTGCCTAACGTGTTCCATTGACGTGTTCCAAAGAAGCAGTAAAACATAAAGTAAAGAACATAATGATTTTTACGTGGAAAACACCCGGATAAAAAATGTGTAAAAAACCACGACCTGTACCTCTACATGATTTAACTCCAACTTCACTAAATAACTCTGAGCCTTAACAACGACTGATTACAAAACTCTTATAACCAAGAAATATGAATTATAAACTCTAATCCCTATAACTCAACAACTAGGAACTATAAACTCTAATTCCTTTGACTCAACAATTAGGAATTATAAACTCTAATTCCTAACTACACATACACCTCCCAAGGTATGCTTTCCCAAAGTCTCTCAGTTTTCCCCAACTCAAAGACTAGCTCCTAATTTAGTTTATAACAAACTAAAACTAATATTACATCAATAGTTCAAACACAATGAACAACTCTAAAAATCAACGCTAAAACTCTTAGCTGGATTCTATACTTAGGACCAGGTTCTTCAATGTGTTTCTTCAGTGATTGAGTAGCACTTCGTGAAGTCAATCTGTCGATTGTTCTTTTTTGTTTTGTAAGTGCGTGAGTTACTCTAAATGATGCATCTTCTATTTAAGCACAACTCTCCAAAGAGTCATTCTTTATTTTAAACTCCTCCTTTAATCAAAACTCTATTACATAGAGTTCTACTTTTAGTGAAACTCCTTCTTCAATTCCAACTCTTGTCTTCTTAGTGTTGTAGTGAAACTTCAACTCTTTATATCAACTTATCTTCAAGTATTTTACTCAACCACAACTTTTTCAATTTCTCACGTGATCAGTAAGTTGAAGTTTCCAGTTGCACTGAATTAACTCATATCAACTTGTTTCATTCATATTAACAATCATCAAAACTTCAAGGTTCAACCAACTCTGCTGTTGTACCTACTTCATTGTCTACTTCATATGAGAGGATATAAGTATCTCGTGTTAAGAAGTTACCACATAGTGGATGACACATGCTTTGCATTATTGACCACTTTTATTGCTTTTTACGCTTTTTTAGTTGATATCATTTTATCCTATGCATTCTGGCTCTTTTTATCAGTAGTTAATGTTGTTAAATCATCACATTTCCAAGTGCTCGTTGTTTCTATAGTTTGAACATTACTGTGTCTCCATCGTTAGGAGTATAAAGGAATTTTATCATCGGCCAGGAGATGTAGTGGTGGGTTCTGGAAGCTCTGCATGGATTGGGGAGCTTCTGATGTACCTGAGGCATGAGATGGTTTCCAATGATTCAGATCTAAATTCCAACTCAACGCCATCAGAAGGAATTGAAGATGAGATGAAAGCAGCTGCACAAGATATTGCCAGTTATCAGGTTTTTTATTACGATGCAGTTTTATTCGGGTTTCTTTTTCTCTTTTTTTTGTCATCATGAACATGAAAGCACAGCATTAATTATACTATTCATGGTTAGAATCAAGGATGTTGGGTACTATGTAGTTTTGATGATTGGCAAACTGACACATAAATGAAACATGTTACTTGAGCTGGTCCACACATAGGAAAGCAGATTTCTAGTTTCACTGATAGATACAGACAAGATTGCTTAAAGACAAGAACAAATAAGCAAGCCTAATTTTGATATAATTAAGCTACTGATCATGTGGGGAATATAACAAGTTGAATTTGATTAAACACTTAATGATAAGGGAAAGCAATTTGAGCTGAAAAAAGGAGTCCTACGTGAAGAAGAATTTTCACTTCTGAGTATATCTTGAAGATTCCTATGTGTGGGAGGAGAAAGATTCTGATAAATATGCATGTGCTGATTTAAAAGAGTTGGAGTTTTACTACAACACTAAGGATACAAGAGTTGGAATTAAAGAAAGAGTCTCACTTGAAGTAGAACTCTATGTAATGAAAGTTTTGATTAAAGGAGGAGTTTAAAATAAAGAATGACTCTTTGGAGAGCTGTGCTTAAATAGAAGATGCATCATTCAGAGTAATTCACGCACTTTAAAAAACAGAAAAGCTCAAACGATAGATTGACTTCATGAAGTGCAACTCAATCACGGAAGAAACACGTTGAAGAACCTGGTCCTCAGTATAGAATGCAGCTAAGAGTTTTAGCATTGATTTTTAGAGTTGTTCATTATGTTTGAGCTATTCATGTAATATTACTTTCAGTGTGTTATAAACTGAATTAGGAGCTAGTCTTCAAGTTGGGGAAAACTCAGAGACTTTGGGAACACATACCTTAGGAGGTGTGTGTAGTTAGGAATTAGAGTTTATAATTCCTATTTATTGAGTTATAGGGATTGGAGTTTATAATTCCTAGTTGTTGAGTTATAGGAATTAGAATTTATAATTCCTATTTATTGGTTACAAGAGTTTTGTAATCAGTCGTTGTTGAGGCTCAGGCTTTTTTAGTGAAGTTGGGGTTAAATCTTGTAGAGGTACAGGTTGTGGTTTTTTACACCTTTTGAGCCGGGTGTTTTCCACGTAAAAATTATTGTGTTCTTTACTTTCTGTTTACTGCTTCCTTGAAACACGCCAGTGGAACACGTCAGGTAACACGTTCCATCGATAAGAAAAAGTTAGGCAAAAATAAGAAAATCAGTAGGGCACAAATTCTTAACAAGTGGTATCAGAGAAAGGCTGTGTTAAAAAGGGCTAGCACCTAAGACTATGATCAATATGATGAATTCTGCACCACCTACTGGCTACTGTGAAGGACAAGATATCAATGGACAGTACTACCCAGGATGGAAAGAAAGGATGAAAGATTTTCTTCAGGCTATTGACTACGAACTCTGGAATAGAATTATTGATGGACCTCAATACCCCATAAAGAAGGATGCTAAAATCAAGGATGTATTAAAAGTCAAGAGTGAGTATGATAGGGCTGACTTTAAGATACTTGGAAAAAATGCAAAAGCTAAGTATATTCTTCTTTGCGGACTTGGACCAAATGAATATAGTAGGATCTCAGGTTGCACCACTGCAAAACAAATTTGGGAGACTCTTGCAAACGCATATGAGAAGAACATGGATACCTTAAATCAAAATAAAGGAATTAAGGATAAGTCAATATCACTGAAAGAGTCTGACAACGTAGAATCAGATCTGGAAAATAGAAAGCTTACCAAGTAATTCAAAAGGTATTTTAAGGAAGGAAAGCGGCAGAACAAGAGAGGAACGAGTAGAAGGTGTTTTCCAACTATAAGTCTGAAATTGGTTATTTCAAGTATGAAGATACAGATCATATGATCAGGGATTGTCCATTGTGGGAAATTGAGTAAAAAAATGTAAGAGCTGAAAAAGAGAAATCTTACTTCAAAAGAAAGGAATCATTTACTACGATGGCTGCATAGGGACCAAGCTCAGAAGAATCGGATGATCATGGAGTTGATGAAAGTGCACTTATGGCTACAGGTTACTCATACATGGAAGAAAAGGAAGTAAAATGTCATGACCCAAGCCGGGGCCCTGGCAGTGACGAGTATTCCAAACCATAAGGTCCGAAACACCCCTATCTGTCTGGTAATCATACACATAATTCATATGATAAAAGAAATGCAGAAGATACATAATATAACGGAAACATGGTCAAGAATCATATACGAACAATAATAGGGAAACAATGTTCCACAATATCAATCAACATCTCTAAAATTGTCAGCGAAATCTCTACTAGATTAACTGAAACAAATATCTATCTGAAAACTGGGACAAGGCCCCCAGTAGACCCAAACTAATAAATGACAAATAAAACTGCTAGATATCAAGCCTTCTGAAATATAGAAGGCTCACCAAGTGACTCTGCGAATCTGTTTGAGGAAATCTACTGATTTTCTGGACCCCTAGACTGTGCCTCCGAACCTGGGAGGGAAGGGGGTCAATACAAAAGTACTGGTACGCAGAGATATCAAAACAAAACATAATATTTTTACAAAATATAGTTGAGAGCCATTATAAAGTAGTTTCATATCAAATCATTTGAAAACACATGGGCATAATGTAATTGTTTTCAATAACAATGCAATGAAGCTGAGCTAGGTGGAATACCCTACATATCACATTTACACCAACTGTCAAACCTCGGTTGCCACCGAGATTAGAGTATAAGTAAGGGGAAGACACACAAGATCACACAACAGGGTGTCTCGACCCAATGGTAGTGCACAAGATCACAAAGCAGGGCTCTTAACCATAGTCCCAATTTGGGAATGACATAAAGTCAGGTATGCAAGATCACAAAGCATGGTACCAAGTTCCCATGTCGGCAAACATGGTTTCGAGCGATGAGCCCTTACACTCCAACGCCTTCTTCAGGCATCCACCTATCTCGTGTAAAATCAATGCATTCAAATTTCATCTGATTCAATCACATATCATATTTTTTAGGGTATCATCATACCCGACTCGCAAGCCATCAATATCACATCATTCTTCTCATTCAACCATTGTATTCAACATGAATAACCTTCTCATTTTCATCTCAAAATCATATCAATTCTCAAAACATTTCATGTGATGCTCTTCAAGATGTTTTCAAACAATTTACATCATATGAACATTTAAAACAAATTTACATCAAGAGAGAAAATTTCATATCATTCATGCTCTCAAGTTAACATCTTTTCGGAATACATGCATATACATATATCATATAGCAAATCACTTTGGGAGTAGTCCTAAGGGTCAAATCAATATCATAAAACTTTTAAAACATAATCATATTCGTAATTTCAAAACCCCTATTTGAAAACATGAATTTTTAAAGCCCATGAGATTTTTGAGATAACCCCACGTACCTCTATATACGAATATGATAGGTGCGAGATTCCAAATCTTTAATTTGTTTTGAAAACCCATGGTTGAATCTTGAACTACTTGGGTTTTTATTTTGAAACTCTAGAGAGAGTTCTTGAACAATTTTGATGAATGAAGGTATATTTTGGGGTCTTTGTGAACTGAATTTCATGTTTAAGGCTAAGTAAGGGTGGAAAAGGACCATTTTTCCCCAAAAACGGAGTGTCCAAGTCACTGGAAACCTTTACATAGGAGCTGCCTATGCTATTGCCTATGTTTACATAGGCGCCGCCTACTACTTTGAAAGGCCATAACTTCTTGCTCGGGTACCGGATTTTAGCAAAATTGGTATCATTGGAAAGCTAACTCAAAGACCTATCATTTGATACATAGTAGGCTCTCTAATTCGACATATACAGAGAGTGATGGTCGATGGAAGCTGACACAAATTACTACGTCCACTAAAACTTAATCGATCGAAATAGTTTCACCTTGTCCTTGAGTTGAAGGACCTATATGATCTAAATTCAAGCTTGAATGGATTCACATACTACACAAATAATTAACATGCCATATTTGCATAGAATTTATTGCTTCGGAATTATCAACTCATCGAAATCATGGTCCATATTATAGCCTGAAAATATGGGATGTTACATTATCTCCCTGTTGGGATCAGTCGTCCTCAAATAATGGGTAGGAACATATTGAAGCTTAGAGGTATGGAATAACGCGGACATGATATGTTTCTCTAAGAAAGAATACACTGATCTAAAACATGACTATAAGACTGGAACTACTAATGTTCCAAATTCTTATACCGGACGTGCATATCTGATGCATGGAATACACAACTGAAGAGACTCATAGGCTGAATTCTCATAATGAATCATGCATATCTGATGTATGGATTTGTTCCTGAGTTGTTCTCATGAACACAAAACTGAATACACTGATAAGCTAAGCTTTTCTATTGAACATGCATTTCTAATGCATGTATATCTGACTGAACTGACGTATGATGTATGACTGAATACACAATGATAACTGGTGCGAAGCTTGTAATAAGAATCTATGCATGCAACTGAATGGGGGTATCTCCCCCTTGGGACACTATGTCCTTCTATGAATGCTCAAATCACTAAGATATTTGGAAAGATTGAGGCGATGCACTAGACACCTACGAAGTGAGTCATAACTGAACATCTGGAGTCTGAATCTAGTACATGACGCATGAAATGGGTTATACTCGCAAATACTAGTATACTCTATCTTGGAATAGTAACATATCTGAGATTTTTGGGTATGTGTCACACAAGACATCTGACTATAGGATCCTAACATTTACATTACTCTGCAGTCTAGAACATAGGCATATAACTCCTGAATTAGGATAGAATTACCAGGCCTTTGGCATTACAACTTCTTACTTTCAAGCTTAGCACATTATCGAATATCACTTAACTATACTATTCTCCTTAAATATCATATTCATTCAACTCAGCGTAAAATTCTCATATGAGCATTGACAAATATTTCTACTAATGTCGGAAATAACTTAATCCCTTTGCCGTGATCAAGCCTAATCCCTTTGTCGTGATCAAGCCTAACTCTAAGTCACAAAAATACAACATGCCAGACCATGCTATTATTCTAAACCATATGATGCAATCCTCTATATCTCCCTTAAAGATCACATCCTAAGTATAACATGCCTTACCACTTCAATGACTACTTTGAACTCTTAATATGAAATCGCTAATGCATATTGCGACCTTCCGCTATAATCCTAAAACGTCATTCAAGCCTAATTTATAACCACATGTTAACTCCAAGGCAATCACCTATAAATACATACTTCACATGGTTTCTAAACTATTATCAATACCACTTCCACGCGCTATCCTAAAAACATACACACACCAACTTTTCCACTAAACATCACATGTATCAAAGACTTGGCCCCAACTCTTACTTCATACTTATGGCCTTATCTAAGAAAGCATACTATGATCTTCCATCAACAAGAACATTTACATCGTCACCACTATTATTGCATAGGGAGGGTCACTAAAAGGTTAAAACATAAGATCCTAAAGCATGAAAAGGTTTTTATACGGGACTGAGCACACTATAAAGAGTGAGTACATGCGTCATGAGTTGCATGACCTCAACTAGAGTTCATAACATAAGGAATGTGATTCTGACTACTTTAATGAACTAGAACTCATTATCTTGAAACTGGAAGAGTAAGTGACTCTCTATCATATACCGGAATCATGAACTATGATCACGGAACTGAATCGTAAGGCATGAGTAAGCATTCAGATAACTAAAAAAAATAAAGAGGTAGGAATGGGTTGAGATCCACCCTCACTTTCTGATGTTCAAAATCATACTGCATTACTACCAGAATCTGAGAGCCTTACTTGGTCATTTGTTCTATCATCTCCCCCTCAGCTTCACATCATCATCTAGAGTTTGGGAGATCCTTTACCAAATTCTAACTGAACTACACTTACTGCACTCTAGGGTCTGAAAAAAAATGACAATGCATGCATATCATAGAACTTAACCCAAATGACTACCTTCTGGGATACATTAGTTTACACACTTATTTCTATCGGTTCAACCTTCAAAACTCAAACCTAGATTCTAACACTTAACATGGCTATTTAGATCACCATATACCATCTAACTAGTCTTTATCCACTTAACAATTCAATGGTACCACTAGCCACACAAATTATGTAATAGTCTTAGAAAAATATGCCATAACCTCATATCACCTTGGCATACTTCTAACCATACCTACAATATTATACTTCATTACGAATCAATTTAAACTTAAGCCATTTCATACACCGTTCAAGCCTATTAGATCACTTTCATATAACTAACATCATTGATTAAGAAATCATCACATCCACCTTTATGAACTTCAACTGTTCAAACTTAATGTCTAGTGCTAAACATGATTTACAACCCAACCTTACACAAAATTTTCACTTGGAAACTATAAATAAACATCACGAAATGCTAGTGCATTAGAACTTCATAACCACAATAATCGATCATGACCTAACAGTTTTCCTTTATCATAATCCATTAGCATGTACTATTTCAGTACCTCAAGCCTACTAACTTAATCCCACAAAACATGCATCATCAAACTCTTGCCACTATTTACCACCACACCATTTAAATTCAAGACTATAGTTTAGTATCAATCATCTACCACCAGTGAAGAATGCAACATAATATAAATATACTAATCCATCAAATTGGGACATTCTACCCAAATATCTCAAAAATCTACTACATACCTTCTCATAAGTAGCACTAGTTTACAACTACCAATGAAAAGAGGGTCAAGGGGGTTAAAGCCTCATAATAGACATGGTCAACCTTATCCTTATATTATAACCCCATACAATATTTTCTACTTATACGGATTTCTCACCTCATACTTACTTACCCAAACATATATTTAGACTACCTTCAAATTCCACAAACAACCATGAGTCTATACTTACAACATACTGGCTAATATAGCCATTTTCACACTTCAAGAGACCGACAAATCACCCTAACTAAGAACTCTTTCTGTACATTCTACTAAACTAACACACAAGGATGAATCATCTCTTTACCGGCCCAATCTCATGCAACCAGATTCAGCTATACATACATTAAACCTACACAAGAACAACAAGTTGCTAGTGAATCAAAATAGGCCTCACACGGCTTCACTGGAGTTTGATTTCGTATTTTGAACAAGAAAATGGGATGAATGACAAGTCAACTATGCTAGTGAATTGAAAGAGCCCCACACGGCTTCACTAGACTTTATTTTTCAACAACACTTTGATGACAATATTTCATGAGATAGAGATTTAATACGCAATATTCAATGAACTAAGAATACACATCTTACTCTGTAGAAATAAAATTGGAGTCAAACACTTCCTTCATGGACTACCATACTGTCCACACATGCTGCTAGCTACTAAATTAGTTTATCACTATAAAGGGGTAAATCATCCTCACTCTGACTTCTAACTTTGTGACTTCACATCACCAACTTCTTGGTCTAATTTCATTACCAATAGGTCATGACAAAAACACTTTAACACACACTACTATTCAGGTGGAAATACAGTTCCAACATTCTGCTACACCTTATTACCTCTGAAGCGTGACATTGGCAACATAAGTTCTGAAAAGAACTAAATACACTTAATACTGTAGGCTGAAAAGCATGATTTCATTAAAATCAAGGTTCACACTAGAACCAACACACTCTGAAGCACTAATGGACTCTTCTCAAGTCCTTGCAAAAATCTTAGATGATTCGATCAGAACGAACCATACCATTTAGACTCTAAACTTCTGTACTTGAATCCACCCAATGATGACACATGTCTGAGAATGTTCGTGTAAGGAAAGAATTAGGATGACTGTTACTTTCGTATAGGTGACACGATAGCACGAATTTGAGTATAAAAGAGGAACATTATGACTCTATTGCATGAACTAGAACATGAAGAAAGAGAGATATTCCTAAACGCCTAGTAGCCTCTTGCTTATAAGTGTGGCGCACTACACACTCATAAATAAGACTCCACCCAATGCGATTTCACAAACACCCTGGGACCATGAACCGTGCTTTGATACTAAGTTTGTCATGACCTAAACCGGGGCCCTGGCCATGACGAGTATTCTAAACCATAAGGTCCAACACACCCTTATCTATCTGGTAATCATGCACATAATTCATATGATAAAAGAAATGTGGAAGATACACAATATAACGGAAACATGGTCAAGAATAATATACGAACAATAATAGGGAAACAATGTCCCACAATATCAATCAACATCTCTAAAATCGTCTGCCAAATCTCTACTAGATGAACTGAAACAAATATTTATCTAAAAATTGGGACAAGGCCCCCAGTAGACCCAAACTAATAAATGATAAATGAAACTGCCAGATATCAGGCCTTCTAAAATATAGAAGGCTCACCAAGTGACTCTGCGAATCTGTTTGAGGAAATCTACTGATTTTTTGGACCCCTAGACTGTGCCTCCGAACCTGGGAGGGAAGGGGGTCAATACAAAAGTACTGGTATGCAGAGATATCAAAACAAAACATAATATTTTTACAAAATATAGTTGAGAGCCATTATAAAGTAGTTTCATATCAAATCATTTGAAAACACATGGGCATAATGTAATTATTTTCAACAACAATGCAATGCAGCTGAGCTAGGTGGAATACCCTACATATCACATTTACACCAACTGTCAAACCTTGGTTGCCGCCGAGATTAGAGTATAAGTAAGGGGAAGACACACAAGATCACACAGCAGGGTGTCTCGACCCAATGGTAGTGCACAAGATCACAAAGCAGGGCTCCTAACCATAGTCCCAATTTGGGAATAACATAAAGTCAGATACGCAAGATCACAAAGCATGGTACCAAGTTCCCATGTCGGCAAACACGATTTCGAGCGATGAGCACTTATACTCAAACGCCTTCTTCGGGCATCCACCTATCTCGTGTAAAATTAATGCATTCAAATTTCATCTGATTCAATCACATATCATATTTTGTAGGGTATCATCATACCCGACTCGCAAGACATCAATATCACATCATTCTTCTCTTTCAACCATTGTATTCAACATGAATAACCTTCTTGTTTTTAACTCAAAATCATATCAATTCTCAAAACAGTTCATGTGATTCTCTTCAAGATATTTTCAAACAATTTACATGATATGAACATTTTAAACAAATTCATATCAAGAGAGGAAATTTCATATCATTTATGCTCTCAAGTTAACATCTTTTCAGAATACATGCATATACATATATCATATAGCAAATCACTTTGGGAGTAGGCCTAAGGGCCAAATCAATATCATAAAACTTTTAAAACATAATCATATTTGTAATTTCAAAACCCCTATTTGAAAACATGAATTTTTAAAGCCCATGAGATTTTTGAGATAACCCCACGTACCTCTATATGTGAATATGATAGGTGCTTCTTGAAGCCTACGTTGCGGAGATTCCAAATCTTCAATTTGTTTTTAAAACCCATGGTTGAATCTTGAACTACTTGGGTTTTTATTTTGAAACCCTAGAGAGAGTTCTTGAACAATTTTGATGAAGGAAGGTGTATTTTGGGGTCTTTGGGAACTGAATTTTGTTTTTAGGTCTAAGTAAGGGTGGAAAAGGACCATTTGCCCCAAAAACGGAGTGTCTAAGTCACTGGAAACCTTTACATAGGAGCTTCTTATGCTATTGCCTATGTTTACATAGGTGCCGCCTATGGTATCGCCTATGTTTACATAGGCGCTGCCTACTACTTTGAAAGGCCATAACTTCTTGCTCGGGTACCGGATTTTAGCAAAATTGGTATCATTGGAAAGCTAACTCAAAGACCTATCATTTTACACATAATAGGCTCTCTAATTTGACATATATAGAGAGTTATGGTCAATGGAAGATGGGACAAATTACTACGTCCACTAAAGCTTAATCAATCGAAATAGTTTCAACTCGTCCTTGAGTTGAAGGACCTCTATGGTCTAAATTCAAGCTTGAATGGATTCACATACTAAGAAAATAATTAACATGCCATATTGGCATAGAATTTATGGCTTCGGAATTATCAACGCATTGAAATCATGGTCCTTATTGTAGCTCGAAAATACGGGGTGTTACATAAAATCTTAGGTAAGTATACTTGATCTTGAAGATAAATTGAATCTTTGTTCTAAGAAAACACTAATTCCCTTGATGAACACATTGATTGATGATTTTCACGAGCTCACATCTGAAAGGGATCAATTATTCAATGCTTTTTCAAGTCTAAAGTTTGATTACATTGATCTTGAGACATGAAAAAATGTCATTGATACAGAAAACTGCACCCTAAAGGAACAGGTTAGTCAACTTGGTTCATCAAACCTAGATCTAAAATAAAAAATCTTAAAGTTGTCAATTACTCAAAAAGAAAAAGGAGACATGAGTGAAAATCATCAAGGAATTAAGTCTGAACTTAAACAAAGAAAAGATGAATTGTTTTATCAAAGAGAAAAGGTTGAAAGCTAACTCAGAAAACTCTAAGATAAAACTTGATCTTGAAAGAGCTAACCGATGGACTAAGTCATCTAGAATTGTTAATCATCTATGTAATAGGACTCAAAATAAGAGGGTTGGCATAGGTTTTCACAAAGAAACTATTTCCTACAAAGATTTATATTATATTTGTGGAAAACTAGGACACCCAACCACTGAATGTCCTGTTCCTGCACTAGATCCAGCAATCTAAATCTGGCAAATAAACTATCTCAGACCAAGAAAAGGATAACTAAATCTGGTCAAACAAACAGGTCATGTAACCTATTGCCTGCATGGACTAGAAGAAATCTGATTCATCCATTTACTCATAAGAAATGACTCAAGCTTGTTTGGGTGCCTAAAGTTAACCCCTAATTTGTTTTGCAGGTGAGAGTGAAAGGAGGAAAGCAAAATTTGTGCATAAATAAAGATTGCTTAAGGCCTAAGACTAGAAGAAAATAAAGTTTCTTTCAGTCACCACATTTAAAGGGGGAATGGATCATTTGAAAGATGGCCAGATTTGTAGTGCTCGTGTAAGGGGGAAGCAAGGGAGATTTTTTAAAAAAAAATGAAAAAAAAGGATGACTGTGTAACTGATGAGCATGCACAGGCACATATTGTACCACCTAGTTCAAATGTTGTACAAACTGAGGGCATATTGACAGGGGAAAAACAAATCAAGAAATTGATGCATCAATAACACCAACACAAGCTGATGATAATTTTGTTCGTAATTCATAAGAATTGGTCTTGTCACAAGAATCTTGAGATATCTCATGGGAATCAATGGCTTGAGACTATGGTATTCAAATGAAAGTAATTTCACTCTTGAGGGCTATAAAAATGTTGACTATGTGGGTTACTTAATTGACTGGAGAAGCACCAAAGGCACTAAGTAGAGAGCATTTTGAAAGGAATAGGTTAGACTTGGGGATGATTAAAATTGCATGAAATCCCCTCAATGATTTACTAGAATAATCATTTTTCTTCTTAATCTTATTATCTAAAAAGTTATTCTATTCAGTCTTGCACATTTAGTTGTGTGTCCCAATTTTAGATTTTTGACTTTTCTAACCTAATTTTGTATTAGATTGTGCAGAAAAATAGGTACAACCAAGCAATTGTGATCACAAAGTTCTTCTTATCAGGTATGTTCTACACTGACATAAGCATAGGCTGTCTAAGTTAAAACAGTTGAGCACACCTGTTCAATTCCACACACTTCACCTCTCATTGTCTAATAAAGCTAATGAATTGGTTGACCAAACTTTCTTTGATTCTCTCCAAATGGGTATGCACAAATGTGTTAATCCTACACCAGAAAATCCTTCTTCTTTCTCAACCAAAAATCAGTTGTGTACCATAAATTTGCCAATAATCAATCACATGCATCATATGTTTCTGAAGAATGAAAAAGGACATGCTTTCCCTTTTAGTTCCTAATTGGTAATTTTTTTGGGGCTTCTCAGTCCTAAATTAGGTTGACACATAAAAAAATAGATGTTCTTGAATAGATGAATCATGTTGATCTACCTGTTTCAATAAGGAGGGCTAAGACTCATTTGAAAAAAAAAATTGAACTAGAAGCTGCATAAGACAGTCATGCAGTGGAATAAGAGGTCTTTAAGGCTAGGATCATGACTTTGAAGCTTGACCTTGATTGATAGAGGGAATAAAATGTTGAAGTCATTCATCAATTGACACAGTTGATATCACCTGTTCCACCTTCCTCATCAGCTCCTCACTATTTGTATCCTTACTCATGTCCTACTTTTATACCATATTTTTTTAATGCTCAATTATTTTTCTTTGTTCAGTACTATCTTAGGTTTAATGTGGAACATGATCTGTCAGGTAAATAGAATGGTTATCTTTAATAAATTGACTCATTTTTGCTCTCTTTAATACAGAACTATGTTGACTAGAGACTTTGCCTGATTGTTTTGGTGATAGCCCCAGTGGCCATGAATAGTATAACAAATCACTTTGGCTAGTATATTATTGAATTGAAATGGTTTTTCAATGATGCCAAAAGGGGGAAGATAATAGGGTTGTGTAATATTTATAACCCATTGACTAACTTGTTTCATTCTAGTGTTCTATACTTTAGTGCCTACAGGTGAAGATGGTTGAATGTACAAGACAAGAGGTTTGTCATCATCAAAAAGGGGGAATTTGTTGGGTACTATGCAGTTTTGATGATTGATAAATTGACACATGAATGAAATATGTTACTTGAGCTGGTCCACGCATAGGAAAGCAGACTTCCAGTTTCACTGAGAGATGCAGACAAGATTGCTTAAAGACAAGAACGAATAAGCAAGCCTAATTCTGATATACTCAATCTACTGATAATGTGGGGAATATAACAAGTTGAATTTGATTCAAACACTTAATGATAAGGGAAAGCAATTTGAGTTGAAAAAGGAGTCCTACGTGAAGAAGGAGTTTCACTTCTGATTATATCTTGAAGAGTCCTATGTGTGGGAGGAGAAAGATTCTGATGAATAAGCATGTGCTGATTTAAAAGAGTTGGAGTTTTATTACAACACTAAGGATACAAGAGTTGGAATTAAAGAAAGAGTCTCACTTGAAGTAGAACTCTATTTAATGAGAGTTTTGATTAAAGGAGGAGTTTAAAATAAAGAATGACTCTTTGGAGAGCTGTGCTTAAATAGAAGATGCATCATTCAGAGTAATTCACGCACTTAAAAAAGCATAAAAGCTCAATCGACAGATTGACTTCACGAAGTGCTACTCAATCATTGAAGAAACACGTTGAAGAACCTGGTCCTCAGTACAGAATGCAGCTAAGAGTTTTAGCGTTGATTTTTAGAGTTGGTCATTGTGTTTGAGCTATTCATGTAATATTAGTTTATGTGTGTTATAAACTGAATTAGGAGCTAGTCTTCGAGTTAGGGAAAACTCAGAGACTTTGGGAACACATACCTTGGGAGGTGTGTGTAGTTAGGAATTAGAGTTTATAATTTCTAGTTATTGAGTTATAGGAATTAGAGTTTATAATTGCTAGTTGTTGAGTCATAGGAATTAGAGTTTATAATTCCTATTTGTTGGTTACAAGAGTTTTGTAATCAGTCGTTGTTGAGGCTCAGAGTTTTTTAGTGAAGTTGGGGTTAAATCCTGTAGAGGTGCAAGTCGTGGTTTTTAACACCTTTTGAGCCGGGTGTTTTCCACGTAAAAATCATTGTGTTCTTTACTTTCTGTTTACTGCTTCCTTGAAACACGTCAATGGAACACGTCAGGCAACACGTCCATCGATAAGAAAAAATTAGACAAAAATAAGAAAATCAGTAGGGCATGACAACAAAAGGCTTTGGTCTTTTGTGATTAAGTCAGAAATATAAAGAGCTAAGCACTGTATTTTATGGACAAGCACACTTAAACAAGCTAGTTAACAAGCTCGGCTACTTGATCTAGCTTACATCACGCCATAATCCTGTTCACAACTGTAGGGCACCTTGGTAAATGGTTTAAAATTCCCTGAAATGCTGATTGGAGTCAGATTTGCATTTTGATTCACGATATTTCTGCATTATAAATTTTAAGCGTTGAAGATTCTATTGTGATTGCTACTATTTTTTTTCCTCAGCTCCTAACACTTTTGATCTTAATTTTTCTTTTCTTTTCAAGGCCTTTCTCTTCCCTTTTTAACTAATTCTTCCCACCTGGACTTCAACTCTACTATAGTTGCCAGTTGAGCATGGCTATAGATTTGTTCTGAACGTTTACTCTATTAACAAGTTATCTGTTTATCATAGTTGATGCGCTTATATTGCCTATCAGGTTGTCAGAAATTGAATTGATGTTTTTAAGGTCAATGCGGAAGTATTAAAAGATGATTGAAAGAATGTTGGAATTGAATTGATATGAATATTATTGAAATATTGAATGATATTGAATATTATTGAATATTATTGAATATTGAATGATTATAAGTGATGAAATAAAACAAACCTAATTAAAACCAAACACTAAACCAACCTCAGAATTCTAAATAAGGTAGAAGTCTAATTAAGGTACAAAATAACAAAGAAATACACTCCTAAATAAGGTTAGTATACACTCCTAAATAGGGTACAAGATATTGATATTGGAGATATATACGAAAGATTTACCTGGGTATACAAAAAAAATAAAATAATAGATAAATATTTCTGAATTTACACCGAAGTAAATCTGTTGAGGCAACTGAAATCAAGGCTACTGCGGCAGAAGTATATACAATGAGATGGAACAGGTGAGTCAACCCGGTCCATTGAGCAGATACAACAATATTCTGATAAAGGTTGTTTTCTCTCGGGATGATAAAATTGTTGAATTTTAGCCTACAAATCGCATTGCTGAAAATCAACGGACAGCAAACCCTTTAATAAAAGAGTTCTATGTAATGAAACAACTTGTTTCTGGTAAATACAAGAGATAATACATAAATATGACCCTAAACTTGACACCAAATTATAACTTTGACCTTAAACTTTGATAGTGCACAAATAGGACCTTTAACTATTCAAAACCTAAACAAATATGACCTCCAATTTTGCAACCCCCATGCGTGAGTTTCACTCGCGCCTATATGGAAAGATAATCCAATCACACGGTGCCATGTCGTTAAAAGGGCTGACTTGGAGAGAGGTCATATTTGTGTAGTTTTGAATAGTTAAAGGTCATATTTGTGCATTGTGAAAGTTTTATTTTTTGTGTTAAAACGGCATCGTTTTTATTATTATTATTATTATTATTATTATTATTATTATTATTATTATTATTATTATTATTATTATTATTATTATTATTATTATTATTATTGATTTATTTAGGGATCGAACCCACGTAGTAGGTTGAAGGAAGTGTCCAAGAAGAGCAAATAACACCACTGGGTTATCTAAGTGTCTTGTTTCATGTGGTTCAACATTAATATACGTACATAAATATAGATTTTCTATCTTATATATACAACGTAATTTTTTTACCGAGGGGGTTCGGATGAACCCCATGGCAACCACGTAGGTCCGCCTCTGCGTTAATTTAATAACGTTTTAATAACGTTAATTTAATAACATTTTAATAATGTTAGCTTGATAACGTTAATTTAATATACTACTACTATTCTTAATAACGTTAATTTAATAATGTTTCATTAAAATTATAATTTTTTTATTATTAGTATAGTTTCATCTTTAATTTAATATTTAAATAAATTATATTTAGATATGTTCTCTGATTTATAATATACATACATACCCGCGTGATATATGGCGATTAATTTCTTCAATATTGCAATTTTTCCGCAATGACAAAAGAAATTAGATGCCATTTTAATCTTTGAGCCAAAAATAATTTTAAAATAATAGTGAAAAGTCATTTAAAGGTCATATTTGTGCAGTTTTGAATAGTTAAATATCATATTTGTGCACTATCAAAGTTTAAGGTCAAATTTATGTATTATGCCCTTAGATTTTAAGCTGGACCTCCCAATTTTGCGTATTGAACACGCCTTTGCCATAGGATCGGAGGTCATATTTGTGCAGTTTCAAATAGTTAAATGTCATATTTGTGCACTGTCAAAGTTTAAGATCAAAGTTATAATTTGGTGCCAAGTTTAGGGTCATGTATATGTATTATCTCTAAATACAAACATTCACACTAGCTGTTTCATTAATTGATTGTCTAAGCTAAGCCTATGAAGATATCAGTTAGCTTGAACGGTTTTTGAATGCAGGCTTAATTCAATGAGGTCTCAAGATGATAACCCGCCCCAGTGATGTTATACTGGAATTATTCTTGTCATCAAATCCACAAAGTTCATTTGCTTTGTTAAGACCGGTTACTGAATGTAGTATATGAACATTTTTTCACTACCACATTCAATGTTTGTACAATAATTACAGTGCTGGGCAAGATTTTCCCAGGTATGAAGGATTAAGGGTAACTAGTATACGTACCCGCGCAATACGCGGTCATATCAGAAGAAATTAATTGTAAAATTATTAACTTATTTATTTAACATAATAAAATTTTTTGTCATATCGCATTGATACATTTTAAATCCATAAATAAACTAACAATATAGTAAATTAAATTTGAAAAACTAACTTACGGTACACGCATACAATTCGAAATTTCGAATGCAATGTTATACATAGTTTTAAATCAAGCACAAATTTTAAAATTAGCTTAATTTTCAAGAACACTATTCTACTTAGTTGCCTTTAAGCCTCTTTTCTTTATTCCTCTATATATTAACGTTCCTTTTTCTTAAAGAACCATCATACTTGCACTAAAAAATATAGTAAGCTTACCTTAATTTAGGTTCTTGAGTGGAATTATGCTTCAACGGTATTTTAACTCAGTGATCCTTTCAAAAGTTGGTTATGCCCTCCTTGGATAGGTAAAGCCATAAGCCACGTTTAGAAAAAACAAAAAATGACTGCTAATTAGATTTCAACACATTTAAAATAAAAGAAATAATAAACATAGGATACATAGAGCTAATTTCTCCAACATCAAGCATTTATAAAATTTTTGGTCATTCACTTGAGGCGGTTTGGCAGGACCACAATATGAGTCAATTTGCAGCCTCTAGATAGGCCAAAGTTCAAGAATTCCCTTAGAAAGCAATTATCCAAGTCAAGAAACATGTCCCTATATTTGGCAACAAGTTTTTGCTTATATCAATACATGTGTCACGCCCCGAGCTGAGGCCCTAGACTAGGAACGCACCCGATACAATTGCTTGTACGAGCGAACGTTTTGGCATATCACATGTGCATACAACTAACATAATGAATAAAGAGGAAACAAAATAGAATAAAAGTTCTTAAAGGATAAAATCTTTCATCAATGTTCATTAATATCACTTAACGTCTGAAGATACAATAGTCATGACAAATAATACTAAAAATTACAAGATCTATCTGGCAACTAAATCAGTCTGTGAAGCCTCTAACTAAAAGAAAAGAAAATATAATGAAGTCATCATATCCCGTCCAACCTCCTAATAGAAAAGAGGCTCACCAATAGCAGAAGATAGAGATCCTAATGAGGCACCTGACCGTGGGCATGAGAGCCAGAACCTACATCATGAAACTATGTAGCACCAAAGGTGGTTAATATGTGGAATATATTGGTATGCAAAATCATTTCAGGAGGGTAGTATATCAAGAGATTAAAAATGACAATAAAATTAAAACGTAAAGGAAGATAACTGGAAAGGAACAAGAATATAAGCAAAATTTATAATTGACCAAATAAAGTAGATTTAATTCCTTTGATTATATGTGGGAGAAAGTAGTGAACCGTCATAAACCACCATGTGAGCGCATGGAGTCTGATCTCGGCCCGATCAGCTAAGTCGTCCTATACTTGCCCGTCATAGGAAGTAACATGACATAATTTGCTAGCAAGTATCCATGGTTAGTCCCTTTTCGGGACACATACAAAAAGAGTCATTTGACTTGCGGAATAATCTCAATCGTATGCCAGCAAACATAGTTTCGGGCATTTGTCATTTCAACCTATGCCTTCACGGTCAGCTAACTAACTCCCTTATGCTCATAATGTTATCTTATTTATCTATTAGTTCTTGACCAAAATATTAGTCTTGTTACGTTCATGTTCATAGCTTAACCTTTTTAGGCTCATGCTCATGGTTTAGCCTCTTTAGGATCATAATTATGTATAACCACTTTAGGCTCATATTGAGAGTTAGCCGTAATAGGTTCATATTCATGAGTTAACACTATCAATATTGGAGAGTCATGATAGGTAATTTCATGGTTCAATATGATATAATTCATGTACATGATTGGAACCATTCTTGTAAAAATATTCATATTAATATCATTATGTATCTATTAACTAGGTCAATGGGAAAATTCCTGAGAAGTTGGTATTATTATACTAGGGCTTACAATTTCATAATGTATATTTCATAGTGCAAAGAGTTTTAGCAATATTGCGAGAAGGTGATTTTCTTATGAATTATGGAATTGGAATCATACTTTAAGAGTTTCATAAAATTTTACCTTATAACTTTAATAGAAACATTCACATGATGGCATGACTGAGATTTTGACATGGAGGATTGGCTAGATATTGTATTACAAATCATCTACAACCACAGATTGTGGAAAACAGATTAACATAAGATCCCAGTAGAAGATGAAGCTGTCCTTCCTACTTGTTAAACTTAAAGAATTTCAGCATGCCAGCATATACTCAAACGGGATCAAACATTAATTTAAGAGATAAAAGGGATGTTCTTTATGTTAATTAGTCCTAACGTCTTTCAAGAAATTTAGAAATAGAAAATACTTGTTTAAGATTATTGAGACCACCATATTATTGAATGGACAAGATTTAGGTTCTAGATTTAGGCAAAGCCAGTCCATACGTTATGAATACATAAGCACTTGTTAAAATGCCAAGAGAAAATAGAACTTGACAGGTTGATTTGTTTTTAATCTAACTGCTGAATACGAACACCTAGACACCATCTGTTTAGAAAGGAGATTACAAAACAGATTTGGAGAACAAGAAAACATAATGAAAATGTGAACAAAAGATGGTTTTACAAACCTTAAAACGTTTGAAGAACTTGAGATCTGGAGAAAGGATTAGACTTGTTTTCTTGAATGAATCTCATCAGATTCTTGATATTTGAGTTTTAGAGGAGGAATAATGATGTTTATTTATGGATATCGTATGAAAAACTGATGGGGAAAAGTGAGGTTTTATCCTGTGAAACTTGAAGAAGGCAGGGAGGTTTGTATTGTAATGTGTAACTGATGGATAGTAAGTCTAGGAGTCTTAACGTATAAAATTAATGGAGAAGTAGGTTTTAATAACTTGGGGTTAATATAAAAAGGAAAGGACGAAATTACCCCTCCATGAATATGAAAAGAATAGAAAAAAAAAAAATTTCGTCTGGTATAAGGCTGACTGTTCTTAGTAAAGCACACATAACATTTTACTCAGGCCTTGGATTATTGAGTTGTTAGTAGCATTATAAAGAAAACTCAAAAATCTTTAATTTGATAGGAATGGGTCACGTAACTCTAAATATTCTAGGATAAATGCTTGTTTAAATTTAGTCCTTGTATGAACCTATACGAAAACTTAATCATTAAAGGACCTTTCACTCAAATTTGTTTTAGAGATTTCTTATGCCTTTAATTCATACACAATACTGCACTTCCTTGTTTTGGTAATTCAGGAAACATTTGTAAGGAGATGCACTTTCTTATTTGGATAATTCAAGAGACATTTGTTAGGAGGCGCACTTTCCTGTTTGGCCAATTCAAGCAGTATTTGTGAGGAGACGTACTTCCTAATTTAGGCAATTCAAGTGATATTTGTGAGGATACGCATTTCCTTGTTTGGGTAATTCAAGCAACATTGGTGAGGAGACACACTTTCTTGTTTGGTAATTCAAGCAACATTTGTAAGGAGATGCGCTTCCTTGTTTGGTAATTCAAATGACATTTATATGGAGACGCACTTCCTTGTTTGGGTAATTTCAGCAACATTTGTAAGGAGACACACTTCCTGGCTTGGTAATTTAGGCGGCATTTGTAAGGAGACACACTTCCTTGTTTGGGTAATTCTAGCAATATTTATGAGGAAACACACTTCCTTATTTGGTAATTCAAGCGGTATTTGTAAAGAGATTCACTTCCTTATTTAGTAATTCAAGCAACATTTGTAAGGAGATACACTTCCTTGTTTGGTAATTCAAACGGCATTTGAAAGGAGACGCACTTACTTGTGTGGATAATTCCAACAACATTTGTAAGGAGACACACTTCCTTGTTTGGGTAATTCAAGAAGCATTGGTAAGGAGGCACACTTCCTTTTTTGGGTAATTCTAGAAACATTTGCAAGGAAATGCACTTCCTTGTTTGGTAATTCAAACGGTATTTGTAAGGAGAGGTAATTCCTTATTTGGTAATTAAAGCAACATTTGTAAGGAGATGCACTTCCTTGTTTGGTAATTCAAGCAGCATTGGTAAGGAGACACACTTCTTTGTTTGGGTAATTCCAGCAACATTTGTAAGGAAACACACTTCCTTATTTGGTAATTCAAGCGGTATTTATAAGGAGAGGCACTTCCTTATTTGGTAATTCAAGAAATATTTGTAAGGAGACGCACTTCCTTGTTTGGTAATTCAAGCGGAATTTGTAAGGAGACGCACTTCCTTGTTTGGGTAATTCCAGCAACATTTGCAATGAGACGCCTTTCTTTATTTGGGTAATTCAAGTAGCATTGGTAAGAAGACGCACTTTCTTTTTTGGGTAATTCAAGAGACATTTGTTAGGAGACACATTTCCTTGGTTTGGTGATTCCAGCGGCATTGGTGAGGAGATGCACTTCCTTGTTTGGTAATTCAAGAAACATTTTTAAGGAGATACACTTCCTTATCTGGGTTATTCAAGCAATATTGGTAAGGAGACGCACTTTCTTATTTGGTAATTCAAGCGGTATTTGTAAGGAGATGCATTTCCTTGGGTAATTCAAGTGACATTTGGTGGGAGACACACTTCCTTGTCACTCTTCACTTGTCAGGAGCCCACCTGAAGAATAGGGTGATGAAACTCAAGTCAGGAGTCTAAAAGCAACTGCATAGATAGGATTTTTTTTGTAATTTCATTTATGTTTTAACTTGTAATTTTCATTTTTGATGTAATAACAAAGACACGGACCAGAACCTCGACGGGACCTCACTCGACTCTCCAACTTGGCATTTTCCATCTCCTTCCAATCCTTTAAGATACCTATGACTTGACACCCTCATAACTTGGGTAGGTAGGATATCCTAATTCGAGACTCGGATGTCCTTCTTCCTTTGAATAATGGTCGGGTCAAAATTTCGTCTCGTTGTCTCCTTCTTTGTACGCAAACACTTTGTGTTTACATGCAAAGAGGGGAATGATGTAGACATATAATTTTGTCTATCCCAAAAACCCAATTCATTCATTTTTACCTTGCATTGTCATACACTCTCATTCATGTGATTATACCCCACAAAAATATAAAAACTAACAAACTTCTAACAACTTTTGACACATCACCACCCCACCGCACACCCTACCTATCCTACCCCACTACCTTACCCCACATCACCTTTTATTTTATTTTTTAACCAACTCACAGAACAACAAAAAATATAAAAGGGGCTCACAGGGAATAATTTTACACAACAAGATATAAAAGGGGGCCCCCCACTAAGAGAAAGGAAATATTCCTTTTGGCTATTTATATATATACACAGAACACGGTAAGGGGGGGCATACACCATTCTTTTCTTCTTATTCTTCTGGGTTCACAAACACACGACACCAAAAGGACACACAAGTACAGAGGCTATTTTTCTTCTTTTCCTTTTTCTGCTATTTGGCGCACACACACACATGGATGGGGTGGACAGACCTTAAATCAAGAGAGTAGGAGAGATAGATAGAGGGTAAAGCAGTGGAGAGAGGGAGAGAGGAAGAGAGAGAGTGAAGCAACGGGTGAGGGATAGAGACCGCCAAACTCGTGTGGGAAACCAGATCTCGCCGGTGATTCGGCACCGACCAAGTCCACTCCTAAAAAATAGCTTCGTTATTCACTGAAAAACACTCAAAAACCCAACCAAAGTTGACCCGTCTTTATCCTTCCCATCGCATATCATCGAAAAATTTCATCAGTGATGCAAATGGGTGCGCAATTTCACAAGTGACTCAAATCTTGGTCAAATTTAGTTGTCATTATTTGGGTTTTCCTTTCGAGTCATTGCGGAGCTCTTTTCGAATTGGATTTCGAGGAATTTTGTGTTAGAATTAGTTTAAAGTTGAGATCTCGGTGTTCGTTGAGGTTCCAATGAGGCCGAATTCATGAGCTCCGGTTAGCTGCACAATTTGAAATCAAAAGTGCAATCAAATAATAATCGTAGTTCGAAACACTCAATTTAAGGTCCATCTCTCAAGTCTTATTCTCAGTTAATTCTTAGTTTTTATGTGATTTATTGATATCGTCTCAATTTTTCTCTTATTTTGTGCATGATGTGAATGATGGATGTTATATTGTATTGACAATGGATGGTTAAAATTATTAATTGTGAATTGTGGAAATTTGGTGTTAAAAGGGAATTCGGGGTGCGAATTAAAAATTGTTAAAGTGAATTATGATTAATTTTGATTTGTTGTTGTTTTGATTCATCGTTATTGTTAGTTTCATGTCTAATTGACAATTTCGCAATAGAATCATGATAGGTCAAATGAGATAGGCAATAGTAGGCTCGGGTAGGCAAATTAAGAACTTGTGGATGATGGAATGTTCGAAATGTATGTTGAATGGCTTTGTTTTATCGCATTTGAATCAATTGTACTCATTTGGCCGGGGAATGCCCCGAGGTATCTGTATTGCTTTATCTGAGGAATGCCCCAAGAAAGTTGTACTGGAAGATGGCGCATGGTCAAGGCCCAGAACGTCGGGTGGAGTTTAGCTTAGAATAGAATAGGATTTACATTTCTACATTTTTATTTCAGAACTGTATAATTCGGACTCGACATTATTTTGGTTTTGAATTTTTTTGTTTGTTTGTTTGATTGGTTTGTGTGTTTTTTTGTGTGGTTTATACATTCTATAGTGTCAAATTAGCCGATATTATAGACACCTAATTTCGTCCCTCCCCGATGACGTTTTTACCCATTCTTATTTTATCCTACCGTGTACCCTCACCCATGTTATTATACCCTCACAAAATACAAAAAAAAAAACAAAAAATAAATAAAATAACAAAATCCCTAACAAAACCTATCCTAACTAATTCTATCTTATCCTAACAACCTACCCAATCAAAATAAACCACACCATCCCATACCCTACCCCACCTACCCTACCCCAATACCTACCTCACAATATATACACACATACTCAGAGAAGAACAGCATACAGATCACAGCTCCCATCCATTTTTCTTCTTCTTATATTCAACACAAACAGTAACAAGAAAAGGGAGAGCACGGACGATCTTTCTTTTTCTTTCATTTTTTTTCATAATCCACAATTTTTCATCTTCTTCACTCGCATCTCACTGGAAACACACTCACGGACACACAAATACACATATAATTCACACCCCACTCTCTATTGACAGTACATACGCACACACTCGCGGGTGACGGGAAATATACACGCACCATCGCCAGAGACCACACAGCTGACTGGAATCCACACATACGCCTACACACAGAGAGAGAATTAAGGTTGAAAGATTGAGAGAGGAAGAGAGATCGAGAGAAAATAGAAAAATGGAGAGGAATAGAAATAGAGAAAAGGAGGAGGAGAATGAGTTGATCGGAATAGAGGGATTTTAGAGTTTTTCGGTGAGATCTCACCGGAGAACTGCCGGGAAAACTCATCGGAGAGCCGAAAATACAGCAGCAACAATAACCAGCTCCAAAGCCCTCCTAAAATCTGATTAAACTAGTGTCCAATTACTCTGTTGCCATCACTGTCACTGTCCAACAGTGGGTATCTACCGAAAAAGCATTTGAGTCGACGTCTTTGTCCTGTTTCAGCAAAATATATCATTAAATGGGCGAAAATCCTAGAAATTGGCCTCATTCATTTTAACAGGTCATATCAGTGTTTTCTCCGTCTTTTATTTTGGCTAGATTCGGGCTTTGCTTTGCGATGCCGAGTGGTATAAGGCTGTTTGGGGTCGAGTTTGGTCGTTGTGGAGGTTCGGCTCGGGGTTTCGAAACGACTTTATTTTTCTTAATCAAGCCAGAATATTCGGAAGGTCCATTTCTTAACCCGCTCTCTTTTATTTATCTTGGTGTATCAAATTGGTTGTGATTATGTTTGGTGTTATTATGTTTGTTGGTTTTATTGTTGATATTGATCATTGCGTTTGTTGATTCGGCTATGGTGGGTTGAGGAAAGAATTTGACCATGTGTTGATTGTTGATTGATAAAAATGAAGCTACTGCGGGTCGAATTGAGAACTTGATAAAAAGGGATGTAATAGATTGACGTGGGTTTATTATTATTTATGTTCAATCCAAAATATGTAAACATTGAGTGAATGTGATTGATTTATGACATGTTGAAATGGACAGGCAATATAGGTTTGGGTAGGCAAATTTTAGAATTAAGTGCTTTGTTGGATGTGACCGTGGAGTAAGTGTTGAATGTTTTCTACTTTATCACATTCGATTCAAAGTGTATTTATTTAACCAGGGAATACCCCGAAGTTGCCCCAAAATATTTTGTACGCAAAGGATGCTCGTGATCAAGGCCCGAGGCATCGGGTAAAGCATAGTTTAGGACTAGTGTAGGTTATTTTAGTATTTTTATTTCAGGTTGTAATAATTGGACTGGACTTTACATTTTGTTTTGTTTTGTTTACTGTTTGATTATTTTGCGTGCTTTTGTGTGGTTTCTACATTTTGTAATGCCAAAATAGTTGATACACTCCACCCAAGCGATCGTGGCTGAACCACGGGATCGAGGGGTGCCTAACACCTTCCCCTCGGTCAATAGAATTCCTTAGCCGGAATCTCTATTTGCAAAACCAGTTTAAGAGTCAAATGGTTTCGAAAAGGATTTTCCAAAGTGACTTGGCACACCGGATTATGCCAAGTGGCGACTCTGCATAAAAAATGTAAATAATCCTTTTCCAAAATAAATTTTCAGTTCTTGTCACTTAAATAATAAAATCCTTTCGGACTTAAAATATACATTTTTTGAGTACGTAAAAAAAGGGGGTGCGACAGCTTCTGGCGACTCTGCTGGGGAACAACAACAAGTTTTCAGAATTCGAGCTATTTTTGGAGTCGTATCGGCTTTGTTTGGCATTACAAGTGTATAAGCTTGTTTGTGATTTTGTTTGCATTATTGTTTTCACTTTTGTGCGTTTTTTTGTGCTCTGTGTTTATAGTATTTATCCTATGTGTTACCGCTTTATATCTGTCATCATGAGTCCACCCCCCGGCCTTCTTTCTGCAACAAGTCCGTAGTACACATGTTGTACACAACCTCTAGTTGAGTCACCCTTGTTCTAAAGGGGGAGCCGTCCATGTTATGGATTAGGTGGAAAGCAAAGCAGCCACTATCGACCATACGCTCCCCCGAACAGCCTTGTTAGTGAACCACAATGTAGGTCAGCCTTTAGGTCATGCTTATGTGCATCATATTGAGACCTAATGGGGCCCACTTGATCCTTTGTAGGAGACTCACCTCTAAAGCATCCCTACGTGCTAAATGTTGCATCTTTTAGGATAACGTGGTCATTTGATAGATTGATTTTTGAAAAAACAAATTGTTAGGAATAAGGTGCGTAGGAAAAAACGAAAAAGAAAAAAAATAGAAAAGTGAGTCGAAAAGAATGAAAAAAAAGGGAATGTCGTAGTTTATTTTAGAATTCTTTATGGCTTTGGTTCTTCACAATCCAAAAACTCAAAAAGATTTTTTTTTTCCGTTTTGCATTTGTCTTCTCAAAGTACCGTAAATTCAAAAAAAAAATAAAAAAAATAATCAAAATGAAAAAAAAAATGTGTTCGCCTTTTCTACTTATTTTTCAAAAACAAAAATACCAAAAAGTTTTTTTTTTCTTCATAATTGGTGGTGTCAATCTTAGTTAAAGTGTCTAGCTGAAAATTCAAAAGTTTTTTTCGTTTGTTTTTGGTAGTGTCTCTTAAGTTAGGGTCAATTTATTAGTTAATCCTTAATTGTCCAATCTGAATGAATTACGCATACTTGATTCCCTTCCCTCGGGTTGAGATACGTAGGCAACCCTCGGTGGGTCCGATAAATCTTTGTGTTGGGCTTTGTCTTCTTATTAGCCTAGGTCTCTCGCCCCATAATCTAGAGTTGTTTGCCAAGTAGACTGATTTCGCTCAGTACTTCTGTTCGGCAAATTGGAGTCATGAATGTGCTCTGTCCCATCGACATATGTTTGCGTCAAAAATCCCAAGGGTTTGGAATCGTCTACTCCTGTCGAATTTTTTTTGAGATAATGTCTTGTGTGTTATTATAGGATGGATTTGTCCACCAAGTTTAGAGTTCTGATGGTTGTCAAGGTGCCCAAAAAGTTAATCAAATGGTGGGAAATGTTTAACTATGTTGATCAGCAGAAACTGGTTAAAATATTAGGTGATCTTACGGAACTTCTGCACGTTACCCCTCGTCTAGATCTAATAGAGGCTTTGTTGACCTTTTGGGATCCGAGTGGTTTGGTATTCAAGTTTGGGGAATGTGAAATGACTCCTACTTTGGCAGAAATATCTGGTTTGTTGCATTTGCCCTATATCGACAAGGATATGATACGAGCACGAAATCATACTGGCGTGAGATTTTTGCAGTCATGTGGTTTAAAAAGTAAGGGTATCCATTTGGGTTGTTTAAGTGATTCGTGGGTTTCCCTAGATTTTTTGTTCGCTAGATTCGGGCCCTCGGAAGGTTTTGATTGCTTTTGGGATGAATTTCATGTGACTAAGGAGAAGTGGGACAGAAAGCGTCTTAAAGTCTTCACCCTCGCTTTGTTAGGTACTTTAGTGTTTCCACTAGAAGAAAGGCATATTAATACCTATTTGCAATCTGTGGTGATGACCCTATTTCATAGGGATCAAAACGACGAGGGCATTAATCAAAAGGGTAGGTTCACTTTCATACCCATGATCTTAACAGAAATATATAAGGCTTTAATTGAAGTGAAGGGGGGAAGGAGATTTTTTAAGGGCAGTAACCTGATATTGCAGTTATGGATGATGGAGCATTTGCATGCGCCTTCTTTAGTTAGACCAGACGTTGTAGATCGTTGTATTCCCAATCGAGTGAAAGCCATGGAACCCAGGTTGCGTTTGGATAAATTCTCGTTACCCGCGGGAGTCGAGGCTTGGATTGAATTTCTTGAATCAAGAACCGGGGATAACATTCTGTGTACTTATCTGTGGCTTCGCCCAAAGATAGTATTGTTGGGTTGTCAGACACAACTCCCTTTAGTTATGTTAGGGCTCAATTGCACTAGACCATACAGTCCTTCTAGGGTAATGCGCCAGCTGGGTAGGCTGCAGGACGTGCCACCAGCAGTAGATCTTCTAAAGGATGTTGAGTACTTCAAGGACCAAGCCTTAGGTGAGAGCAAGTATGAACAGTTTTGGAAACAGGCAACAAAGCTAAGTGTGGACATGCTCAAAGACAGTTTGGATAATCTGGGGTACACTCAGGGATATGAGTTCTGTCTTCAATCTATCCCTCGGGGTATCAGTCAACCCTTACCAGCGCAACTTAGAGGAAGAATATAGGAAGAATGCATAGTAGACGACCATCAGGATAAAAGGGTAGGGTCCAAAGTGGAAACACTAAGAGTTCAGTTAGCAGATTTGTTCAAGACGGTAGAAAGGTGTTAGAATAATCTTTCCAAGTGCACTCCTCATGAAGCAGGAATACGGGCCCGAAGCTTCCTCCCCGATATCAGGGTGTCTTTACAGGATATGCTACAAAGTTTGAATGGGAAAAAGAGAACTTCAGAGGCAGGTCCATATCAGCCAGGGTCATCACGCAGAGCACCAGTCTAAAAGAGCACTTCTTATCTTTATTCAGTTTGAGTCTTTTATGTATCTGTCATTGTAGGGTGGTGTCTGCTTTAAGTCGAAGTCAATTTGTTTTTGGTATTAGAGTCTTAATTAGTAATTTCACCTACGTCGTCTTAGGGGTCTATAATTTGGTTTCGTATTTGTTGTTTAGTTTTAAAGTGGTCCCAAACTTTTGTACGTTTTTGTTGTGTTTTGATGTTACGTCTTTCCTTGTTTTGTTTATTCTCGTTTACGAAAAAAAAAATATGCAAAAAGATTTTCGTCAATTCTTTTGACACTTTGTTTCGAGAAAGAAAAAAAAGAGTTTAATTGGCCATTTTGGCAAAACTGCCCGAACTACGCAAGATCTGATTCATGTACAACATGATACGTAGGTAACCTACTTTTGGGTTCGATCTAATCATTTTGTTTCATTGTTTTTCATTATTTTTCCTCTTTTAAGGAAAAACAAAAGTCATAAAGAATGATAAAATAAAGGTAGATAACGAGAGAAAAGAAGAGAACAGAGATGGATACGAAAAATAATAATAATAATAATAATAAGTGTAGAAAAAAAAAGAAAAAAAAAGTGTAGACAAAAATCAGGATGATGTTAAAATGACCTCGCTACCCTCAAAAGCTGGTAGAAATGAACATGAATTTAGGACAATTTTACCAATGTGATTCCCATGCTTGTTGTGTGCCCTAATCCTAACTAATGTCGTCTTTGATGAGCATGTTCTTTCAGATAACAATGGTAGGTTTACAGCACTCTCGCTAGTCACTCATACTTTACCAGATCCAAAGCAAAGCTCGCCATGGCTAGTAGGGAGATTGAAAATTCGCTCATCGACCCGGATCAGGATCACAGGGAAGAAAGTTCTGAACACAATGATGAGGTAGTAAGGCTCAGGTAACAACTGATAGATTTATACCGGGCATGGGCCAGCGGAATGCCTCCTCCTCCGCTCCTTGAAGGTCTTCGGAATATCTCTAACTGTCCACCGCTCTCTCAGGTGCAATTCTCTGCTCCTACTGAGTCACCTGAGCACGTGCCAGGATTCACTCCGCGATATTATTATCCTAGCAGTTCTGGTATGCCCTTGGCAGCTCCCCAATCAATACAAGCTGCTCAGCCAGCGCCACCAATCACACCGGTATTCGTGGCTCTGCCACCATATGAAACTCCCATATATGTTGCGCGTCCCACAATGAGGCTTCCCAGGTCTACCAGTGAGCCAGTACTGAAGGTTTCAGATAGTCAGTATTATGCCCCTGAGCCTACTTTGCAAATGAATGAACCGTATGGGTACACTAAGCCACCTGCATTTCCATTTGATACGGAGAAACCTATCGCAGCAGAGGAACAGGATATCATAGCCCGAAAATTGAAAAGTTTAGAGCAGGCTATGAGGAATTTGCAAGGGATCGGAGACTATAGGAGTGTTTCCTATAAAGATCTTTGCATGTTCCCAGACATCAATCTTCCCCCCGGTTTTAAGATGCCTAAGTTCGAGAAGTATGCAGGACACGGTGATCCCGTGGCACACTTAAGACGTTATTGCAACCAGTTGAGGGCTGCAGGAGGAAAGGAAGAACTGCTCGTGGCCTTCTTTGGCGAGAGTCTTTCAAATCTGGCCTCAGAATAGTTTATCGATCGAGATATCGATAAATGGAACAGCTAGGATGATTTGGCTTCTGAATTAGTTCAACATTTTTAGTACAACATCGACCTAATTCCGAATAAAAAATCCTTTTTCAATATGAAGAAGAAGACCACCGAAGGTTTTAGGGAATACGCGATAAGGTGGCGTGAACAGGCAGCCAGGGTAAAGCCTCCAATGAAAGAAAGTAAGTTGGTAGAAGTTTTCATTCAGGCGCAGGATGAGACCTATTTTCAACATTTACTTCTGGCAATGGGGAAGTCTTTTATGGAAGTCCTCAAAATGGGGGAGATGATAAAGGACGAAATTAAGATCGACCGAATAGTGAGTTTTGCCATATTAAAAGCCACCATACAAGCGATTCAAGGTGGATCTGGTGTATTTGGAGGTAAAAAGAAGAAAGAGGATGTAGCGACTGTCGTAGCTGGAACCCATTCCTATCCCAAAAGACCACCTCGCCCCTATCCCCAATCCCAAGCCCAAATCTACGCCCAAGCTCCATATATTCCTCCCCACCATTACTATCCTCCACAAAACCCTTTATATTCCATTCCACCACCCCCATACCCAGTATATAGCGCGCAACCATATGCCCAAACCTCTTCTTACCCGCAATGGCACGCGCAAGCTCCACAAAATCGCCCATTCGCTCTACCAAATTACCAAAACCCCTCCAGACCCAGTTTTCAGCCTAGGCTCGAGTATAAGAAGAAGAAGGTGGTCAAAAATCAATTCACTCCTCTTGGGGAGTCATGTGCTAGCTTGTTTAATAGGTTTAGAAAGTTGAAGGTTTTAATCCCAATTCAAGGAAGGCTTTCAAATCCACCGCCGAGGAATCTCAACTATTCTTTAAGGTATGCGTACTGTTCTGATATGCCAAGCCATGATATCGAGAAATGCTGGCATTTAAAGAGAGTTGTCCAAGATTTAATTGACATGAATCAGACGCTGGTCCAGGCCCCGGAGGGTCCAAACATTAACCAGAATCCACTGCCAACCCATGCTGAAGCCAATATGTTAGAATTGATATATGACGGGAAAGAGTCTTCGAGGGGTTATAAGTCTATTGTCAAGATACAGACCATTGAGGAGAAATCGGTGAATGTAGCTGAGTCTTTGAAAGCAATGTCATTGAACTGGGAAGGAATCAGAGAAGATAAAGCCCAAGAAAGCCCAAAGAAACCCTTGATCACAGTACAAGGCACCAGAAGGTATGTTGATTTAAGTCAGGATAAACCTAAGTTGACGGTGGTGGGAGCTCTGAGTCAGCCCATCTTGATGGTGAAAGGAGCACTGGCAGCGCCTATTGTCCTCAAATCGGTGACCCAACCTCCGATAGTTGATACGAAAAGGGTTCCCTGGAATTATGGGCGGACTATGATGACCTATCACAGGAAAGAAGTTATGGAAGATGTAGATGAGGTAGGGGGTTTGACTAGGTCAGGAAGATGCTTTGTGCCTGAAAGCTTAAGAAAGTCCAAGCTAATGGCGAGTAGACCGTCATCTATCAAAAAGCCTATCACCAAAGAAGAAGTCGAAGAATTTTTGAAAAAGATGAAATTGCCAGAGTATTCAATATTGGACTAATTGAAGAAAACCCCTGCTCAAATTTCCCTTTTATCTTCGCTGTTGCATTCGAAGTAGCATCGTGATATTTTACTGAAGGTATTAAATGAAGCATATGTTCCAAGGGATATTACAATCAACCAACTTGAGAAAATGGTCGGAAAAATCTTTGAAGTCAATCGAATCAGCTTTTCTGATGAGGAATTGCCTGTTGAAGGTACAGGGCATAACCGGGGCCTTTACATTACAGTGAAATGTGAAGATTTCTACATCACTCATGTTATGATTGATGGAGGTTCAAGTGCAAATATTTGCCCTATTTATACTTTGCAAAAGTTAAATATTGGTGCTGACAGGATCAGACCCAACAATGTATGTGTTAGGGCTTTTGATGGTGCAAAATCAAATTCCATTGGCGAAATAGAACTAATGTTGACCATAGGGCCTGTTGAGTTCATCATAGTGTTTCAAGTATTGAATGTAGACTCCTCTTACAATCTGTTGTTGGGAAGGCCGTGGATTCACAAGGCCAAGGCGGTTGCATCTACACTGCACCAAATGATTAAGTTTGAGCATGACAGGCAAGAAGTACTTATTCATGGTGAGGGAGATTTGTCAGCCTATGAAGATTCTCCCTTGTCTCTTATTGAAGCAAATAACATAGAGGAGACATTTTTTTATCAAATTTTTGATACAGTGCCAGTGAATCGTATCTTTGAATGGCAAGCTATACCGGGACCACAATTATCTTTTGCTTCTATCATGATGGTGAGTGAACTTTGGAAATATGTATTTGAGCCAGGAAAGGGTTTGGGAGCATCTCTGCACGATATAGTTCATCCCATATGTCCAAGTGTGAACGTGGGCACATTTGGTCTGGGATTTGAGCCTACAGCTGAAGATCTGAAGAAAGCCAAGGGAAGGAAAAAGGAAATATGGTCACTCCCTCGCCCAATGCCACTACTTAGTGAATCATTGTTAAGAGCGGTGTCACGAAGCATGTGGAATTTGAGGATGAATTAGTTGATGACTTCTAGAACCTTTGTATTGAAGTTTATATGGTCGAAGCAGGAGAAGGTACCAGTATGGCAGGCATGAAATTCATTGGTCCAGCTGTCCAACTCAATAATTGGGAAGTCACTCCTCTCCCCGTTAGGAGGGAGTTTTGGTAGTTTATTTTGTTTTTCTTTCTGTTTATCCGAGTTATTTCAGGGTTGTAATTTGGATTTTAGTTTGCTTATGTTATGTTGGTATTTGTTTTTTAAGCCCTTCTATCTTTTATTTAATGAAATACAATGTCCCTTTTGTTTCGTGTCTAATATATTTTGTTTTCTTTTTTACACAGTTCTCTTTATGCTGATTCTAATGACATGACATGCGTGCGGAATTTTTAGCCTAATCTTAAAATACAAACTAATCAAGATCTAATGAAGCAGGATGGGGAATATGATAAAGAAAAAGCACTAGAAGAAATAAGCAAAGAGTTGGAACAATTTGAAGACAAACCGAATCCTAATTTGAATGAGACTGAGCCAATAAATCTAGGGGATCAAGAAGATGTTAGGGAAACTAAAATTAGTGTACATGCTTTGCCACATCTAAAAGATGGAATGATTCAAGCATTAATTGATTACAAGGATGTTTTTGCATGGTCTTATGATGATATGCATGGTTTAAGCACTGAATTAGTGGCTCACAAATTGCCATATGATCCCGCATTTCCTCCTGTCAAACAGTCTTGGTGGTGAAAACCCCCGTGGGCATAATAAGGCGATGGTGAGTCGAGAGAAATAAAAATGAGAGAGTCTTATTGGTGAAAACCTTTACAGGTACCATAAGGCGATGGTGAGTGGAGAGAAATAAAAATGAGAGAGTCTTATTGGTGAAAACCCTCACGGGCACCGTAAGGCGATAGAGAGTTCAAGAGAAAAGTGAAAAAGTGAGAAGAAAGAAATTTGTTGGCAAAAGTCTTTTAAGATGTCGTCAATCGAATGTGATGTATGAGTCTAATGGATTTGAAGAAGCGGCTCAGCGGCAAAAGGTACAAACTCAACAACAAATGGGGAGTCTAGATAGGAAGATCAGGCAGCTTAATCCAAAATGCATGTCATACTCATTGGAGTTGGTTGTCGTATTCAGATAAGTTTTCTTTTTGAATATGGAACATTGCCCTTTTCTTTCATTTACATATTCATGCTTTTTGTCTTTTTATGTCATTTATCAAAATAAAAGTCACCATAATTTCTTTATATTTTAAGTCAAGTCTGTGTCAAAACAAGTGAGAAAGGATTTCAAAATTTACTACCAGTCTTTCCAATTATATGAGAAAAAGCCAAGGAACAGCACAGGAAGAAATATAATCGTAATTCAACATGAAGCAAAGGAAGGCTATCAACCGATAGGCTTTTGGATCCATAGAAACATTCAAATTTAGGAAAAAGTGCACCTCAGGGGCATGGTAAAATGGAAACTCGTTGTTTGAGTCAAACTCATTTCCCTCAATCTGGGTCCGGGTCGATGATGCGGCAAGACGGGGCAGGAGTTAGCAATCTGGAACAAAGTTGAAAGGAACGAGTGCTAGGGCAGATACCTGAGAAGCCAAGAGCTGCAAGCCACCACTAAGTTTTTAACTGACAAATTTTCTTAGTTGATAAAGGGGCAAATTCGCTTCACTTAATTCAGCTATCATTGGAAATGCACATCTAAGGGATTTTACTTTCTGTTCAGGACCCTCCTTAAAAATGGGATTTTACTTTCTGTTCAGGACCCTCCTGAAAAATGACAATTTACTTTCTATTCAGGACCCTCCTGAAGAATGGGATTTTACTTTCTGTTCAGGACCCTCCTGAAAAATGGGATTTTACTTTCTGTTCAGGAGGTTCTGTTTAGGACCCTCCTGAAAAATGGGATTTTGCTTTCTGCTCAGGACCCTCCTGAAAAAATGGGATTTTGCTTTATGTTTAGGACCCTCCTGAAAAATGAGATTTTACTTTCTATTCAGGACCTTCCTGAAAAATGGGATTTTACTTTCTGTTTAGGACCCTCCTGAAAAATGGGATTTTACTTTCTGCTCAGGACCCTCCTGAAAAAATGGGATTTTGCTTTCTGTTCAGGACCCTCTTGAAAAATGGGATTTTACTTTATGTTCAGGACCCTCCTGAAAAAAATGAGATTTTTACTTTCTGTTCAGGACCCTCCTAAAAAATGGGATTTTACTTTATGTTGAGGACCCTCCTGGAAAATGGGACAACACTTTCAAAAATGAAATACAACTTTACTATAATGTTTTGTTTGGGATAAGTTTTGTTCTAGTTTTAATTTTGGGTTTCAGGAGCCCGCCTGAAGAACAGGGTGATGAAATAGCAAGTCAGGAGCCCGCCTGAAGAACAGGGTGATGAAGTAACAAGTCAGGATCCCGCCTGGAGAATAGCGTGAAGAAACGAAAAGTCAAGCAACAAAGTGAAGCAATTGAAAGCCAAGCAACAAGTTGAAAGAAATTGCAAGTCAGGAGCCCGCCTGAAGAATAGGGCGATAAAAGTCGAGTCATGAACCAACAAAAGTTGTATAGATAGGATTTTTGTAATTTCATTTATACTTTAACTTGTAATTTTAATTTTGGATGTAATAACAGAGCTGCGGACCGGAACCTCGATGGAACCTTACTCGACTCTCCAACTCGGTATAGTCCACTTCTCTTCCAATCCTTTGAAATACCCGTGACTTGATTCTCTCATGACTTGGGTAGATAGGGTGTCCGACAGGAGTCGATTGTCCTTCCTTCTTTTACTCCTCTCTTTGAATAATGATCGGGACAAAATTCGGTCTCGTTGTCTACTTCTTTGTCTGAAAACACTTCATGTTTACATTCAAAGGGGGCATGATGTAGACACCTAATTTCGTCCCTCCCCGATGTCGTTTTTACCCATTCTTATTTTATCCTACCGTGTACCCTCACCCATGTTATTATACCCTCACAAAATACAAACAAAAAATAAATAAATAAATAAATAAAATAACAAAATCCCTAACAAAACCTATCCTAACTAATTCTATCTTATCCTAACAACCTACCCAATTAAAATAAACCACACCACCCTATACCCTACCCCACCTACCCTACCCCAATACCCACCTCAGAATATATACACACATACTCAGAGGAGAACAGCATACAGATCACAACTCCCATCCATTTTTCTTCTTCTTATTTTCAACACAAACAGTAATAAAAAAAGGGAGAGCACGGACGATCTTCCTTTTTCTTTCATTTTTGTTTTCATAATCCATAATTTTTCATCTTCTTTACTCGTATCTCACCAGAAACACACTCACGGACACACAAATACACATATAATTCACACCCCACTTTCCATTGATAGTACATACGCACACACTCGTGGGTGACGGGAAATATACACGCACCATCGCCAGAGACCACACAGCTAACCAGAATCCACACATATGCCTACACACGGAGAGAAAATTAAGGTTGAAGATTGAGAGAGGAAGAGAGATCGAGAGAGAATAAAAAAATGGAGAGGAATAGAAATGGAGAAAAGGAGGAGAAGAACGAGTTGATCGGAATAGAGGGATTTTAGAGTTTTTCGGTGAGATCTCGCCGGAGAACTGCCGGGAAAACTCACCGGAGAGCCAGAAATACAGCAGCAACAATAACCAGCTCCAAAGCCCTCCTAAAATCCGATTAAACTAGTGTCCAATTACTCCGTTTCCATCACTATCACTGTCCAGCACCGGGTATCTACCGAAAAAGCATTTGAGTCGACATCTCTGTCCGATTTCAGCAAAATATATCATTAAATGGGCGAAAATCCTAGAAATTGGTCTCATTCATTTTAACGCGTCGTATCAGTGCTATCTCCGTCTTTTATTTTGGCTAGATTCGGGCTTTGCTTTGCGATGCCGAGTGGTATGAGACTGTTTGGGGTCAAGTTTGGTCGTTGTTGAGGTTCGGCTCAGGGTTTCGAAACGGCTTTATTTTTCTTAATCAAGCCAGAATATTCAGAAGGTCCATTTCTTAACCAGCTCTCTTTTATTTATCTTGGTGTGTCAAATTGGTTGTGATTATGTGTGGTGTTATTATGTTTGTTGGGTTTATTATTGATATTGATCATGACGTTGAGGAAAGAATTTGACCATGTGTTGATTGTTGATTGATAAAAACGAAGCTAGGGGAGGTGGAATTGAGAACTTGATAAAAAGGGATGAAATAGATTAACGTGGGTTTATTATTATTTTTGTTCAATCCAAAATAAGTAAACATTGAGTGAATGTGATAGATTTATGCCATGTTGAAATGGATAGGCAATATAGGTTCGGGTAGGCAAATTTTAGAATTAAGTGCTTTGTTGGATGTGAACTTGGAGTAAGTGTTGCATGTTTTCTACTTTATCGCATTCGATTCAAAGTTTATTTATTTAACTGGGGAATGCCTCGAATTAATTTGTATTTATTCATCGGGGAATGCCCCAAAGAATTTTGTACACAAAGGATGGTCGTGATCAAGGCCCGAGGCATCGGGTAAAGCATAGTTTAGGACTAGTGTAGGTTATTTTAGTATTTTTATTTCGGGTTGTAATAATTGGACTGGACTTTACATTTTGTTTTGTTTTGTTTACTGTTTGATTATTTTGCATGCTTTTGTGTGGTTTCTACATTTCGTAATGCCAAAATAGTTGATACACTCTATCCAAGCGACCGTGGCTGAACCACGGGATCGAGGGGTGCCTAACACCTTCCCCTCGGTCAACAGAATTCCTTAGCCAGAATCTCTGTTTGCAAAACCAGTTTAAGAGTCAAATGGTTTCGAAAAGGATTTTCCAAAGGTGACTTGGCACACCGGATTATGCCAAGTGGTGACTCTGAATAAAAAATGTAAATAATCCTTTTTCGAAACAAATTTTCATTTCTTGTCACTTTAATAATAAAACCCTTTCGGACTTAAAATATACATTTTTTGAGTACGTAAAAAAAAGGGGGTGTGACAGATATGCTCCACCGAGAGACCATGGTTGAACCACGGGATCAATAAGTACCTAACACCTTCCCCTCGGTCAACAGAATTCCTTTGCCGGAATCTCTATTCACAAACCAGTCTGAAAGAGTTAAATTATTTTGAGAGAGATTTTTCAAAGGTGACTTGGCACACCGGAATATGCCAAGTGACGACTCTGAGTTTAAATGTAAATAATCCTTTTTTGAAATAAATTTTCATCTTTTGTCACTCAATAATAATAAAATCCTTTCAAACCTTAAAATCAATTATTTTTGGTTAAAAAAGGGGTGCGACAATACTCTAATTCATGCTATGGTGTCATTCATACAAAAGTAAAGCTATCCCAATTCTTTTCCTACTTTGATGTGTTCAGATATGTCTCATTATTGAAGTGATTCAAGGGCAGAAGTTTAGAGTCTAAATAATATGGTACTTCCTGATTGAGTCATATAAGTTTTCAAAACTGTGCAAGGACTTGAGAAGAGTCTGTTAGTGATTCAAGTTGTATTGATTCTGGGGTGAACTTTGATTTTGATGAAATCATGCTTTTTAGCCTATGATATTAAGTGTATTCATTCCTTTTCGAAAGTTATGTTGCAGATGTCACGCATAAGGTTGTTATAGAAACCCCTTATAGGCTGTGAATGAAAATGGCTAGATTAGCCAGTAAGTTATAAGTATAGACTCATTGTTGTATGTGGAATGTAAAGGTAGTATAAATGTATGATTGGGGTAAGTAAGTATGATGTGAGAAAATCGATTATGTAGGTAAGATCATATTGAGGTATAATATAAGATTAAGGTTGACCATGTCTATTATGTGACTTTAACCCCTTGACCTTTTTTTCTTTGGTAGTTGTAAACTAGTACTACTTGTGAGAAGGTATGTGGTAGAATTTTGAGGTATAGTAGTAATGTCATAAAGGTGTTTTGGTTGTGGGTAGTATATAGATAAAATGAGGTATTTGGGTAAAACTTCCCAATTTGATGGACTAGTATATTATCCTGCATTCTTCATTGGTAGTAGATGGTTGATGCTATACAATAGGCTTGAATTTAAAGGTAGAATATGGTGGAAAGAATAGTGGCTTAAGGTTAATGTTGTATGTTTTGTGGGAATGAATTAGTAGGCGTGATGTGTTGAAATAGTACGTGCTAATGGACTATAATAAGGAAACCGTAAGGTCATGATCGATTATTGTTGTTATGGAGTTCTAGTGTACTAGTGTTTCTTGATGTTTTATGTCATAATTTCCAAGTGAGAATTGTGTGTAAGGTTGGGTTATAAGTCATGTTTAGCACTAGACATTAAGTTTGAACAGTTGATGGCCATGAAGGTGGATGTGAGGATTTCTTGGTTAGTGATACTAGTTTATAAAAGTGATCTAATAGGCTTGAACAGTGTATGCAAGAGCTTAAGTTTATTTGATTTGTAATAAAGCATGATATTGTATGTATGATGTAGAAGTACACCCAAGGTAATGTGAGGTTGCTGTAAATCTTATTTTTGGGCTATTACATGTTGTGTGTGGCTAGTGGTACCATTGAGTTGCAAGGTGGAGAAAGACTAGTTAGATGTTATGTGGTGTTCAAAATAGCCAAGTTAAGGAGTTTTGATTGATAGTGTTGATCCTTTTTATATGAAATTGATTCTCATGGTAGAGAGATATAAGTTAAGAGTCGGGATATTGGTATTCTATGATGGGATTAATATGGTTCATCAAAGGCTTGGTAATCCCTATTAAGTGTTAGAAGCTAAGTTTGAGTCTTCTTGAAGATTGAGCTAATAGAAATAAGAGTTAAAGCACTAAAGAGTGTGCACAACAACTTTTGGGATAATCATGAAAGTGTACAACTATTATGTGATGACTATTGGGGTTATAGAAAGATAAGAGTGTGTCTCAGAAGGTAGTATTAGGTGTAATCATTCGGGTTAAGTCCTATTAATTACGCGTATTACCGTATTCTAGACCACAGAGTGCAATGAGTGTAGTTCAGTTTAGAGTCTAGTAAGGGATCTGTCAAACTTAAGATGATGGCTTAAGGCTAAGGGGGAGATGATAGAACAAGTATCCAAGTTAGGCTCTCAGATTTTAGTAATAATGCCAATATGATATAGAACAGCAAAAAGTGAGGGTGAGGCTCAACCCATTCTTATCTCAGTATTTTTCAGTTATCCCAATACCTACTCATGCCTTACATTTTGGTTCCACAATCATAGTTCATGTTCATGTGTATGTTAGAGAATCATGTGTTCTTTCAGTTCCTAAATGAGGAAATTCCAGTTCATTCGGTAGTCGAAATCACATTCGATAAGTTATGAACTCCAAATTGAGGTCATGCAGCTCATGACTCATGTACTCATGCTTGATGGTGTACTTAGTTCCCATAACTCATGTTACCCCGCCAAATGGTTGGTGAGATTCAGATTTTAGCCAGGTATGCCCACAATTCAGATCATTTTGATGGATCCCTGATGTTGATTCGTTGTTCCTCAGGCCTCAGTTAAGTGTCAAGTTTTATATAGTATCCTTCCATGCTTCAAGGTCTTATGTTCTAACCTTTTAGTGACTCTTCTTACTCAGTCTACAAGGTTACTCTTCTAATGCCTTACGTTATGTATCCAAGTCCTACCTATGTCTAAGGTTTGAGAACTTTATGAACTATCCCAATATATCCAAGTCCTACCTATCCCGACTTCCAAACTAGAAGAAATAATGTCCCTCGATGAGTCGGTAATTCTAGGTATCCAAGCTCTATATTTTGTTGCTCATGAATAGTAAGTCTGTGTCCCAAATAATGATTGGTTCTAGGGAATTATGTTTTTCATATGTTAACGACTTATTTTATGTTGGGATTATCCAAAATGATAAAGTTGTGCAAACTCAGACTATTTCAGTTCGGAAACTGAGAAGCGGTAGCTGCGAGTAGAAGTCCTTGCCTAAATCGTGGACTTCATGAATTCCACACTCATGTTATAAGAATCATAATGAAAGCTCTCATGTTTCACATTGTGGTTGTCTTAAGAACTCATGCTATATTGAGTTTATGCCAGGACGACTCTCCACTTATGATCCAAACACTTGATTCATGAAATCCTCCGTGATTGTACCATATTTTTCAACTCATGTCCAACCTTGAGTATGGGAATCAGTATATGTTATACCCGAATAATGTTACACCCTTTCATGATGCTCTTGCCCAGGTCCTTCAATAAACCTCTGTATGCTAGTATAATGGTGGTTGTGGAAGCGTAGAAGTGTGTTAGGTGGGGGAATAGATATTCTTAAAGGTGAAAATTTTGATGTGATTCTCGAGCTAAGGTTATAGGTGAAAGGAAAAGAAGGAGATGAACTTTTGTTGTGTAAAAGCTGCAAAGGAGAAATGTGACGAAAATAGTTTTGAGAGTGATTGAAATTTGGCGGTCTTAGTAGGGAGATCCTTGTAGTGGGTATAGTAATTATTAGGCTTGAATGTCCTGACTAATGAAGACACAAACCTATGTGCCATGTGGTTAGTATTCTTTGAATTAAGACTAGAGATTGTTGGATTATAGTGACGAGATGAGGTGACTTCTTAATGTGATGTAGAGTGCAGGGTCCCGTGGTTTAAATTAGCACCTCTTTCCTCTGGGTTAGGCTTGAATATAGAAGTATTATACGGAGGGACACAAATTCTTGTGGTTATATGTGTTACGGGAGAAGAATTGTAAGTTGGGAATAATGAAGTATGCTTATTAATGTCGGGGTATAGATGAGAAGTGTTGCTAAGTTTAAGTCCTTTCATTATATCTTGTAAGATGGAGAATGCTAATACTCATGCTCCGTGGGAAGCTTATCACATATCTTGTACCAATCTTAATCAGGCCGCGGACTTTTAGAAAAATTTAGGTCTTACAATGTTTTGACCATATGCCATAAAACACATGCCAAGATCATGTTGATGTCAAGTTTCGTTATCTCAAGTTTCGTGCTTACTCGTTCCCTAGGGTTATAATGAATATCATGTGATGCCCTTGCATATTCTTATTGGTAAAAATATATTCAAATCAATATTATGTTCCTAATTCTACGCTTTTAGAGATGCAAAAAAAAGTCCCTACCAATCATTTGGGGATGAATAATCCCAAAGGGGAGATAATGTAGCGCCCTATACTTTTGGACTAGAATCTAGACCGTCGTTCCTACGCGTATAGACCCAAATTAAAAAATTCCTTGGTATTATATGTGTGATCTCCTAGTATCATGCTTATAGAATTGAAGACTTAAAATTATTCTAAGTGTCAAAAAGACACTTAGTCTCATTTTTTACTTCCAATCTTTGAGGATTTTATTTTCGACCTTCCCGACCCTCAATAGTCGTTATGTTGGCTAGTTCATGATCCGGGAGGTTAATAGGTGTTCCCGAACGAGTTTTGGATTTTTCAGAACGTGTTTAGACCTTGTTTGGTGTTCCAAAACAGTGGACCAACGTGATCTTTACGAGCCGCGTTGCCCATCGCTTTGGTCAGTTTTTGTGCAAGAAAGTACTGAGGCTCGACGCGATGGTGGCGCGACGCATCAAGTATCGCGTCGATGCCCTGACGCGCCTCGTTGCCTGCAGCGTCGATGCCCAGTTTTCAATTTTAAACTATCCGCGTCCTAGAGGGTAAATTAGTCATTTTCCCCATCTCTTTTCAGCCCTAACACGGGATTTATGTAATGCCCCGCAAAATCCTCTTCCAGTTAGAGCCTTAAGCATATTTGGTAAAGCGAAATTCCGAGTCAAAATTTTTAAGAAATATCCTCCCAAGTATAAAATACTTTGAAATCGTTTGGGAATCTATTTGAGCATGAATTAAGATCATAGAGGTCCCCTAACTCAGGAACGAGTTAAAAACTTTCCTATCGTTTAAGTTTTAGTGACCGTAAAAATTTGGGTCAACTTCAATCGACCATAACTCGTTGTATATGAAGAAATGGGTGGCTTTCTATACATCAAATGAAAGATCTTTGAATTATCTTTCCAACGATACCAATTTCGTCAAAAACCGATATTGGAGCAAAGAGTTATGCCCATTTTATTCCAGAATGTCAAGCTGGAAAACAGTCACGACGTTTCTGACGGGCTATCACGTTTTTGACGACGTTTTTGACGACGTCGTCGCATTCTGACGACATCATCGGCCCTGGGTAGAAAATCAAGAATTGGAGCCCTTTTTGTGACGACCATTCGTGACGTCCTATCACGGACCTGACGGCCTGTCACGGATGGCGTCAAGAACATTTTTCCAGCAATTCAAGGGCGTTTTTGCAAGGGTATTTTGGTCATATCCCACCTTTTTTTAGCCTCTATAAATATGAGAAACCACATTCAAACCCTAAATTCATCATTTTTCTCTTCCAATTCTCTCAAGAATATTTATCTTGGGTTTTATCAAGAATCTTAATCCTCCAAAAATCATCCATAAATCTTCAAGATTTCTTCAAGAACTAAGTTCCTCATAGTGTGGGCTTGGAGAATCATTTATTACAAGTGGGGATAGAGTCTCAAATATTAGAATTCATCCAATTTCAAAGGTTAAGGTATGTAGATGTTGATTCTTGGGTCCCTTTCATCCAAGAAGCTCAATAACCCTTTTTAAAACTAATTTTTTTTTTATGTTTATGAGTTGTTAATGATTTGTATGATTTGAAATGGATGTTTAATGTGTTGTTGAGTTTTGATTTATGTTTGCCTACAAAATTTATGACTTTTGACCCTAGTATGTGGAATTCATGTGATGTTTGTGATAGACCCTCTTGAAGTTGTTTTTCCATGTGATGTGTTCGTGACTTTTGGGTGTAGAAATGGTTGAATAAGTGAAGAACGTTCCCCATAGATTTGATAAAGTGCTTAGGTGAAGCATAAGGGCCACTATAGTATGTTGAATAGGAAACCCCAAATTGTGAGCTAGTCCATGCATGCCTAGTGTTTGATAAAATGCCTTAGTGAGTGAAATGTGTCAAGATAGCATGAAATTCCCAAGTAGGTGTAACATCGGTCATGTCTAGTGGTTGTTGAAAGACCCTAGTGAACAATTCGAGATATGATGGTTGTAAATTCCCCCAATTATGTGCTCTTGATATATGTTAAGCTTTTAATACATGCCAAGTGGTTAGCAAGTAAGTTATGACGTGATAGTATGAAGTCTCCCCAAGCCATGGGATATCCAAACACATGTCAAGATCGATATAGGTATGAAATAGCTGAGGTAAAACCTTGTTGAAGAGAGTAAAATCTAGTAGCATGTTTCCCCTACGTTATTATATGATTATGATTCCAAGATGCTTAAAGTAACTCCTTGGCAACTGTGATTATGAATAGACATTTGATATCCTTAAATGCTTGAGGTGATGATTAATGATTGTGGAAGTGAACATATCGCTTGATTCTTGAATTACTTGTGAAGATGCTTGAATGATTTTGATGATGCATGAATGCTTGTGATGATGAATGAATGATGATGCTTACTTTTATGCTATCGAGTCCTGGGGGTATTTATACCCGAAAATAGAGCTGTTGTCTAGAGCCCGTGTCAATTTCTCGATAATTCCAGTTGAGCCATGATTCTCAGAACTCAGTGAACTATAGAACTCTATATCCTAAGACAAGTGCAGAACTTAATAAAGCTCAGTAATCTCAGAAATCTCTATAATCTCTGTAATGCTAGTAATCTAGCCTTAGTCCTGTAATCAGCTCAGATCTAATAGTATTCAAGGGATTCAATTCTAATCTCAGAAGTGATTTGATTAATCTATTCAAGCTCTGTATCGTCAGTCAGATACTATGATTCGATGTCTTTTCCGTCAGATACGGAACTAAGTAATCTCAACGTAACTCAGTTAGATATTTTGAGAAACATGATCAGTATCAGATTCAGTTTAGTTGTGCTCAGTTAAGAATTCAGTCAGTCTTTCCGTTGGGAGTAGAAACTAGCACCGAGCAAGCTCAAGGATGGGAACTCACCTACTAGTAGAGGGTATGATTTTTAGATGCAATCTTTGTGCTCCAGAACTACGTAGCCAGCATAAGTTTAGCATCATACCTACTAGTTGAGGGTAGATGAGAGACATCATACCTGTTAGATGAGGGTAGATGATAAGCTATTGAATAAACCATTGGGGATATTTCATGATAAGCTATTGCTTGTAAATGCAATGACTTTAATTCTTGAAATATTGAAAATTGTGAATGGTATAGAACCCGTAAGTTGATTATCTTGTATGGATAGAACTTTCATGCTATGAAGGTTGCCGATCCCTTCTGGAATGTTTTCTTGAAGTGACTTATAAGATATCTCCAAAGTCTCCAACCTTGAGGCATTCTAGAGTGACGTAGGAATAAACCCTATGAGCTTGTTACCCTTCAAGTTTAATACTCTAAGGTTTATAAGACTTCCAATCTCTTTTGTTATTTGACCCTCTATGTGGACATATTAGAAAATGAAAAGGGATGGAACTAGTGAAACTGTTATCTCCAAGATTTAGAATTTGAAGTTGGTGTAAAATCCCAAACCAAGACAGAACCTCCCCACTGAAGTTGTTGAAACTTAAATCAAGAAGCTTAAGCTGATGCAAACGTGTCATTTCCTGAGGCAAATTTCCATCGAAATTGTTGCTTGCCAAGTCAATAGAAGCAAAAAATGTGAGGTTTCCAAAATCACGGGGAATCTTACCTATAAGAGCCATGTTGAAAAGATTCAAGGACTTCACTCGCTGGTGGCGGGAGCCACAAGTGACTCCGACCCAATGACAAACATATGTAGTTGGAGACTAGCTTTCATTCAAAAAGTGAAAGGGGTCAGAAATGATTTGAAGTTATAAAAAAAGAAGAGCTAATTGATCAGTGGTAGTGTTGGTTTGGGTCATAGCTGAACTAACCATAACATAGAGAAGCAACAAGAGAAAAGAGGTGAATATTTTCTCCATAATTGCATAAATTAGTAGGAAAATGGTATGGCTAGTAACCTGTGGTATTTGAGACTTTATATAGTGATAATTTTTAAGAAATTCTTTTTTTGGATACTTTTATTTTAAATGATTTTTTGAATATTGTTCCCCAACTTAATTTATATTAGGAAAAAGGCTCAAATATGCCACTGGACTATTAGAAATGGCTTATTTATGCCATCAGTTAAAAGTTGAGCTCATTTATGTCATCGCCGTTACAAAACCAGCACATCCATGCCATTACTTTTTAACGGTGATTTCCAAAAATAACTTTTCCATGTGGCCTTTTATTAGAGGTCCACATCATTAATTTAAATAAGCAAAAAGACTCAAATATGCCATTAAACTTTCAAAAATGGCTCATTTATGCCATCAGTTAAAAGTTTATCTCATTCATGCCATCACCGTTATAAAATCAACTCTCTCATGCCATTACTTTTTAATGATGGGTTTTTAAAAATAGCTTTGAACGTGGTTTTTTATTAGAAGTGCACGCCATTAATTAAAAGAAATCAATATTAATTTCAAAATATCTGAAATAAGTTAGTATCGAGATTATTTGTTCCAGCATGTATACCATAATGATGGGAGAAGTATCCCATATACATGGCGGGATAATTGGAATAGCAGACTTCTTTTAAGCCGTTATTTGAAAATAATTTTTCAACAATGTATGCTCCACTAATTCGTGATGGGAGAAGTTATTCCATATGCATGGCAGGATAATTGGGATAACAGACTTCTTTTAAGTCGTTATTTGGAAATGATTTTTTCAATAATGTATACTCCCCTAATTCGTGATGGGAGAATGAAGAAGTTCTATTGGTACACCTTTTTCTTTTTCTTGCTTGCCGTAGTCGTTCATTGGTTTATTTTCTTGAAATTTTAGAGTATATATTGGAGTCATTGGAATTAAAACTAATTAGTTACTGTAGGATAGAATTTTTTAGGTTTCTGTTAAGTGTACACTTATAATGATTTAGAATCAACTAGAAATAGCCAAAGTATATACATTAATCACTATTTTTTATTAGAAAAATAGTTGTTGTTGTAGGAAAAAAAATATTTTAATGGGTATGGGTCGGGTTATGTTAAATGAATCGGTTGTTTTTAATGGATCTAAGATATTTTGAAATTAATATTTTTTTATTTTAATTAATGTCGCAGACCTCTAATAAAAGACCAAATGACAAAACTGTTTTTGAACCCACCACTAAAAAGTAATGACATGGGTGAGCCAATTTTATAACGGCGATGACATATAAGCTGAACTTTTTACTGATGGAAAAAATGAGCCATTTCTGATAGTTTAATGGCATATTTGAGCCTTTTTTCTTATTTTAATTAATGACATGGACATTTAATAAAAGGCCACGTGGCAAAGCTATTTTGAAAATCAACGTTAAAAATTAATAGAATGGATGAGTTGATTTTGTAACGGTGATGGCATGAATGAGCCAAACTTTTAACTTATGGCATAAATGATCCATTTCTGATAGTTCAATGGCATATTTGAGCCTTTTTCCATGTATTTTCTAGCTTAGGTAGGGCCCAAGGACTTAACCATTTAAAACAACCAAATCAACTAAGTCTTGCAAACCGTGATTGTTTGTTAACATGTTTTACACAAATTCATCGGAAAGCAAGTAAAGCTGTCAATAAAAATGTAACACTGGACCTTGTGAGAAGCAGAGAGTCATAACTTGAATTTATGGGTTAAAATTCTAAAATAGCCAGATGTGTTAGGTGTTGATAACCTTGTTCTGAATTTAAATTTGTACATATTTTGTTAATATTTTTAGTAAAAATATTGATATTTGGACTAAAGCTATTGAGTTCAGTCTAACTCTCAGAAAACCTTCTACCTCCATTCAGTACATACTAAAGTGTGGGCACAAATGTGAGTTTTGCTTGTGTGGGCACATCAAGAATTCAACTTGTTGATATTCTTGTGGTGTGTGTCTCACATTTTTGAAAATTAGAATGCAATAGTCCATGAGTTCAAACCACAAAAAAGAGGGCTCTATTTTATTAATATCACAATTTTCTTGCAAGGTGATGTCAACATTTTTTTTTTTTGAGTAGAGCATCTAGCACCCTGAACTATGATTAAATTTGCTACGACACACTCCAACTTCATAGGGGTCCTATTACCACCTGAACTAAATTTTAGCACCCTGAACTATGATCAAATTATTTGATCGTTTTCTCCCACCAAATAACACATAGAACAGAACATCCCTCATATTCCAGACACTCGTATTATTTCTATATATTTAGCAATGTACAGACATTCTCAGCATAGCTAAAATATAATTCTGATAGATACCACTTAGACGGGGAAAATTGTTTAAGCAACCTTGTTGGACTCAGCTATATAAATCCTCCACATTCCAATCAAATAATGGAAAATTGCCATTTATTATTGCGAACTAAATAAGGACCAAGAAAACATGTTGGTCCAAACACTGAGACTACATAGGTCAAGGAATAAATTTTAAAGGGAGGTTTAGGCAATCCGTGGCACGTAAATACTTCCAACAATTAATCGTGGCTATTGATTTCTCTCATAGCTAAGGTGTCTATCATCGCAACCTGAAAACTAAAAATATAATCCTGGATGAAACTGAAAACCTAAAGGTCTTCGATTTTGGCCCGAATGCTCTTTATGAGACCAAAAGACAAGACGGACTCCTCCACACGACATGTGGAACTCCAGCATAGTCGCCCTGATTTTCTTACTATATTTAAGTTTTACTTTTTCTTAGAAGGAAAATAAAAGTTACCATAATTACTTTTACTTTTCCTGAAAGAAAAAAATATAATTCTTTTCCATATTTGGCTAACCTCTTTCTTGGAGGAAAGGTTTTGGACATCTATAAATAGAAGACCCCCTTCTCATTCCATAACACAATAGCATCCATAATGTAGTCTTTTAAGAGTTTTATTTAAGGGGAGATTTTATCTCTAATTAGTTTTATGTTTTTTAATATTAAGTTTTATATGTAGGCCAATTGGACAAATCATATAATAAAATTATGTTTTTAGTATAGTTTTTTGTTGTCATCTTATTTATCGTCTCATAGTTTGCAACTAATAGCTTCCGCCTGATGCCCGCCCTCTCGATTTCGAACCCAATAAGTGGTATCAAATCTTACGGTTCAATGGTCCAATGGTGTGGTGAGACGAGATTAAACAGGTTCAAAGCGGTTTCAAAATCAAGTTGTAACCAATTTGATGATAATAAAGATATATCTCCAAAAGCTACATGTGGAGATAATTGTCAATCATATTTTCAACAATCCTGCTGTCACATATTTGAAAATAAAGCTCACTTTTAACCCTACAAAAGGGCTCCAATATTTTTAACCCGAAAAGGGCTAATATATTTTTTAACCCCAAAAGCTTCATTTTTAAACATGCTAAATAACAGTGATATATGAAGAATATATATGTAGAACAAAGATCATGCACAAGAAGAAGGAGGATCAAGAATATTTTGAAGAAAATCAAGCAAAAAAGGGGAGATTGGTTAGGGTTTTTGCTCTTATTTTTTTACTGTATTTAAGTTTTACTTTTTCTTAGAAGGAAGAAAATAAAAGTTACCATAATTACTTTTACTTTTCCTGAAAGAAAAAAATATAATTCTTTTTCATATTTGGCTAACCTCTTTCTTGGAGGAAAGGTTTTGGATATCTATAAATAGAGAACCTCCTTCTCATACCATAACACAATAGCATCCACACTGTAGTCTTTTAAGAGTTTCGTTTAGGGGGAGATTTTCTCTCTCATTAGTTTTATGCTTTTTAATATTATTTTTAATATTAGGTTTTATATGTAGGCCAATTGGCCAAATCATATAATAAAATTATGTTTTTAGTATTATTTTTCGTTGTCATTTTATTTATCGTCTCATAGTTTGCAACTAATAACTTCCGCATGACGCCCTCTCGATTTCAAACCCAACAGACCCGAGCCTAGACCCTGGTTGCGATGGGAATCCCGAGCCACGTTGGCCTGAGAGGCCCCATAACATGCTATCATGACCATAATTTATATGAAATAAAGGTGCGGAAGATAAAACTGAAATCCAAGTTGATCTTATAATCAAAATATGTCAATGAAGTTATGACAATACAATACTCAAATTCCATCCACGAAGCCTCTACTGAAAACTAACTGTCTAGCCTGTTCAAGGTCCCCGGATGAACCATAAACTGAAAGAAGTTAACCTATGAACAAATGCCTTCTGAAAGATGGATGGCTCACCAACTCTGTCATTATGCCAAATGTTCTACTGATGTGATGGACCATGGTACTATAACTCAGAACCTATAATATGGGGGGTCAATACTTGGAGAGTATTGGTATGTAGAACAATCCAAAAAAAGACATATATTTCGTATAATATAATTGAGATCATTGTGAAAACAGTTTAGCATAATATATAAATATAAAAACACATAGGCATAATATAAAAGCTTCAATTCATGCTTGTAAAACATTGACTCGGCTCTTTAATTTACTTCTGAGATAGATGGTACAACCTACATTTCTAAAATTCCACGGGCTATACAAAATCTGCCCTTAACTCGGTGGCCAAGCCCCCTAATCCAAGTTTGCCGTAAGGATTGGGGTCTTATAGTCTATTCTAGTATATCAGTGCCTCAGAGGGAAGTACACATTGCACATTGTCAATCATGTCTCCCAAATCAGTAAAAATTGGTTTCCAGCAATGAGCCCTTACACTCAAATTCCTTCTTCGAGTAACTTTCTAAGCAGTTTTAGTTCTTTAAGATAATGCTTTATGCTCAAAAATTTCATTCACTTTCGTGACAAGGGCATTTCATAATAGGTATCGTCATACCAACACTTGCAAGTCATACTATATCATATCAAAACCATAGCCCTTCTCATTCAAAATCATGCAAATGACCATCAAACTATTTATAAAATCACCTGAGCATTCTTATTTTCAAAAGCATATGAACCTTATGCAAACACACTCTCTTTTCAAGACTTTAACACATGGTGGTAAATTCTTTCATTAATCACATGCAGTTTTCTAAGGGAAAATTTTGCATGGGTTTATGATGATTGGGTGCAAATTCTAGTCATCAAATATATGGTAAGATGGCTAGGTTGAAGATTCTTGAGGCTAGTTTGTCAATAAAGCCTCAAGATTATCACCCATGGACCCTTTTGGGTACCTTATGAGTGTGGCAATCAAAACCACCTAATACCTCAATTGGGCATCCCTATTTCTAGGAAGATGCCCATGACCTAGCTAATTCTCAACTCACCCTTATTGTCAACTATTGCCTTGTCACCCATATACCTCTTTCAAGGATGATATAGGATCCAAAAGTTCACCCACATCCCTCTTTCAAGGATGATGTGAGATTTTAAGAACTTGGGATTTTCACCCGGCCCACAAATCCATTTTGGGCATTTGGGATTTTCACCCACAAATTCCAACTAAGTCAAGAAAGCAATAGTAAAACCCATCATCAAGAACCTAGAATCTACACAAATACATCACAACCCACACATATTTGCACCTTATTTCAACATAATCCCAAAATAAAAAAATTTAGCTACTCATGAAGTTAGAGAGAAAATATATACCAAAGGGTTCATTCAATGCATCAATGGTGATTGAAAGTAAGAAAATTCTCCAATTAAACTTCAATTTCACTAAACTCAAATTGAAAATTCAAAAACAATAGTTTTTCCCAATTAGTAGGGTTAAAATTCTTAAAATTCAATTGTTTAAAGTCTAGAATGACAAAATGGGAAAAGGTTTTTTCCTTATGAGGAATTTGGCATCGGCTATATAAAATTATAGAATTTTCCCTGGGCAATAGCCCATAATGCCGCGATCGCTGCAGCATGTCCACGATCGTGGCCACTACTTCCACCATCAGATCCTCGTGATCATTGGAAGATGACCAAAGTTGACTTTCCACGGTCGTGGCTCTCAGACCGTGATCACGGTAACTGAGTCGTGTTTCTGTGCAGGGTCTTCCAGCTATGCACTTCTCTTTTTGATTCCTTTTCAGCTTAAATCCACATCTTTCTTTCTCATTACCTGTATACCTGCAAAATGTTGAAATTAGTGTATTAAACTAACAAATTTGTCTCATTCATACCTTCAAATCATAGTAGCGTGCACGAATTTGGACATAAGTGAGTGGTAAATTTACAACTCATCAACAACATAGTTGATAGCTTATCACTAAGCTGATGGCTTATCAACCTAGTCATCACCTTTCCTAAGTGATGTAGGATATTTTCTGGTTAAGGATGATGGAGAGTTTGATATATCATCACTTAGTTGGTGTCTTATAACTCAAGTCATCACCTTGTTGACAGACGGACACTCTGAAGTAAAATGAGCTTAACTTCCTACTCCGATATCGGATTAAGGTGAAATCTTATTCGTTGGAAAGAAAAGTTGAAATTTAGCATGTCACGTAATTCATTATATTATAGAAGTAACGAACATTTGAATTTTACCCAAGTAAGGATGTCCGCTAAAACCCATCGATAGAAAAGTCCTCCACTCATCTTTGAGTTAGAAGATTTTTATGATCTCACTCGACCTCCAAAGATGTTACCATACTTTAGATTTGATCATCACACTTATATTGAAATAGAATCATTGGTTTCAGGTCTATAGGTTCAAATTCTAGCCCGAAAATATGGGGTATTACAGTACGATGGTGAAAAGGAGGATATTTTGTCATGTGGGTTCATTTTGGTTGTCTTGTTAGCTGCTTATCTTCAATTCCATGATGCAAATTTAATTGTAATGTACAAGAAAATTACTAAAGGGGATTTCAAATGTCCTGAATATTTCCCTTCTGTAGCGACAAAACTTCTTTCAAGAATTCTTGATCCAAATCCATTTTCAAGAATCACATTAGCTAAACCAATGAACAATAATTGGTTCAAGAAAGGATTCAAACAAATTGATAAACCACCAATTTTGGAGCAAGAACAGGACAAATCGCCTTGTAGTGTTTTCAATATTGTGGATGATTCAGATGTAGAAAGCTCTTCAGGACACAAAGAGCAAAGTTCATCAACAATGAAGCCTACTTGTTTGAATGCTTTTGATATCATTTCTCTTTCTCCTGCTTTTGATCTCTGTAGCTTGTTCGAGAAAGATAAGAGCTGTAGATCGGATGCTAGATTCACGACACAAAATTCAGCATCCACTATCGTCTCGAGGCTACAGGAAGTAGCTTCGATGAGAAGTTTTAAGGTACACTATCGGAATTGTATGATGATCATCTCAGTTTAAGTCTTAAACTGTTAGGGAGAACACACTTCATTTACTTGATTATTATTCGACATGTCCAATCATTGTCGTATATGAGCTGGTCTAATTCTTTATTTTTTATTATCCTAGCACATAAAATTCATTTATATGTGGTCTCATACTATGTTGATATTGTGCAATACATAAGTCGGAAATATCACTAAGATAGTCCAACGGTTAATTTCACAATGTATAATTTCTGCTTCACTTGCGGGTTCACCTCATCTAAAAGTTTAATATGAGCACCTTTACCTTATGTGACTTTGCCTTTGTGACCATCGTAGCTAAATTTGAACAAGTAGACATAATTTACATGACATTCTACGTGTATTCTGCGTGTGTCTATGAGCAAACTTTATTTACGCTAGCTTTCCACAGGTGAAGAAGAAAAACAGGACGGTGAAAATGCAAAGAAGCAAGGAAGGGAGAAAAGGGAAACTAGCAATTGATGCAGAGATATTTGAGATTACGCTAGCTTTCCATGTTGTAGAAGTGAAAAAGAAATCAGGACGTACTGCAGAATACAGGAAGTTTTGTGATCAAGGCTTAAAGCCTTCATTAAATGATAGAGTTTGGACATGGAAGGGCAATGAGCAATAACATGTGGAAAATCAAAACTTAGAGGCAAGAATGTGAAAACAAAAAGAGCTGTGGGGAAGGAATTAACATTTTTCTATTCTTAATTGGTTGATTTGGAAAATCTTGAAGAATGGAGGTTGATTTTGTACTGTATTGAAAGAAGAGAAATTTAGGAACTTAATTATCTTTCTTCTTCATTTGTCATATTCAAGTGATGGAATCGGTCACTTATATTTGTGTCAGGCAAGTTGCCCGCATTACAACCCTTAGGTGTGACACTTGTCTATATCTTGGGTAATGCAAGCAGGGGCGGACCTACATATATTTTCGGGGTGCTCCGGCACCCAGTAAACTCGACACAGAATAGGTATAATTACATAAAAAATATACAAAAATAGCTATAAAACATATAAAAGCACCCACTGAAACAAATGTTGATTGGGTGCACTAGCATTTAAGTTGATCTTAAGCTTCTCCACTGAAGGGATGTCCCGAGTTCGAACCTTGTTAAGGAGATTTTTTATTTTTTTTCAGCTTTTTAATTTTTTAAGCAGCCACAATCTTTAAATCCCACGTCCGCCACTGAATGCAAGGTACTTCGTGCACCGAGCTACCCTTTTTGTCATAGCTCTTTTTGTTTGTCGTCTTGATGTTATATGTCATCAGTGTTTCCCATGTAAAACATTTACTGTATTAATTGTTATTTGTATTCATGTTAATTCCTCTAACAATTTTTAAAAAAATATTCTGCTTGAGATTTTCAAAAGGATTAATTTGGTCTTTGTAATTCAATTTATAGTTACAAGTTCCATCATTTTGCAACATTAATATTAAGAGGAAATCAAGTGCTAAAACAAAACCAAAAAAAAAAGAAATATTTACATGAATCCACTAATGTAGCAAATATTTGCAACAAACAAGTCACCTGAAACGATGAGAGATTCCAAGAACATGCTTAGCATGCAAGAAGTTGAATCTTGATCTTTTGTAGCGTCCCTACAACGTCTTTCATGTTTGTCCTTCCTGTCGGAGATTCAACACAACAATCTAATGCCACTTTCATTATTGATGCCACAACATCAATCTCCTTCTGTAAGCGATTGCCACTTGATGTTAGCAAGTTGGCATCTACGATGTCCATTACTGCCTCTTGAAGTGAACAACTCACCCATAGCTTCAAGCTAAGATCACCCTCAAACTGGTTAGGCTTTCTCCTGGTAAATGTTTCTAGCAACATGATCCCGTAGATATAGACATCACACTTTGTTGATACCAAACCATCCTGTCCATACTCTACAGTCAAACAATTAATATAAAGATGTAATATACATTCCACTTGGGAAAAAAGAGAGGAAAAATCAACAAAACTAAGAGGCGTATCTGGTGCAATATACCCCAATGTTGCTATAGTTTTAGTGTATAAATCACTCTCATCGTCACCAAGCACTTTTGAAATGCCAAAGTCACTTAGGTGGGTAACCATATCCTCATCCAGCAAGACATTACAAGGCTTCAGATCACAATGAATCACAGGTGACGAGCACCCACGGTGAAGATATTCTAATGCACATGCAGCATCTATCATTATGCTTAGTCTCTGCTTGATGTCGAGGAAGTAGTTGTGCGAATACAAAAACTTGTCAAGACTACCATTAGGCATATACTCCAACACTAAAGCCTTAAAATAAACGTTGGAACAACAAGTGATGACTTTTACGAGATTCCTATGGAGAAGGTTGCGCAGAACTTCACATTCCGTATCAAAGCTCTTGAATGCCTCATCCACTTGTAGATTGAACACTTTAACTGCAATGGCAGTTTCACTTCTGAGAATGCCTTTGTAAACAGAGCCAAAACTTCCAGAACCAACCAGATTACTCTCGCGAAGCACATCAGTTGCTTGGAGCTATTCATAGTATGAAATTGTTTCTCTTGTTATGGAAACCAATGAATCAGTTTGTTGAGGATCTCTTTTGCGTCTTTTGTACCTTATCCATACACACACTAAGATGAAAGGTGAAAATAGAAGTGTGATTCCCAGCAAAAGATATAGAACTAGAAATTTTTTCCTGTTTCATTTGTGCTTTGATGAAGTGGGGCACGGCGGGACACTAAATCCTGAAGAACCACCCAATGCTTCATTGTAGATGAAAAACTGCCTCGAGAGGTTCTTGAAAGGACCCCTCGAGGGTATTTCACCAAAAAACTTGTTGACAGAAACATTGAAATACTTCAGGTTTTGAAGTTTCTCTAAAGACTTGGGAATGGTTCTGTCACGGCCCGAGACGGGACCCTAGCCGTGACGAACATCCCGAACTATGAAGGCTCGGATGCCCTTCTCTATCTGATAATCATGCATAATATTCATACAATAATAGAAGATGCGGAAAACGTAAATCAATATGGAACTATAGCCATACTTTGTGTTCAAAAATAATAAAGAAGACTGCAAGTCAACAACATCTAGATAATCTTTGACTCAGTCTGCGAAATCTTTACTACATACGAAAACTGGGATAAGGCCCCCAGCGGACCAAAACCAACATAAATAATAAAAGTCTGAAAGACATAGGCCTTCCGGAATAAAGAAAGCTCCCCAACTGCAAAATTCACTTCAATTTGGAAACTCTACGGCTTCGCATGACCTCTAGACTGAGCCTCAGATCCTGAAAGGTAGGGGTCAATACAATTGTACTGGTACACAGAGCAAATCCAAAATAATAATTTTTATTTAACATAAGTAAGAGCAATTTGAAAACAGTTCATAAACATAACATATGATGAAAAAATACATGGGCATATTTAAAAGACTATGAACAATCATCTGAAAACTCTGTGACTAACTCTTTATTTTACTTCTGTGCTAGGTGGTATACGCTACAACTTTGAAATTCCATGGGCTATATGGAATCTGCCCTTAACTCGGCAGCCAAGCCCAACCCAAGTTTGCCGCAAGAGTTGGAGTCTCTGTCTCTATATGTCACAGGGCACTAGGCCAGTGTGTAATCCCTCTTGGGGAAATAATGAACCCGTATTAGCAAAACACGGTTTTGGTCTAAGAGTTATTTGAACTCAAGCCTTCTTCGAGTAACCACCTAACCCTCTTTAAGCCCATTTTTAACTCTTTAAAACGTGCATTCTCTGAAATCAAACTCTAAAAACGCTTACTCTGTTATGGCATACACTCATATGGTATCGCCATACCATTGACTTGCAAGTCACATCTCTGAGCCATTATTAGCATATTAAAATATCTACATTTAAAACATAAGTTTGGGACCACCATATCAATAAATCAGTTCAAAGAACGCTTTCTTTAAATTCATGTAAACACATAAAAGGAACTTTCACTTTGTCAACATTTCAATAACATAAGGTGGTCATGTCAATTTACTCAACAACATGCAATTCACTCTTTTAAACAATCATATAGGTATAACAAAAAATTCTCTCTCATCATCTCTAAATTATGTCAAATACTTGGATATTGAAAAAACCACTTTTAAATCATAAAACATGTATTTCAAATCATTCTCAATAAGTTCATAAACTCTAATTCATCAAAAGAGAGGGATTTCAATAATAATTCTCTCAATCAAATCTTCAATTTCATAAATATAAATATAGGTATAAATCAATTTAAGGGAAAAGACCACAAGGCCAAAACAATTCTACCATTAAAAGGTTCTAATGCATAACTTAAAACATAGGATCCAAAACCCCTTTATAAATTCATGCTTGATAACCTTAAATCATATTCAAGAGATTCAACAAGCTCTTGTAGTTTTAGGATGAACCCCACGTACCTTAATTGCGAAGAATTCATGAAGAAGTTTCGAAAAGATTGGACCTTTAAGCTTGATTGCTCAAACCCTAGTTGTTTTCTCCTCTTGTGTTCTTGAAGGATGAACTAGGGATCTTAGGAGGGTTTTGACATTTATAATAAGCCTAAATTCGTTTAAGGATGATTAGAGACGATTTTGGGATGTGAAAGGACTTAGTTTCTCTTAAAATGACTAAAAAATATGAATTTATGTCGTTGTTAGGCCATAAGGTATACACCACATTGCCCATCCCGTCAGTTACGCTGGGCAGAACCTAACTTATGGTATAAGCTAGGTTGGGAGGAACCTAACTTATGGCATAACCATTCCAGTGGACTTAGGCGATTTGTTAGGCGACACACTCCACTTTGCAAAGTCATAACTTTTTGCTCAGTTATCGAATTTAGGTGAAATTGGTATCGTTGGAAAGCTACTTCGAAGACCTTTCATTTGATAAATAGTAGGACCTATAATTTGTTATATATAAAAATTTATTATCGATGGAAGTTTACCCAAGTTTAAACATCCACTAAAACTTAATCGCTAGAAATGTTTTCAACTCGTCGTAGAGTTAGGAGATTTTTGTGACCTCAATTCATATTCAAAGGTATTACCACATTATAGGATTGATAACCACACATATATTAATATGAAATAATCTAGTTCGGGTCTATACGTGTAGGAACGACGTTCTAGATTCTAGCCCAGAAGTACGGGGCATTACAGGCTCCTGATATATTATTATGAGAAAGGTCTAGGAATAGGTCTTTCAATGTTTTTTAACATAGAACCTATGTTTGGTGGGAGGCTTCCTGATAGATTGTTGTATGAAAGATCAATTTCTCTCAGCCCGGATATGTTGAAGATCTCCATATAAAGTGAACCACTAAAACTATTGGTCGAAAGATCAAGTAGCTCCAACTCAACAACATTGCTTATCTCTTTGGGTATTTCACCTGTCAACACATGAAGAAAGAATAAATACAAGTGAAATGAAATAGTTAGCTTATCTCATTTAGTGTTTCTTGTCACACTTTCTAAGATTTATTGGTAATTGTTACATTTTATTACCCATTACATGCATATATTCATAGAAATTTAATAGTTCTAATGGATATATAAAAATTAACATGCGACACATGTCCATTGCACGCGTATATAGAGAGAGACACCATTTGAATATATATGTACCTATAAGCATATTCCCACTAATCTGTAGATGTTGCATCTTGGTTAAGTTGCCAATCGCCAGTGGTAAGTATCCACGAAGATTGTTCTGCCACGCTGAAAAAATTTGCAGCAATGAGATATTGTCACGATCCGAACCTAGGCCCAGGCCGTGACGAGCAAACTGAACCATGAAGGCCCGGACGCCCATCTAACTTGTAACTCATACACCATTCATATACAGAAAAGAAATGCGGAAATATAACTGAATAAGGGATGTTGGTCATGCTCTGAAAAAAACATAATGTTAAAGACTGCAATTCGACAACATTAAAATAATATCTGATTCAGCCTGCGAAATCTCTACTACATAAGAACAAAGCTGTCTGAAAATTGGGATAAGGCCCCCAGTAGACCAAAACCATAATAACGATAAATGAATGAAGGAAATTAGGCCTTCTGAAATATGGAAGGCTCACCAACTGAACTATGCACTTTAGTCTTAAGAAGTCTACTGCTTATCCGGACCCCTAGATTATGCCTCGGAACCTAAGAGGTAGCGGGTCAATACAGTTGTACAGGTATGCAGAGGAAAACCAAAATAGTAATTGGTATTCAACATATATGAGAGCAATTTAAAACAATTCATAAATATATCATAAGGTAAAATCACATGGGCATATTTAAAAGACTCTATAAAATCATCTGAACTATGTGACACTTTGTTTTACTTCTGCGCTAGGTGGTATACCCTACAATTCTGTAATTCTACGGGCTATATGAAATATGCCCTTAACTCAGTAGCCAAGCCCCCAACCCAAGTTTGCCGCAAGGGTCAGAGTCTCTAAATCTTTACTACGCCACAGGTCCCGTCGCTAGCGTACAAAAGTAACATACCCATATTGGCAAAATACGGATTTAGGCTATCATTCGATTGACTCATGCCCTCTTCAGGTAACCACCTAACCCTATTTAAGCCCATTTTTTATTATTTACAACATGCAAAATCTGAAATAAAGTTTTGAAGACTCTAATTTTGCTATGGCATATATTTAAATGGTATCGTCATACCATTGACTTGCAAGTCATATTCTCTGAGCTATTTGTAGCAATTTATGTCTCTATTCTCAAATCATGGGATTCAGGACCACAATATCAACAATTCTTTTCAAGAAACTTAGTCTTTAAAACTCATGTAAAACCATGCAAGCAATTCTCTTTATCAATAATTCAATAAACAAAGGTGGTCATGTCAAAATTCTTAATTTAATGAAATTATTTCTCTTTAACACAAAACATAGTGATATTAAGAAGCATCCTCTCATCATCTCTAAAACATGCATTGAAACTCTTTTTCGACAAAACCATAAACTTTAATTCAATACAAGAGAGGGAGTTCATAATTTGCGCTCTCAAACAATCTTCAATCTTAATTTTCATACATAGACATATACATGTAAATCAATTTAGGGGAAAGGACTACAAGGCCAAAGAAATAGTAACATTGAAACATTCGGAATACATAATTTAAAACATGGATTCCAAAACCCTTTTAAAATTCATGCTTAATATTCTTAAAATCATGCTCTAGTGTTTTCAAGCCCATGTAGTTTTTAGGATAAACCTCACGTACCTTAGACTATGAGAGTTGAAAGATGGAACCTAGATCTTGATAGATGGAACCTAGATCTTGACCCTTTTCTTGGAGTCTTGAACTTAAGATCTTGATTCTTGATCTTGAGGGAAAGGATTTAGGGTTTTAATTTGAGAGGAAAAATTGAATTATGGAGTGCATTCTGCTTCTGGGGTGTGAATCTTATGTTATGGACAGACCTTGGGTGAGGTAAAGGTCCAAATTGCCCTTAAAAACTGTAAAACAAAACCTGAAATTTAGGTACGTGCGACGGAGCGTGCGTCGCACGCTAATCGCGCGCAGCTACGATCTCTCTCACGAAAATGGCTGTAACTTTTTGCTCGGGTATCGAATTTTGGTGAAATTGGTATTGTTGAAAAGCTACTTCGCAGACCTTTCATTTGATATATAATAGACCATTTAATTTGATATATACAAGAAGTTATGGTCAATGGAAGTTGACCTAAGTTTAAACGTCCACTGAAACTTAATCGCTAGAAATGTTTTCAACTCGTCTTAGAGTTAGGGAATTTTTGTGACCTTAATTCATATTTAAGGGTATTCCCGCACTATAGTTTGATAACCACACATATATTAACAAGGAATTATCTAGGTTGGATCTATACGCATAGGAATAACGGTCTAGATTCTAGCCCAAAAGTACGGGGTGTTACATTATCTCCCTGTTGGGATCATTCATCCCTGAATGATAACGCGGAACATAGACAAGCACGATTACAATCATACTAAGGATATGGAAAGAATAAAAACAAAGATTGTACCTTCCGCTTCTTCATCCGCCGGATCAAAAAGGTTTGGGTATCTTTTTCGCATGTCATCTTCTAATTCCCAAGTAGCTTCTTTAACTTTTTAGTTTTTCCACAAAACTTTAACCGATGCTATCTCTTTGCTTCTCAACTTTAGAATTTGGCGATCTAAGATTGCAATCGGCTCTTCTTCATAGGATAAGGTGTCTGTCACTTTAATTTTCTCTACAGACAACACTAAAGAATGGTCTCTAATACATTTCTTCAACATGGATCTATGAAATACCGGATGAACAGAACCAAAACTTGCAAGAAACTCTAACTCATACGCAACCCCACCTATTCTTCTCAAAATCTAATATGGCCCTATATAGCGAGGACTCAGCTTACCTTTCTTTATGAAGCGCATGACTCCCTTCATAGGGGAAACTTTGAGAAATGCCCAATCACCAATCCCAAATTCCAAATCTCTTCTCCTAACATCGATGTAGGACTTTTGATGGCTCTGAGATATCTTGAGTAGTTCTATAATGATTCTCACATCCTCCATCGCCTGATGAACAAGATCATGCCCAAACAACCACGTCTTCCCTATTTCATACCACCCTATTGGTGACCTACATCTCCTATCATACAATTCCTCAAAAGTAGCCATCTTAATACTGGCGTGGTAGCTATTATTATATGCAAACTCTATCAATGGCAAGTGATCTACCCAGCTACCTTTGAAGTCAATTGCACAGGCTCTCAACATATCCTCAAGGGTCTGAATGGTATGCTAGGCTTGCCCATCGGTCTGAAGGTGAAACGCAGTACTTAGGTTCACTTGGGTACCTAAACCCCTATGAAAAGAACTCCAAAACTGTGAAGAGAATTGCATACCTTGGTCAAATATGATGGATACAGGTGCCCCATGTAGGCGAATTATCTCCTCAATGTACAACTTGGCATAGTCATCTACCGAATAATTAGTCCTTACAGGCAAAGAGTGAGCTGACTTGGTCAGACGGTCAACAATCTCCCAGATAGAATCATACTGTTTTGGGACCTCGAAAACTTCGTAATGAAGTCCATATTGATCATCTCCCACTTCCACAAAGGCAAAGATATCTCTTGGGAAGTACCACCTGGCCTTATATGCTCTACTTTAACTTGTTGGCAGTTCAAACACTTAGAAACATAGTTAGCCACATCACGCTTCATATTATTCCACCAATATATAGCCTTTAGATCATGATACATCTTAGTAGAGTCGGGGTGAACAACATACCTCGAAGTGTGAGCTTCATCAAGGATTCTTTTCCGCAGACTATATCCATCTGGCACACATAATCCACCCTGATATCTCAGAATACCATCACCACCAATTTCAAAGGACATCACCTTCTATTGACCCATATCTTTCTTGATCTGCATCAAGATGGGATCTTCAACCTGCTTCTCCTTAACTTCTGCACAAAGGGAATATTTATCTATTTCATGGACAATCACTCCTCCATCTTCAAAATCCAAGAGTCGCACCTCTAGATTTGCAAGTCGGTGAATATCCTTCACCATCTCCCTCTTCCCTTTCTCAACAAGAGGAAGACTGCCCATAGATAACCTACTGAGTGTGTCGGCTACCACATTCACCTTTCCCAGATGACATTTCAAGCTCATGTCATAATCCTTCAAAATCTCCAACCAACGTCTCTGCCTGAGGTTCTATTCTTTCTGCGAGAAAACATACTATAAACTCATGTGGCTAGTAAATATATCAACATGCATCTTACAAAGTTAATGCCACCAGATTTTAAGCGCAAACACCACAGCCTCTAACTCCAAGTCATGGGTGTGGTAATAGCGCTCATGCACTTTTAACTGCATAGATGCATAAGCCACCACCTTACCATGCTGCATTATTAAGACCAAAGTCCCACACAGGACGCATCACAGTACACAACAAAACCCTCTGTACCTTCCGAAAGGGTCAAAACAGGAGCAGTTGTCAACTTATCTTTCAACTTCTCAAAACTATTCTCACAGGAGTCAAGCCACACAAACTTCACCTTCTTTTGTGTTAACTTAGTAAATGGAGCAGCTATGTAAGAAAAAGTCTCTACGAACCTTCTGTAATACCCTGGCAAACCCAAGAAGCTCTGAATATTGGTTGGAGTCGAGGGTCTGGGCAATTTTCTCACTACCTCAACCTCTTAGGGATCAACCTTAATTCCCTCACTAGACACAATATGCCCCAAGAATGTAATAGCATTTAACCAGAGTTCACACTTGCAAAATCTTACATATAACTTATGATCTTTGAGAGTCTAAAGAATGATTCGGAGGTGATTGGCATGGTCCTCCTCACTCTTGGAATAAATAAGAATATCATCAATGAAAACTATAACCAACAGATCTAAAAACTGACAAAAGATCCATGAAGGTTGCAGGGGCGTTAGTCAAGGACATGACTATGAATTCATAATGCCTATAGCAGGTTCAGAAAGCTGTTTTGCGAATATCTGACTCTAACCTTCAACTGATGATATCCCGAACGAAGGTCTATCTTTGTAAAACATCTAGCCCGCTGAAGCTGGTAAAAAAGATCATCAATTCTAGGAATAGGATATTTATTTTTAATAGTGACCTTATTCAGCAGGAGGTAATCTATACACATACACAGGGAACCATTTTTATTTTGCATAAAGAGTACAGGTGCACCCCAGGGAAAGACACTAGGATGGATAAAAACTTTGTCTAGAAGGTTTACTAACTATTCTTTCAACTCTTTCAGTTCTGCAAAAGCCATTCTATATGGCGGAATATAGATGGGATGGGTGTCTAGCAGTAAGTCAATACCCATATCTATCTCCCTATCAGGTGGTATTCCTGGGAGATCACCCGAAAAGACTTTGGGAAATTCATTTACCACAGGGACTGACTGAAGAGAAGGACTCTCAACATTAGAATCCTTTACCCAAATTAGATGATATAGACAACCTCTAGAAATGAGCTTACGGTCTCTAACATAAGATATAAAGTTCCCTCTAAGTGCTAAAGAATGTCCCTCCCACTCTATCGCCGATTCATTCGGGAAGGAAAAACTGACTCTTCGGGTTCTACAATCTAGTATAGCATAGGACGAATGGAGCCAGTCCATCCCTAAGATAGCATCGAAGTGAACCATCTCAAGATCTGTGAGGTCTCCCATCGTATCCCAACTATAAACAGACACAACACAATTTCTGTACACCCTCCTAGCCATAAAAAAATCTCCCACATAAGTGAAAACAGAGAAAGGTTAAGTAATCACAACAGACTCAAACCCAAAACCACAGCCACATAAGGGGTCACATAAGATAGGGTAGACCCGGGATCAAGTAACACATGCATATCACGAGAGAAAATCTGTAACGTACCTATGACAATATCTAAGGAAGCTTCTGCATCCTGGCGGTTGTTCAAAGCATACAACCAGTTGCAATCGCTCTCGGCAGCTGAAGTGGCACCCTTCTAAGATGGCGGTGGCGTAGAAGAATTATTCTGTGACTTGGCTCCCCCAACATTACCTCTCGCTACCAGATAATCCCTTCGGATATAGCCTGGCTGGCTGCACGAATAACATACCATCGCGCCAAATTGGTATCTCCTTGGATGATTTCTCCCATATCTCCCACGACACGAGTATGACCGAGAGGTATGAGCTACACTCTCCTGAGACTGCGCACGCTGCACTCTTAGCCCATAACTAGACTGAAAATTTTAGGGTCGCTGGTCGGATGGGGGTATGGACACCAAAGTACTGACTGCGGACTGTGCATTAACCCAATTCTTTTTATTCTTCTATCTATTACCCCAATTACCACTTTGTGGCTGACTCTGACCCTGGACTATAGTCCTGGCTCTCATTGCTTGCCTATCCTTCTCCCTAGATTCAGCGATTCTCTTTTTCTTCTCTTTCACCTACTGCTTGTGGACTGTCAGTCTAGAGAAGTCCATATCCCTATTTAGCATTTCCCTCTTGCAGTCGAGCACTAAGTCATCAAAAAGGTCGGATGCAAATTTTCTTATTCGGGCTCTTATATTACCAGTCATCTCCGGAGAATAACGGGCTAGTTGGTTGAACTTCAAAGTGTACTCCTTAAAACTCATTTTCCCCTACTTTAGATTCATAAACTTTTTATCTTTGGCCTCTCTCAAATCTAGAGTAAAGAACCGATCAAGGAAGGCTTCCACGAACTCGCCCCATACTGTGGGCTCAGCATTCTCACCCTTTGAATCATTCCACTCACTATATCACTGATTCGTAACTTTTTTAAGCTGATAAGCTGCCAATTCCACCCCTTCCACCTCATTTACATACATCACTCTAAAAATCTTCTCCATTTTATCCACAAACTCCTGTGGATCTTTCTCTACCTTGGTGCTGGAAAACTTGGGCGGGTTCATTCTTATAAACCGACCCACCCTAGTAGCCTCAGGTATAACAGATGCAGACTTAACCTCTTTCGATCATTGAGTTTGTGTGTCCACCTACTGCACAAGTATATGAATGGACTATGTAATTCTGGATTAGATACCTCTCTTTCATAAGGCTGAGTACGGTTAGTCCCCATCCGGAGAGCTCGAGGTGCCCTGTGTGGGAAGGTCTAAGTAGGTGGGACTCCTGGAGTAACAACAGCCTTCAGAGTTTGAGCTCTGTTTTATTTTTCATCCCATGAGTGCGACTGATCTCATCAGTCTGGCATTTTGATCGATAACGTGACGTGAAGGCATGGCTATTTTCTGAAATGCAAGAAATCATTAATTTGAGGATAGATTAGACTCCAAAGCATGAATTAAATCACAAAAAGGGAAAACATTTCTAAATGCCTAGTAGTCTCTTGCTTATAAGTGTGGTGCGCTACATACCCATAAATAAAACTCAACCCAATGCAATTTTGCAGACACCCTGGGACTATGAACCGTGCTCGGATACCAAATTTGTCATAACCCGAATATAGGCCCTGGCTATAATGAGCAAACCGAACCATGAAAGTCCGGACAGCCATCTAACTTGTAATCACATACACCATTCATATACAGAAAGGAAATGTGGAAATATAACTGAATAAGGGGTCATGGTCATGCTCTGAAAACAACATAGTGTTAAAGAATGCAATTCAACAACGTTAAAATAATATCTGACTCAGTTTGCATAATCTCTACTACATAAGAACAAAGCTGTCTGAAAACTGGGACAAGGCCCCCAGTAGACCAAAACCATAATAATGATAAATTACTGAATGAAATTAGGCCTTCGTAAATATGTAAGGCTCGCCAACTGAACTCTGCACTTCGGTCTGAAGAAGTCTACTGCTTATCCGGACCCCAAGATTGTGCCTCAGAACCTGAGAGGTAGGGGTTAATAAAATGGTACTGGTACATAGAGGAAATCCAAAATAGTAATTGGTATTCAACATAAATGAGAAAAATTTAAAACAATTCATAAATATATCATACGGTAAAATCACATGGGCATATTTAAAAGACTCTGTAAAATCATCTGAACTCTGTGACACTCTTTGTTTTACGTCTGCGCTAGGTGGTATACCCTACAATTTTGTAATTCCATGGGCTATATGGAAGTTTCCCTTACCTCGGCAACCAAGCCCCCAACCCAAGTTTGTCGTAAGGGTCGGAGTCTCTGAATCTCTACTACGCCACAGGGCCGTCGCCAGTGTACAAAAGTAACATACCCGTATTGGTAAAATACAATTTTAGTCTATGAGTCAATTGACCCGTTCCCTCTTTGGGTAACCACCTAACCCTATTTAAGCTCATTTTTAATTCTTTACAACATCCAAACTTTGAAATCAAGTTTTGAAGACTTTAGTTTTTCTATGGCATATATTTTTATGGTATTGTCATACCATTGAATTGCAAGTCACATTCTCTGAGCCATTTATAGAAACTTATGTCTCTATTCTCAAATCATGGAATTCAGGACCACCATATCAATAATTCTCTTCAAGAAACTCAGTCTTTAAAACTCATGTAAAACCATGCAAGCAATTCTCTTTATCAAAAATTCAACAAAGAAAGGTGGTTATGTCAAAATTCATAATTTCATGCAATTCTTTCTCTTTAACACAAAACATGGTTATATGAAGAAACACCCTCTCGTCATCTCTAAATCATGTTCAAATACTATGACATTGAGAAAACTACTTTCAATCATAAAATCTGCATTTTAACTCTTTTCCGACAAAACCATAAACTTCAATTAAATACAAGAGAGAGAGTTCATAATTTGTGCTCTCAAACAATCTTCAATCTCAATTTTCATACATATACATGTAAATCAATTTAGGGGAAAGGACCACAAGGACAAAGCAATAGTAACATTGAAATATTCGAAATACTTAATTTAAAACGTAGATTCCAAAACCCTTTTAAAATTCATTCTTAATAATCTTAAAATCATGCTCTAGTGTTTTCAAGCCCATGTAGTGTTTAGGATAAACCCCACAAACCCTAGACTATAAGAGTTAGAAGATGGAACCTATATCTTAATAGATGGAGCCCGGGTCTTGACCCTTTTCTTGGAGTCTTGAACTTAAGATCTTGATTCTTGATCTTGAGGGAAAGGGCGTAGGTTTTTAATTTGAAAGGAAAAATTGAATTATGGTGTGTACTCTGCTATTGGGGCGTGAATCTTATGTTATGGAAAGACCTTGGGTGAGGTAAAGGTCCAAGTTTCCCTTTAAAATGCAAAAACAGAACCTGAAAATTAGGTGTGTACGACGGAGGGTACGTCGCACACTAATCGCGTGCAGCTACTGCCTCTCTCACAAAAATAGCTATAACTTTTTGCTCTGGTATCAGATTTTGGAGCAATTGGTATCGTTGGAAAGATACTTTGAATACCTTTAATTTGATATATATTAGGTTCTTTAATTTGATACATAAAAGAAGTTATGGTCGATGGAAGTTGACCTAAGTTTAAACGTCCACTGAAACTTAATCGCTAGAAATGTTTTAAACTCGTCGTAGAGTTAGGGGATTTTTATGACCTCAATTCATATTAAAGGATTTTTCCACACTATAGGATTGATAACCATGCATATATTAACAAGGTATTATATATGCGTATCAACGACGGTCTAGATTCTAGCCCGAAAGTACGAGGTGTTACAAATATTGAATATGGAATTCGGGACAGAGCCGATAATCTGGTTACTCTCCATGGCTAACTCCACCAAATTAACAAGATTTTCAATTTCTTGTGGAATTATATCTGCATTTAATGTGTAATAAAATAAAATTCTGAAGTAATAAGATACAATAGTGCTACTATTCTTAAGATGAAACGTACCAGAGAATTGATTGGTTCCGAGTTTTAATATATGCAAGTTACTCAATCTTCCACTTTCAATATGTATTGGTCCATCAAACTCATTTTTCAATAAAGACAAAATTTGAAGTTGAGAACAACTTGATAAGCTTTTAGGCATATGACCTCGAAGCTTGTTTGTGGATAAATAAAGCCCTATGATTATAGGGATACCATTCCAAAAACCATTGATAAGATGTCCTGATAATCTAATTGATCATTTGTTGTGTTGGTTTTGGTCATGTCTGAACCAGCCATAACATAGTGAAGCAATAAGTGTAATGCACCGAAGTTTTTCTTAGCTAAATTTTGTCCCTAAAACATCAAGCATTGGCTTCTAGAATGATTTATACTTATTTACCTATGGAGTCCCTTAGATTTCAAATTTTCATTACGTAGATGACTGGATAAGCTTTCCGTCGATATAAGATTCGTCCACAACGGATACTGAAGAACTTATGGCTATTTTATGTGCTAGTCGTAAAACATCGTCATTCTGGTATTTAGCACGTCCCGGAGAGGGTTTAATTAGCAATTGTCAAATTCCAGTGGGACCTCACGATAGTGGCGCATCGTAGAGGATCCCAATTTCCCATTCGTCAATTTCCCCTGAGCCACCGCGATAGTGGCGCATCGCGGTGGCCCATAAAATCGGGTTCCTAGTTTAATTTTTTCCAGCTTCGTTCAAAAGTTAACAAGGGTAATTTGGACTTTTTTAGAGCCTCTTAAAATGTCCAAACAGTAGATTAAGACCTCTACAATCAAAATATATGACATTCTCAAGATTTTCCTCAAAACAGAAACCCTAGTTCATATACTTCTCCTCGAAGAAACTCAAGATTCAATCGTGGGTTTTCAAATTGACTAAAGATTTGGAATTCTCAAACCGTAGGCTTAAAGGATCATCCCTTATTCTTCGTAATCAAGGTAAGTGGGGTTTATCCTAAAAACTACAAGGGCTTGAAATTGTTAAAGCATCATTTAAAGGTTTTGATGCATGTATTTTATGGTGTTTTTGAAAACTATATTACTGATTATGCATTTTGAAAATTTCAATGCTACTATTGCTTTGGCCTTGTGGTATTTTTCCATAAATTGATTTACATATATATGTATATATATGAATTTGAGATTTAAGATTGTTGAGAGCATAAATTATGAACTCCCTCTCTTGTATTGAATTAAAGATTATGATTTTGTGATTTGAAACATGTTTTTGCAATATCCTGGCATTTGAACATGATTTGAAATTGTTGAGAGGGTGTTTCTTGATATCAATATGTTCTTATGTGTATGAGAAAGAATTGCATGTGTTTATATGAGGTTTGAATTAAGAAAGATTCATTGAATTGAGTTATTGAAATGCTGGTCTCAAAACTTATGTTTTGAATACAGAGATTTATGATAGACTAATAATGGCTTAAAGATGTGACTTGCAAGTAAATGGTATGACGATACCATATGTATTTATGTCATAACAGATTATGTTTTCAGAGCATATTTTTAGAGTATGTTTTCAGAGACTGTATATTTTGTTAGAGTTTTAAAAAGTGGCTTAAAGAGGGTTAAGAGGTTACCCAAAGAAGGCGAAAGTTCAAACAACTCTTAGCCTAAAACTGTATTTGCCAATACGGGTAGATTAATACTGTATGCTAGCGATGGCAATGTGGCGTAGTAGATTCAGAGACTCCGACCCTTGCGGCACACTTGGGTTGGGGGCTTCACTGCCGAGTTAATGGAAGCTTCTATATAGCCCATGGAATTTTTCAGAGTTTTAGGATATACCACCTAGCGCAGAAGTAACACAGATTTCTCAGAACTGAGATGATTTTTACAGAGTCTTTAAAATGTCTATGTGAATTCTTACTACATGATATACTTATGAACTATTTTAAATTGCTCTCATATATGTTTATTTATAAATGATTATTTTGGATATGATCTGCTTACCAGTAAATCTGTATTGAACCCCTCCCTCCTACCTCTTAGGTTCTGAGACTTAGTTTAGGGGTCCAGATAAGTAGTAGATAATTTAGACAGCTGATTAGATTGTGCAGTGGTGAGCCTTCTCTATTCTAGAAGGCATGTCTTCTCAGATTATGTCACTTATTTCAGTTTTGGTCTACTGGGGGCCTTATTCCAGTTTCAGACAGTTGACAAATTTCATGTAGTAGAGATTTCGCAGACTGAGTCAGACATTATTTAGATGTATTTGATTTACAGTTTCCATACTTATGTTGAATTCAGAGTTGACCATCTTTCCATAGCAGATTATGTTTCTGCATCTTCTTTATTATATGAATGTTGTGCATGATTACCAGATAGAGAAGGACGTTCTGGGCCTTCATGGTTTAGGATGCCCGTCATGGCTAGGCCCTAGTTCGGGCCGTGACAAACTTGGTATCAGAGCATGGTTCATGGTCCCAGGGTTTCTACAAAATTGCATCGGGTAGAGTCTTGTTTATGGGTGTGTAGCGCTCCATACTTATAAGCAGAAGGCTACTAGGCATTTAAACATGTTCCTCTTCTTTGTGATTTAGTTCGTGCTTCAGAGTCTAATCTGTCCCCTAATCAATGACCTTTTGCTTTTTATAAAACCAGTGATGCCTCCTCGTCGCACCAATGGTAATGCTCAGGATAATGAATTCCATCCCACCTATGGGATGTGGACTCGTAATAGAGCTCATACCGTAGAACTTGTTCCTACTTCGGTAGTACCTTCTATACCGACCAGTCTTCCCAGAACTCCTCAAACGGGGGCCAATCGCACTCAGCCTTGTGAAGGAGAGGTTTATAATGCTAAATTCAGATAATTTATTCATGTACTTGCAGATCTGGTAGCCGTACAGACTCAGAGGTCAGAGGATACTGGGTCTGTGTTTGTTACTTCTGAAGTTACTAAAGTGGGCCAATTCACAAGATGAACCCGCCCAATTTCTCTGGCGCTAAGGTAGAAGAGGACCCGTAGGAGTTCGTAGACGAAATGAAGAAGATTTTTAAAGTAATGCATGTTGATCAGGTAGAGGGTGTTGATCTAATAGCATACTAGCTAAAGGATGTAGCGAACCAATGGCACAATGAGTGGGAAGATACGAAGGGTGACAGTGCTGAGCCCACAGTTTGGGACGAGTTTGTGGAAGCTTTTCTTGACAGATTCTTTCCTCTGGAGCTGAGAAAAACTAAAGCAGAGGAATTCTTGAACCTTAAGCAGGGTAAGATGAGTGTTCAGGAGTATACTTTAAAGTTTAACCAGCTGTCCCGTTATGCTCCTGAGATGACGAGTAGTATGAGGGCCCGAATGAGGAAGTTTGCTTCCGGCCTTTCAGATGATCTGGTTCTTGAGTGTCAGGGAGCTATGCTGAATAGAGATATGGACTTTGCTAGACTGTCAGTCCATATGAAGCAAGTTGAGGAGAAGAAGAAGAAGATAGCCGAATCTAGGGAAAATGACAGGTAGGCAAAGAGAGCCAGAGCGACAGACCAGAGTCATAGTCAGCAGTAGAGCAGTAATTGGGGTGGAAAATGGTAAAAGAAAAAGAATTAGGGTAATGCACAGTCGGAAGCTAGTGCTCCAGTGTCCAAACCCACAGCTGAGCAGCGTACCCAGAATTTTTAGCCTAGTCAGGGGTGAGGATACAGGGTACACATTCACAGGGAAGTATAGCCCAGACCTCTCAGTCTTATCCGCTCTATGGGAGATGCAAGATAAATAAAACAGAGAGATGTCAGTTTGGCATTTTGGTGTGTTATTCATACGTCCAGCCAGGCCATATCCAGAGATACTGTCCGGCAGCAAAGAGTAATGTTGGAGGAGCCAAGTCGCAGGTGAATTCATCTGCACCACCACCTTAGAAGGGTGCCATTTCAGCCACCAAAAACGGTTGGAACCGGTTGTATGCTTTGACCAACCGCCAGGAGACAGAGTCCTCACCAGATGTAGTCACCGGCACGTTACAAATCTTTTCTAGTGATGTGTATGTATTACTTGATCCCGGGTTTACCTTGTTTTATGTGACCCCATACGTGGCTATTGGTTTTGGGTTTAAACCTAAGGTGATTGCTAAACCTTTTTTGATTTACAACCCAATTGGAGATTCTGTAGTAGCTAGGAGGGTGTATAAAAATTATGTTGTGTCTATTTTCAGCTGGAATACTGAGGCAGATCTCATCGAACTTGATATGGTTAATTTTGATGCCATCTTAGGGATGGACTGGCTCCATTCGTGCTATGCCACCTTGAATTGTAGGACCCGAAGAGTCACCTTTGCTTTTTCGAATGAGTCGGTGATAGAATGGGAGGGACATTCTCTAGCACGTAGAGGCCATTTCATATCTTATCTCAGGGCCTGTAAACTTATTTCCAAAGGTTGCTTGTATTATCTTATTCGGGTTAAAAATTTTAGTGCCGAAAGTATCCCTCTTCAGTCTGTCCCCATAGTGAATAAATTCCCAGAAGTCTTTCTAGATGATCTCCCAAAAATACCACCTGATAGGGAGATAGATTTTGGTATTGATTTATTTCCATATCCCATCATATTTCTATTTTGCCATATAGGATGGCTCCTGCAGAGCTAAAAGAGTTGAAAGAATAACTAGCAGATCTTCTAAATAAAGGTTTTATCCGCACCAGTGTGTCTTCCTAGGGTGCACCTGTACTTTTCGTGTGAAAGAAAGATGATTCCCTTCATATGTGCATAGATTACCGCCAGTTGAATAAGGTCACGATTAAAAATAAATATCCCCTTCCTAGGATTGATGATCTTTTTTATCAACTTCAGGGTGCTAAATGTTTTTCAAAGATAGACCTTCATTTAGGATATCACCAGTTGAAAGTTAGAGAGTTAGATATTCCAAAAATAGGTTTCCAAACTAGATACGACCATTATGAATTCTTAGTCATTTCCTTCGGGTTGACTAACGCCCCTACAGCTTTTATGGACCTAATAAATAAGGTTTTTCGTCAGTTTCTGGATTTGTTTGTCATTGTATTCATTGATGACATTTTGGTATATTCTAAGAGCGAGGAAGACCATTCCAATCACCTCTGAATCATCCTTCAGACCCTTAAAGATCATAAATTGTATGAAAAAATTTCCAAGTGTGAATTCTGGTTGAATGCTATTGCGTTCTTGGGGCATATCGTGTCTAGTGAAGGGATTAAGGTTGATCCCCAAAAGTTTGAGGTAGTGAGAAAATTGTCCAGACCCACGACTCCAATCGACATTCGAAGCTTCTTGAGTTCGGCGGGTTATTACAGAAGATTCGTCGAGAGTTTTTCTTCCATAGCTATACCACTTACTAAGTTGACTCATAAAAAGGTGAAGTTTTTGTGGTCTAACTCTTATGAGAATAGTTTTGAGAAGTTGAAAGACAAGTTGACTACTGCTTCTATTCTGACTCTTCCGGATGGTACAGAAGGTTTTATTATATATTGTGATGTGTCCTAAGTGGGACTTGGGTGTGTTATTATGCATCACGGTAAGGTAGTGGCTTATGCATCTACGCATTTGAAGGTGCATGAGCAGAACTACCCTACTCATGATTTGGAGTTAGCAGTTGTGGTTTTTGCACTTAAGATCTGGCGGCACTATTTGTATGGGGTACATGTTGATATATTTACTGACCACAAGAGTTTATAGTATGTTTTCTCGCAGAAAGAATTGAATCTCAGGCAGAGGCGATGGTTGGAAATTTAAAAGACTATGACATGAACCTGCCCTATCATCCGGGAAAGGCGAATGTGGTAGCTGATGCCCTCAGCAGGTTATCTATGGGCAATCTTTCTTATATGGGGAAAGAAAAGAGGGAGATAGTAAAGGATATTCACCGACAGGCAAATCTAGGAGTGTGACTTTTGGATTCCAAGGATGGAGGAGTGGTTATTTCTGAGATATTTAAATCTTCCCTTTGTTCAGAAGTTAAAGAGAAGCAGGTTGAAGATCCCATCTTGATACAGATCAAGAAAGATTTGGGTCAATAAAAGGTATTGTCTTTTGAAATTGGTGGTGATGGTGTTATGAGATACCAGGGTAGGTTGTGTGTGCTAGATGTAGATGGTCTGAGGAAGAGAATCTTTGACGAAGTTCACACGACGAGGTATGTTGTTCACCATAGATCTACTAGGATGTATCAGGATTTGAAAACCATTTATTGGTGGAATAATATGAAGAGTACTGTGGCTAACTATGTTACCAAGTGTTTGAATTGTCAACAAGTTAAAGTGGAACATTTAATGCCAGATGGTTCTTCTCAAGAGATAGCATTGCCTTTGTGGAAATGGGAGATGATTAATATGGACTTCATTACAGGACTTCCAAGGTCCCGAAACCAGTATGATTCTATTTAGGTGATTGTAGATAGGTTGACCAAGTCAGCTCACTTTCTACCTGTCAGGACAAATTATTCAGGAGAGGTTATGCCAAGCTGTTCATTACAGAAATAGTTCGTTTGCATGGGGAACCTGTGTCCATCATATATGATAGAGGTACACAGTTTTCTTCATATTTTTGGAGATTGTTTCAAAAGGGTTTAGGTACCTAAGTGAATTTGAGCACGGCTTCCCACCCTTAGATAGATGGGCAAGCTGAGCGCACCATCTAGACCCTTGGGGATATGTTGAGGGCCCGCGTGATTAATTTTAAAGGTAGTTGGGTAGAAAACTTTCCATTGATAGAGTTCACATATAATAATAGTTTCTATTCCAGTATTAAGATGGCACCATTTTAGCCATTGTATGGGAGAAGATGTAGGTCACCAGTAGGGTGGTATGAATCGGTGAGACACAGATATTTGGGCCTGATCTAGTTCATCAGGCAATAGAGGATGTAAAAGTCATTAGAGAATAACTTAAGACAGCTCAGAGTTGTCAGAATTCCTACGTTGATGTTAGGAAAAGAGATCTAGAGTTTGAGGTTAAAGATTGGGTGTTTCTCAAGGTTTCTCCCATGAAGAGAGTCATGCGGTTTGGGAAGAAAGTTAAGTTGAGTCCTCGCTATATAGGACCATATCAGATTGTGATAAGGATAGGTGGAGTTTCACATGATCTAGAATTTCCAGTTAGTTTGGGTTTGGTTCATCCGGTATTTCATATATCTATGTTGAAGAAGTTTATTGGAGACCATTCTTTAGTATTGCCTATCGAAGAAATCAAAGTGACAGACTCCTCATCCTATAAAGAAGAGCCTGTAGAGATTTTGGATTACCAATTTATAATATCGAGGAACAAAGAGATAGCCTCAGTTAAAGTGTTGTGAAGAAACCAAAAAATTGAAGAAGCGACTTGGGAATCAGAAGTTGACATGAGAGCTAGATACCCAAACCTTTTTGATCCAATGGATGACGAAATGGAAGGTACAATCCTTGCCTTATTCTTTCTGTTCCTTAGTATTCTTTAAATCATACTTGTCTGTATCCCGCGTCAACATTCGGGGATGAATTTTCCTAAGGGGGGACATTGTAACACCCCAAAGTTTTTCTTAACTAAATTTTTTCCCTAAAATATCAAGCATTAGCTTCTAGAATTATTTATACTTATTTTACTATGGAATCCCTTAGATTTCAACTTTTCATTACGTAGATGACTGAAAAAGCTTTTCGTTGTTATAAGATTCATCCACAACGGACACTCGGTGAAGAAGTTATGACTATTTTATGTGCTAGTCGTAAAACATCGTCATTCTGGTATTTAGCACATCGCAGAGAGGGTTTAATTAGAAATTTTCGAATTCCAGTGGGACCTCGCAATAGTGGCACATCGTGGAGGATCCTAATTTCTCATTCGTCAATTTCCAGTGAGCCACCGCGATATTGGCGCGTCGCGGTGGCCCATAAAATTGGGTTCCCAGTTTAATTTTTTTCAGCTTCATTCAAAAGTTAACAAGGGTAATTTGGACTTTTTTCAAGCCTCTTAAAATGTCCAAACAATAGATTAAGATCTGTACAAGAAGAATATATGACATTCTTAAGATTTTCCTCAAAACAAAAACCCTAGTTCACATACTTCTCCTCTAAGAAAGTCAAGATTCAATCGTGGGTTTTCAAAATTGACTGAAGATTTGGAATCCTCAAACCATAGGCTTAAAGGATCATCCCTTATTCTTCGTAATCGAGGAACGTGTGATTTATGCTAAAAACTACATGGGCTTGAAATTGTTAAAGCATGATTTTAAGGATTTGATGCATGTATTTTATGGGGGTTTTGAAAACTATATTATTTATTATGCATTTTAAAAGTTTCAATGCTACTATTGCTTTGGCCTTGTGGTATTTTCCCCTAAATTGATTTACATATATATGTATATGTATGAATTTGAGATTTAAGATTGTTGAGAGCATAAATTATGAACTCCCTCTCTTGTATTGAATTAAAGATTATGGTTTTGTGATTTGAAATATGTTTTTGCAATATCCTGGCATTTGAACATGAATTGGAATTGTTGAGAGGGTGTTTCTTGATATCAACATGTTCTTGTGTGTATGAGGAAGAATTGCATGTGTTTACATGAGGTTTGAAAAAAAAAAGATTCATTGAATTGAATTATTGAAATGCTGGTCTCAAAACTTATGTTTTGAATACAAAGATTTATGATAGACTAATAATGGCTCAGAGATGTGACTTGTAAGTCAATGGTATGACGATACCATATGTATTTATGCCATAAAAGATTATATTTTCAGAGCATATTTTCAGAGTATGTTTTCAGAGACTGTATGTTTTGATAGAGTTTTAAAAAGTGGCTTAAAGTGGGTTAGGTGGTTACCCGAAGAAGGAGCTAGTTCAAGAAACTCTTAGCCTGAAACTGTATTTGTCGATATGGGTAGATTATTATTGTACACTGGCGACAGTCGTGTGGCGTAGTAGATTTAGAAACTCCGACTCTTGCGGAACACTTGGGTTGGGAGCTTCGCTGCTGAGTTAATGACAGTTTCCATATAGCCCATGGATTTTTTTAGAGTTGTAGGGTATACCACCTAGCGCAGAAGTAACACAGATTTCTCAGAGTTGAGATGATTTTTACAGAGTCTTTAAAATGCCCATGTGAATTCTTACTACATGATATACTTATGAATTGTTTTAAATTGCTCTCATATATTTTGATTTATAAATGATTATTTTGGATTTGCTCTGCGTACCAGTACATCTGTATTGACCCCTTCCTTATCTTGGATATGCTCTGCGTACCAGTACATCTATATTGACCCCCTCCCCCTACCTCTCAGTCTAGGGGTCTAGATAAGCAGTAGATAATTCAGAAGCTGATTAGATTGTGCAGTGGTGAGCCTTCTCTATTTCAGAAGGCCTGTCTTCTCAGATTATGTGATACAAGAATTACAAGGACAACACGAAACACACTTCAAAATCAGTCCACAAGATCAAAGATCTAAGGACCCTTTTGAAGACCACACTCAGATTCAACAAACAACAACAATAACACAATGTATTGATGTGTTTATCTCCTAAAAACATATAACAACAAACTATGTTAACAACAACGATATGAAGAATAACAACAATGGAACAAGAATAACAAGTCACGGATTTGAATTACTAGAACACAAACAAACGATTACAACATAAACAAAATGGATAGATAGTTAGACCTTGGTTAGTATAATCTTAAGGATTCAAGAATATGGTAATCTTGGACCCTTAACACTACACACAATGGTTAACCTAACTCCTACGTTGACACAAGAGGAACTTTAACTCCTCTAAACACCAACGTCTCAAGCCAACATTGCAACATAAGTGATATCCACACTTGTTGCCCTCATTTTCGTGTGGTGGCTATTCCAAGCCCTACAACTAAAGGTTTTTCACGTTTCAAGTCTTACATCAATGAACAAATAATGACAAAAAGACCTAAAATGTTCTATTTATATTCCAAGCCCTACAACTAAAGGTTTTCACGTTTCAAGTCTTACATCAATGAACAAATAATGACAAAAAGACCTAAAAAGTTCTATTTATATTTTATAACAAGACAAGGCAAAATGACAACACTGCCCTTAAAGGGTGGGGTGGCCATGGAGTGCATTTGGACCCAATGAAGTGACCAAAATACCCTTAATGAAGATGACCAAATCATGACCTATTAAGTGTTGTCCAAAATCGTGAGTCCTCAAGTCTTCGATGCTCCAAGCAATCTTCCACACACGGCCTTGCTTGTGTTCAAAATGGGTCTTCCTTGCATATTCTTGTGCCCTCGGGGTGACCAAGTCTTAAGCCTTTAAATGAAGACCTCCAATCATGTCTTCAAAAATTAAGGTGGCCATTTGACTTGTATCATTATGTCACTTATTTCAGTTTTGGTCTACTGGGGGCCTTATACCAGTTTCAGACCGTTGTCAGATTTCATGTAGTAGAGATTTTGCAGACTGAGTCAGATTTTATTTAGATGTATTTGATTTACAGTTTCCATACTTATGTTGAATTTAGAGTTGACCATGTTTCTGTAGCAGATTATGTTTCTGCATCTTCTTTATTATATGAATGTTGTGCATGATTATCAGATAGAGAAGGGCGTTCCAAGTATAAATAGTTCGAGATGTCCGTCACGGCCAGGACCTAGTTCAGGTCGTGACAAAGAGTGTTAAGAAAAAAAGGGTGAATGCTTTCTCCATGATTGCATAAATTAGTAGGGAAATGGTTTGGTTAATAACCTGTGGGTTGGAGTATTTAAATATTGCCAATTTTTACGAATATCTTTTTTATTTTGGGATAAACTTTCATTTATTCTATCATCTCAATAATTTGTTCCCCAACTTAATTTATTTTTCTAATTTATGTAGAGCCCAAGGACTTGACCATTTCAAACAAATCAAATCAACTAATTCTTGCAAACCGTGATTGTGTGTTAACATGTTTTACACAAATTCATCCATAAGAAAGCAAGTAAAGCTGTCAATAAAAATGTTACACTGAACCTTGAGAAGCGGGGAGTCAGAACTTGAATTTTATGGGTTAAAATTCAAAAATAGTGACATGTGTTAAGTGCTGATAACCTAATTCTGAATTTAAATTTGTACATATTTAATGAATTTTTTAATAAAAATATTGAATTTAGACTAAAGCTACTGAATACTGTCGTAAACAACCTTCTACCTCCGTTCCGGCACATACTAAAGTGTGGACACATCAAGAATTCAACTTTTCTTGTGTGGGCACATCAAGAATTCAACTTTTCTTGATATTCTTCTGGTGTGTGTCTCACATTGTTGAAAATGAGGATGTAAATGGTATATATGAGTTTAAACCACAAAAAAGAGGGCTCTATTTTGCTCATTTATATTATCTCACACAATATGACATTTAGGACGTGTGCATCTCACATGATTTGCCACTTAGTGCACATGTGTTTAAATTTTTTAACTTTATGATAGTTTAAGTGTCTACTTGTACACACCCAAAGTTGTATGTATAGATGTATGAGGTCATCTAGAAAAAAATTTTTCGAATCTTTTTTCTAAGAAAAAGGAAAAAACAACCTTTCTTCATTTATTCCATCATATAAATATTAATACAACTAAAATATCGTTTCAGTAAAACAAAAAAATGGTTGTTGTCCATTTGATATCCAAGTGTAGCAGCCATTCATTTTAGATGTAAAAGATAAATTTTCCCAAGTTATGTGGGGGCATCAACGATGTCTACCAATGCAATAAGTAGATAAAGATGTCCTACACTGTTTGGATGGTTGTTACTTATTATTTAATAATGTATTATATATTTAACGTAAAACCAAGATTTTCACTAAGAAATTGATAGTTGGTTTAAAATGAAGGATTCTTTTGTTATGTCGCAATTATATTTTTCTCTGTGAGTTTCCAAATAACATAAAAGTGGACACCTTGTGTAGTCTATTTAAGTTAGCAAAGGTTTTAAAAGAGAAGTTTGTTATTTGATTTTCGCGATTAAATACGTGCTTGGTACTACTCCTTCGAGACAATATTAACAAAATAATAGTCATGACTTAAGTCATCGACAGTTACTTTAAGTTGTTCCGAAAATTCAACTCAGACTTGTCCCTATTGAATACTCTTGTACCCATTGAATACATTTACTACTTGAATTTAAACCATCTAAACATATTTTTAACAATAAGCTATAAATGTAAAGTGTGTGTAGGGCAATTGTGACGCAGAAATAAAACAAATTAAATGATGCTATTTGGCATGTGAATCCAAAAAAATTGTAAAATAATAATGGTGACAATTTACAATTTTTGATTAAAAAAGAAAAAGAAAATCAATTTTTTCCCCTACCTTCCCCCTCCCCCCCCCCCCCCCCCCACCTCCCCCCTCTTATCATCTTCTTCTCCTATTCTGTAAAAAAAATTTAAATTTTTTTTTAACAATCTTATTTCTTTAGCAATTCAATTCATAGTTATTGCTATTTTTCTTCTTCTTGTGTTGTGGGTTCCTTAGAATTTGAATTCTTTAATAATATCAATAAAGTAATCTAAAATTCATATCAAGTTAGCCGAAAAAAATGAAGTTTCACTGGAAAAAATGGAGTTTTCCAGTTCAAGAATCAAATTTGCTACCACTGCTTTTTTTTTCTTTTTCTGTTACATAAATTTGTGATTACATATATAGCTCTGAGATTGTTTGATCTATAATCGGTCTTTAATTGATGAATAAAGAATATATTGCATATATGTTCAGCAATGACTGATTAAAGAAAAGAATGGACGAATTTAAAAAACTTACAAGAGTGTTAAGAATTTAAAAAATAAAAAAAATACAGATGATCATAATACATAAATATGATCTTATACTTGACACCAAATTATAACTTTGACCTTAAACTTTGACAGTGCACAAATATGACCTCCGATCCTACGTGGCAAAACGTGTGCTTAACATGCAAAATTGGGCGAGTCCAGCTAAGAATCTAAGGGCATCATACATAAATATGACCCTAAACTTGACACCAAATTTATAACTTTGACCTTAAACTTTGACAGTGCACAAATATGACATCTAACTATTCAAAACTGTACGAATATAACCTTCAAATGACTTTTTACTATTATTTTTTGACTATTTTTGGCTCAAAAATGAAAATGGCATCTAATTTCTTTTGTCATTGCGAAAAAAGAGCAATATTGAAAATTTATTAATTAGGTGGGTCAGTCTCATACGAAAAAATCGCGCGGATATGTATATATATTATAAAGCAAAGGGCGAATTTATGTTATATGATATATCTATATAATTTATTTAAATATTAAATTAAAGATGAACTATACTAATAATAAAAAAATTATAGTTTTAATAAAACACTATTAAATTAACGTTATTAAGGATAGTAGTAGTAGTATATTAGATTAACATTATCAAATTATCACTATTAAAATGTTAGTATTAAATTAACGTTATCAAAACATTATTAAATTAACTCAGGGGCAGATCTATGTGGTTGTCATGGGGTTCACCCGAACCCCCTCGGTAAAAAAATTACATTGTATATATAAGGTAGAAAATATATATTTATGTATGTATATTAATGTTGAACTACATGAAACCAGACACTTATATCGCCTAGTGGTGTTATTTGCTCTTCTTGGGCGCTTTCTTCAGCCTGCTGTGCGAATTCGATCCCTGCTAGTGGCCTTTTTTTTTAAATAAAAAATAGTTAGGTGTTGCTGCTACAAATAAATAATAATAATAATAATAATAATAATAATAATAATAATAATAATACCAACTCTTTTGTAAGTAATTACACTCTCTCCCCCTTTTTTAATTACTTTACTCTCTCTCCCTATTAATATGCATAAAATAACCGACATATACACAATATTGTGTATATTGGGATTTTTGTAATATGTTTAGGGAGTTTAGATTTTTTGTAATATTGGAAACATAAGTTGTGTATTTGTGTAATTTTTAGTAATAATAATAATAATAAAAGCAACGTCGTTTTAACACAAAAAGCAAAACTTTGACAGTGCACAAATATAACCTTTAACTATTCAAAACTGCACAAATATGACCTCCCTCCAAGTCATTCCTTTTAACGATGTGGCACCATGTGATTGGATGAGCTTTCCACATAGGCGCGAGTGAAACTCACGCATGGGGGTTGCAAAATGGAGGTCATATTTGTGCAGGTTTTGAATAGTTAAAGGTCCTATTTGTGCACTATAAAAGTTTAAGGTCAAAGTTATAATTTGTTATCAAGTGTAGGGTCATATTTATGTATTATGCCTTTATATTTTAATTAAAACTAGTATTCATACCCGTGTGATGTACAGTTAGTAATAAAAAATTGACATAGCAAATTTTACATATATATGTATGTGTGTATGTGTGTGTATGTATATACATATGCACTATCAACCATCAAATATGTTTAATTATTGTTGAGTCTTCAAACTCAAATATTCATCTGAATTGAAACTTAACCTTTAATCATGTTCACCATCTAAACTTATTGTAGTACGGATGCCAATATATAATATTATACTAATTTTCAAGATTTATATATTTATATAGAATACCTAATTTTATGGAAAGATTATGAATTCACATTCCCCATTCTTTTAATATAAATTCGCAGTTGTTAACATGAAATACATGATAAAGCTTAATCAAAGCACTCCAATATGCATTATATAATAGGATAGAATTTATCGTTAATATATGTGCAACAAACCTAACTACATTATAGTAGAGCCCTTCAATAAGTGGTGGAGCCAGGATTTTCGCTGAGAGATTTCGAATGTATATATACGAATTATTCAAATGGGGTTCAACATCTACTATATATGCACAAAAAATATATTAACTATGTAAAAATAGTATAAAAACAATATAATTTTTCGTCGAAGAGGGTTCGAATGAACCTCGAAGGGAAGGTGGCTCCACCACTGGGATTCAATGATCAAGAAAATCTATAAAATGCTTGCATCCATAAATACATCGATCACAATCACATCCAATTTAATCATTAGCACTTGGCAAGTGCTGTTTTCATCTGTCTAGTGGCCAATATTTGTCATTTCAGAAACCACAATATTAATAAGAAGTTTAGGAGCACCTTAGAAAAGCAATTAAATATCAATTAATAGAATAAAGTGAAATTAAGAAAAATGCCTAAAATAGAATTATTTTATCTTTATCCATATTGAAAGAAAAATATTATCAAGGGAAGTACTATTACATCTAGAATACTAATTAATCAAGATAAAATGAAAGAAAGTTGAGTAAAATTAAACATTCAATATTCACATGGCGCCTTCAGTATACTCTTTGTGTTTGACTTATTTGACAACTTATGATCAAACTGATATGATCTAAAATAGCTTTAAGATCAAGATAACAAAAATATTAGTGAGGTACTGAGGTATAAATGCGGACATCAAGCTAATACTTGGACAAAATAGCTATATTTAAATTCCAAATTCATAACATAAAATATAGTAATGAACTTTTACCACAAAATCGAAGAATTTAAGCAATTATGATTTCATTTGACATATCTCACAAATAACTATAAAAAAACTTCAAAATCAGCATAACTATCCTCCTGATAAATAAACAAAAGTCCCAAGAAAAATTATTCATCTAAAATTGATTTAAGAAACACCTAATTTGAATCAGTAATATGACCTCTATCGCCTTTATATATATTGTAAAGACCACCTGAAACAACAAAAAATTCATAGAGGCTATATAGAATTATTAATTTCTTAACTTTGAAATAAACACAAAATTTGACACTTGTAATGTTCTAATTTTCAAAAAAAAATAGGTATAGATAGAAGATTCATATGAGGTAGACAACTCACATGTCGTATTGTAGTTTTAATTTACTCTAATATAACATATAATACAACAATTATTGTTTGTCTTCACTATAACATTTGTCGCTAGCAACATAAGATTCCAGATTTGTATTTTGGCTAGGAATTGAACTTCTTCTAACTAATCCATTTGAGGTTTAAGGGGATTTGTTCAAATTTAAATGCTTCCTAAGATAACATCTATTTTCCTATTACACTGTACACATGCACTGAATACAGTAACCAACCAAACTATCTACTTCGATGGTACCTATCCTGTTATTTCATCTTTCAACTAAAGTAATTAATTAATAATAATTTTAATAATTTGGATAATTATTTATTGCAATTTTAATGTTTTTTTTATTTTTTAATAAAGAAAATATTTTTCTCCTATTGCGTAGGAACGTGTAAATGTGGGATAGAAGTTTAGAAGTGGTTTAAACGGAATCAGTAACTAAAATATTTTTAAATGATAATTACCTACTTTGTGTAGATTTTTACAAAATGGGTACATTAGGATAATGACAAAGTAAAAACTGTAAAAGAGAATTAGATTAAAATTACGAGAAGTTATAATTTTTTTAAACTAAAAAAAGACATCATGGGGAGAAGTTATAATCAGTTTAACTCCCTGAGGAGAAGTTATATTCAGTTTTACACTCAACATACTCAACCAATTAGGATGTTGACTTGAATTAACTGAAATATAATTTTATATAAAATAATTTGTTCATCTTATCTTAAATTAAATTACAGAAAAATTTTCATATTATTTCAATTGAAAAATACCTCACTAACATCAATCAATTCATATAAATGTAAAGCTACATAACTCATACTTATCAATTTTCTTACCTACAAAGCAAATCATAAAAAATAGGGAAGAACGATATCAAGTATTTCCAATTATAATAAGTAATAACATGAATCCACTATCTAATAATTATTTATTTTTTGCTAAGACTATCTAATATTTACAACATAACAAATGTCGCTACTTAAGAAAATACATAAAAATTAATAAAAATTTAGCAAATTTTATCGGAAGTTGTGCATATTTTTAAAAGCAGTCTAATAAAAGAAAATATCATTACCAATATTTGCAACACAATTTGAATGTAAAATACGTAGAAGTTACTTCCAAGTCTTTTTAATAATCTGTAACGAAGACATTTGGTATGATTTTGAAAACTTGACAACCAAAATGCAGACATAAATTTGTGCAAAAACAAAACAAATACCAACCCATATTTTACTAAAATAAGTTAGAAGAATCAAAACTTCTCAATCAGTATGATAAAAATAAAACAAAACAATCATATTTTCAGTCTCACAATCAGTATGTCATACTATTCCCAAAAATTAAAAAAATAGAAAAATACCTTCTCCTAAAATCAGAAACTGAAGTCTATTTATATGTAGAAATTATAGCAAGAAAATACTCTATCTTTATTATGACATCACGTGAGTCACCAAAGATGTGGAAGGGGTCTACAAAGAATTCGTAAATCAAACCACTATGACACGATTCTTTTACTTACAGTATTGTTTTGCATTGATTGTGTCTGATTTTTTTGCCTCCCTTTCCGATCCACATACTCAATGATAAGTTTAAGTGATATGAAAAGGATTTTTAGAATTTTGTTTTGAGCATTTTTTGTCATTGAAGTGACTATTAGAAGAAGATGGAGTCAGTTATCAAACATGGAAGAATGATTGTTTAAATTAAGAATTAACTGTAACAATATAATAGAACTGATTTGCAGTCTTAATTTTTGTTTTTTGCTTTCTATTGGTTATCTTTTAGATTTATTTATAATAATTATGTAATTTCTGCTGAGCTTTATCCTTAAATGCCAAGTGGCTTAATATTGGGCTGCCACTTGGCTTAATGTAGTGACTTTGTTCTCAACTTTTAATAATATATAGATATAGATTTGTTATTATTAGAATTATTAATAAAATAAATTGAAGTGTCATTTTTTTAACAAAAATAAAAAAAATACCATTTGGTTCTCTATTCACACTGCTAAGGAGAGTGAATAACACTTTCCTTACCATATCAACACTATAAGCCTGATAGGTGTAAAATTGAATAGGTTAGGGGCCTGATAGGTACAGGCCTTAGTTAAGGGTCTAAGTGATTTTCAGGACAACTTGAAGTGGTTGTCAAAGACCTAAGCCTAATAGTCATCATAGATTTAGTTCTTGATCATCAGGCTACCCTCGGATTATTTCCTCCATACTTAAATTGTGTTGCTAAGGAGATCTCGTTGAGGTAAATGTCATGCTTAATGTGGTATGTTGTTGTTAGTTCAGCATTGTAAGCATATTGGGTACATGTTCTTTCCACACTCATGCATTTCGCGCACGAGTGGACCATGATGTTTGATTGAGTCAGAAGCTCTACTTCCTGCTTGCTATATTTTTTTGTGAAGACATATTTATGTACTCTTTATTGTTGTTTAGACAAACTCAACTTTTGATGTTATCACAGATTGATTGTATACTACACATCTGGCTAGTGTCGATAAGCGTCAGATATTCTGTTTATAATCCTTAGGGACAAATATACCCTCGAATTATGATAAATGATATGTATATACCCTCCGTCATACTTTGGATACACATATACCCCTACCGTTAATGAAATGGTACGTATATGCCCTTCACACTAACGATAGGGGCATATGTGTACCCAAAGCATGATGGAGAATATATATACATACCATTTATCATAGTTCGGTGTATATTTCACACTAACGGTAAAGATATATGCGTATCCAAAGTACCCAAAGTATGACAGAAGATATATACGTACCATTTATCATAGTTTGGGAGTATATTTGTCCATTTTCTATTTCAACAATGCCACTTTTGCATTAACGCTAGAAAACAAAGGTTGTTCTTCAACCACAATACGCTGCAGCAGCGACGCCAACTGAACTCACATCTATATATTATTAAAAGGAGAGGACAAATATTTTTCATTAAGCCAAGTGGCAGCTTAAGAATAAGCCACGAGGTAGTTTAGTAACAAAAATTAGTTATGTTGGTTGTTAGTTACTATTTTTAAAATTCAAAATCTTATATATTTGTATTAAAATTCAAAAAGAAAATGGATAAAAATTAAAGTCAATTTAACTTAATCAGAATTGCACATTAACTGCAAATACTAACTGCTTAACACAAACATCCAACCAAGTTCCTTTTGTTCAATTTTCACCCATTAAAGAGAAGAAATTAGTAGAAGTAACAAATTGACAAATTGACCGGTTAAAAGGTATAAAGGTACTAAAATTCCTTAATTTAGTTTCTCCTTTTTTTGGAGAGTGATTGGTTATAGGGATTTAGCCACTTAGGTTTACCTGATATGAACAATTTGTTGATATATGACAATCATTCAGTATTTAATTTTACCTTCTGCTGATCATTTGCACTTTCTTAGTTCATGATTTGGGAACATTTATATGGTGAACTTGGCTATTATGTTGCTAATTCTTTACGTAGTAGATTTGCGTTTCTTTATTCTATGATTGAAGGGTCACTACATTTGTATTAATTTCAATAAAATAGCAAAATGACTTGGTAATTTTCTTGTTGCCTCCATCACATGTTAGAGTTGTAATATTTTGCCTTTATATTGGCTAATAAACTTGATTTTAACAAAGCAGTCATCGCCTTAATCGTCGGAGTTGCTCTATTTTTTAGATTTTCAGATACTTATGTTTGAATTTTTCTTTTGAGTGGATTATAACATTTCTATGTTAGAAATTGTTGTACTATAGGCATGCAGTGTTGTACCTTATAATATTGATTATTTTTATTATAACTTGATTATAACATTTCTATGCAGTGTTGGTTATTTTTTGTATGTTAGATTATTTTTATCATAGAATCATTTCTATGTTGTGAATGGTCGGTTGTGTCATTGGATGTCAGAGTCATACACTATGTGTTTGATTTCTCACAAGTGCTATTGCAATCATTTGGTGTAATAAGTGGAAACATTCTATGACTCATGATTCTGTATCGGTATTATTGAAAGATTATAATTTTGAGTTATGGTAGCCAATTTTTTGTTTTAATTTTGGAGTAAGGAAATACGATTGAAATTGGTTGATTTTTAGAAGCAACAGGACAATGCAATGGCTGCTGCTCTATATTATCACCCAGAAAATGCCAGCCTGATTTGTGATGGAGATGGTTCTATCATGATGCAATGGCTTTTGTCTGCCGAATTGCAACCTTTTGCCTTTAAGACACGTTTTTTAAAACTCTTTTCATCCTTTTACCATCTCTTAAGATTATGTAGATAATAAAACACATGAATCAAAATCAAGTATTTTGATCATTTTACTACAATTTGATCAAAAAAAATCTTACAGTAAAAAACAAGTATTTTGCCAGTTGGAAGGTACGTTCTTTTTCTCTTCTTTTGTATGTTGAAGTTAATATGTAGTAATAGATATGAAAACTTTTTTATTTTATGTGTAGAGACTAGAGAGTAAGAAGCAGATAAGTCTTGCTTAATGATGCCTAAAAAATAGAGTAGGTAACTGATTTTCTACCCAATTGTGGATAGGAGAAACATTAGAAATGAGAAGTTGAACAAGAAAATAGAACAAAGTAAAAAAAGAATTAGTGAAAATTTGTATTTGGTTATATTCTGTGTTTTTTCGTATTTGGTTATACGATTTAGTAATGCATTTGCTTATATTCAGTGTTTTTTTGGGTAATCCTTTTTGCTTTGGTTCTTTGAATTTGGAAATAATTTGCAACAACTGTTCAATGCAGCAGCTACCGCTCTGTACAAATCCCCGGGCAATGCAAACCCTTCACATAATGGCATAATGTTATCATGGCTAAATGTCTTCAGTCTGCAACATCGCAATGTTTGTCCTCTCAAACTTAAATTTTGGCTCTCTTCTTTATAAAAAAAATAATTTTTTATAAGAGGACTACAAATTTTTCTTAAAGACATTTTATGGATTACATATAGTGGAAGATAGAAATTCGGAGGCATTACACCATAAAATTGATCATGCTAACTTCACTTGAAAGGTTGTTGTAGGAAGGTACTGATTCTTCTATAATTCTATTTTTTTATGTACATTATAGTTTTGGAAATGGTTACAACTTACTTACTTTATCCCATTGTGTTGTAATTTAAGGAGTTCTCAAAACTTTTAGTGATTCAAAAATATTTGCTTCATCTATAATCTATTACTCTTACAGAGCAAGAATAAGACAAAACAAAAAAAAATAGAACAGAGAAATTGAAGCTTCAAAGATGATAGCACACTAAATCGATGGAGTAAGAAATTGGTTGTTTGAATTCGGGTTTCATAGTTTGAAGAAATATTGTTATATTTCATCCTCTATAGATATTTCAATTTGTTCAAGTTTTGTTACAGAGATTTTGAATACATCACTCTTTTTGTAGAGGAGTTGCTAATTTTTGAAATTTTATATGTTTAATGCAGGACTATTGCTTGTAAATATATAGGTTACGCCAATATAATGATTTTTTTTTTTTTTGAATGAGAAGTTTTTTTTTTTTTTTTGAGGTGTTTCTTTTGAGACAGTCGATGGTATTGATGTTATCTGGCTCCATGTCATTGCGATATTACGTCTCAAATAGGACACTCTATTTTTACTTGAAATATACTGGAAAATAATTTTAGAGTAATATTTGCTTTAATGTGAAACTAAAGTTGTTGCTTATTCCCAAGTGATTTCTTTGTTTGATTGTACACTTCAACACTAACTCCCTAGATAAGCGGAAGCAAACTTTCTCATTTTAGCCCTCATGCTAGACACCAACTCTGAAGCATAACGTAACAACTGGTGGAACTTCAAGGCATACTCTTTCACAGTCTTTTTGCCTTGCTTCAAATTTACGAACTCCTTAACTTTTGCCTCCCTTAACTCCTGCAGAAGGAAACGATCAAGAAAGGCACTCAAAAAGTCATTCTACAGAGCTTGCTCAGCATCATCTCCCCTCAACTACTCACACTCCTCGTACCACTGATATGCCACATCTTTCAACTGATATGCGGCAAATTTGACACCCTCGGAGTCAGAAGCATGCATAACTCGGAAGATCTTCTCCATTTCATCTATGAAACCTTGAGGATCGTCCTCAACCTTACAGCCAGTAAAGGTGGAGGATTAAGCCTCATAAACTTACCAACTCGAATAACCTTAGAAGAACTCACAGCATCACCAACAGGATCCAACTACGTGATTGAGATGTCAAAAACTGGGTCAATAGATGAATAAAACGACGGAACTTGAAATTAGTAATATCTCTTTGAGGTGATTGAGTATGAGCATCACCGGCCGAAGAAGGATTAGTAGGGACTGGTGGAACTCCAGGAGGGCAACCAGAAGTAGTAAACGTAGACTGGGTTTGTACCCCATAAGCAGGATGAGTTCCGCCCACATTGTCCTCAAGTGGGACAAAGGATTTTCCACGAGCATCAAGTCTTCTGGGAGGGATGATCAAAAATGCGAACAAACAGGAATTAGAGGAGATTTCAACATCCTAAACTCTACAGTTCGAAAGTAGAACAATGAAAAGGAAACATTCATAAATGTCTCATAGCCTCTCCCTTATAAGTGTGGATACGTTTTTCACTATTTTCACATTAAGATTGACTTTTTATTTATAATGAAAAAGCCTTAAAAGTGAAAAGACCATGGTCTTGACTTGGACAAGAATATGGATTTTTATTTATGAGTGAGTACTTTCACATAAGAGTTTTGGTTAATTAGTTGATGCAAATTTTAACTTGCTCTTCTTTTCTTGTAGTTACACCACAGTTGTTATGTAGTTAAAGTTCTTTTATAATTGGTCGTTGCACATTTAAGGTTGACATTAGCCTTTTATTGCATGTTGGTATGTTGTATTCATTTTTATTAGCACAGTTGTTGTATTCATCTTGATGTATATAAAATTTTGTACTTTAAACTTGGAAATAAACTCACACATTATATCAACTAATTGATTTGGTCTATGCATCTCACATTATATCAACTAATTGATTTGGTCTATGCAAATAGGTTTGTCCTTTATGATCCTACCTATGCCATTTGTTATCGTTAAAATATTTAATTCATCACTTTGAAATAATTTGGGTTCTTATCATCTTACGTTGATAGGGTTACTTCGCATGTGGTGCAGATAAGATCAAGGATTGTAGATTGTTTTCTTCTAAAAAATTATTTCTTAATATATTGTTTATTTTGAAAGTTATATTGAAAATTATAATTATTCGAATACTTGAAAACCCTGTTGTCAAATAACAGACAATTGTTTTCTAACAAGTGATTAAAGATCAAAGGAAAGATGCCAATTTAGAAAACTTTAATTGCATATGAATCACATATTGGAAAAGAAAGATCGAAAATCATGTTCAAGTTGTGTGCTTGATCATGAAAATAGCTCCTGGAAGAAATTTATAAAATGAATGATAGAGTCTGATATTGTAAACAGGAAGGAAGTGAAAGCGAAGTTTAGTCCCGATAAAGAAACTATCTAATTCACTTATCGATACAAGGGGAACATAGGGAGGCAGAAGTCAATGTTGTACAATAACAACTTGAACGTTGGGAGTGATGATTTAAAGGTAAGCATTACTATATAACATAAACAATGGTACTTTTTAATGACATTGTTGGATCATACAATAGCCAATAAATTATATTTAGCATTTGTTGTTGTAACACAACCTTTCCAAATTTTGATTGACAATGAAAGCATTTATGTGTACTTATTTTGTAACATAAGCACAAGTAAATTAGAAAAATTGCATATGACTCCAATTTACAGGTAACATGTGTTGGGTTCGAAATCGAGAGGGCGTCATGCGGAAGCTATTATTTGCAAACCATAAAGACAATAACTTAGATGACAAAGAAAAATATACTAAAAATATAATATTATTATGTGATTTGGCCAATTGGCCTACATATAAAACCTAATATTAAAAATAATATTAAAAAACATAAAACTAATGAGAAAGAAAATCTCCCCCTAAACGAAACTCTTAAAAGACTACTTTGTGGGTGATATTGTTGTTGTATGAGAAGAGGGATTTTCTATTTATAGAGGTTCAAAATCATTCCTTCAAGAAAGAGGTTTGCCAAATATGAAAAAGTTTTATAATTTCCTTTTAGAAAAATAAAAATTATTATGGTATTACTTTTATTTTCCTTCTAAGAAAAATAAAACTTAAATTTGGTAAGAAAACTGGACAAAAACCCTAACAACATGTAGGTCGGTTGGAGTTACTCTGGGACAAGTTATTATTATTTTAATTTGTTCATGTATAGGCTTCATTTTGCTGTGATTTTTGCTATCACATTTTTGGATCTTTTATGTTTGTCACGGAGGCAAGAAGAGAGTGATGGTAAAGATCATTTAGTTTTTCATATTGATATTTTACTTCGATGTCCTCTTGTGTCCTTATCTATTCAGCTCTCTTCTACAACTTTCCATATCCATGGAAATTGAAATCACAATTGTATTTTTCATTAGAATTACTATTAACTGTTTTCAGTAACCTATATTTCCTTGATTGCGCCTACATAAATTATTCATATTTTAGTCATTTCATAATTCTTATCAAAGGGAAAGCATTTTTTGAAAAGAAAGAATAGGTGCATGTTTAAGAGAATATTTTATCTTCCTAGATACATGACCTTAGCATCTTAGATTACAGTGATATGATAATTTTGAATATACCATCAAGTAAAGAGCATCATAGCTGACCCTTTAATATATAGAATTACATAGCTACTATTTGAAGGGGAGTCTTGGAGTAATCGGTAACATTGCTGCGATGTGACCGGGAGTTCACGTGTTCAAACCTTGAAAAAATCCTCTAGCAGAAATGCAAGGTAAGGCTACATACAATTATGCCTTTGTGGTGGGCCCCTTCCCATACCTTGCGTATAGCGGTAGTTTAAGTGCACCGGGCTGTCCTTTTTAATTTTATAGCTCTTCTATGAGGAATCTGAGCGCGACTGAAAAATTGTTTGTTATGCTGCTCTCTTTCAATCTTAGATATATACCAATTTTGCATAGTTGTTGACTAATAGATTTGCCTATGCGAATGTTATTATTCAATTTACAGCTTACTATGTGGTCGAAAATGAGTCACTTGGTAGACAGTTTCCAATAGTCTTTTGGAGCGTGTTAAGGATGACTGTTGGTCAAAATATCGGGATAAAAGGTTGTAATAACTCATCCAAATAGCCTGAACAAGGAATTCATGTTATTTAATATTAAAATTTACTTTAGTAGTATGTAAAGGCAGAAGACAGAATTTTCTATTAAGTTATCTGATTGTGTACTCTCTTAAGTGTATTCCTAAGTTTAAGAAGCATATGCATTATCATGTTGAACATCCTGAAGAGATAATTGTTGCTTTCTATGGGTTACTCAAAGCAGGAAAGACCCCGGTCAATGAATCACAAATTGTCGAATCAGACTTCTTGAGATTAGATTAGTGCCATCTATGTCTTTCATGTCTGGCTCTCTCCCTGCCCTATCACATGACAATGAAAAACAACCTAAACGGGGGATCAAGCTTACCAGAATGCTCCAATTTAAGTAGATCTCTATCTTTCAGCAACTAAATAGGAAGTGATTTAATAATAAGCAACAACTTTAGAATTGGATGTGATTTCCCAACTATAAAGTCAAAGGTTCTAACCCTGCCAACCATGTATTAATAAGAAAGAAGAGAAAGACAGGTTCAGATATGTGTTCTTATTAGTATCATTTTTTTGTTTCGTGTGTTCATGTGATGAATTTGATCTTGGAATACCTGACCTAAAACTATCAAGAGTTTAGATTGAAGAAATATCTCAACATTAAAAAGAACTTTGGCTAGTCCACATGCCTGCAATGTTTGGTATAAAACATGCAATTTCTCTTCTCATTAATTCTTTAGGATGTTCATCTAATAAAAGTCTCACATTTTATCAAGGACTAACTTGTTCTAATTACGATTAAGCTGTAACTTGAAAGCGCACATTTAAGGAGCTCTTCGTGTTGGCATGCTGTAACACCCTGAACGTTCGAGCTAAAAATAAACTCAATTGGACCTCTCTTCATATGTACTTTGATCAGAATCTAGAAATTTTATTGTATCTAGGTGCAAAGGTCAAGTCTTAAGTGTCATAGGGGTATTGGGTATGAATTAAGGGCATAAGAAATCTCTAAAACAAATTTGAGTGAAAGGTCCTCTAATGATTAAGTTTTCGTATAGGTTCATACAAGGACCAAATTTAAACAAGCAATTCTCCTAACAACTCATTAAACCGAGACCTGAGTAACGAGTTACGTGTGTTTTACTAAGAACAGTCAGAACAACCCTATACCAGACGAAAATTTTCTTTTTTTCTTTTCTTTTCATATTCTTGGAGGGTTAATTTCGTCCTTCCCTTTTTACATTAACCCCAAGTTATTAAAACCTACTTCTCCATTAATTTTATACGTTAAGATTCCTAGACTTACTATCCATTGGTTACACGTTACAATACAAACCTCTCTGCCTTCTTCAAGTTTCACAAGATAAAAACTCATTTTTTTCCCATCAGTTTTTCATACGATATCTATAAATTAACATCCTTATTCCTCCTCTAAAACTCAAATCTCAAGAATCTGATGAAATTCATTCAAGAAAATAAGTCTAATCCCTTCTCCAGATCTGAAGTTCTTCAAACGTTTTGAGGTATATAGAACCATCTTTTGCTCACGTTTCAATAGGTTTTCTTATTCTCCAAATCTATTTTGTAATCTCCTTTCCAAATAGATGGTGTCTAGGTGTTTGTATTCAGCATATAGATTAAAAACAAATCATCCTTTCCAGTTCTATTTCCTCTTGGCGTCTTAACAAGTGCTTATGTATTCATAACACATGGACTGGTTTTGCCTAAATCTAGAACCTGAATCTTGTCTAGTCAATAATATGGTGGTATCAATAATCATTAACAAGTATTTTCTATTTCTAAACTTCTTGAAAGACTTTAGGATTAATTAACATAAAGAACATCCCTTTGATCTCTTAAATTAATGTCCGATCCTGTTTGAGTATATGCTGGCATGCTGAAATTCAATAAGTTTAACAAGTAGGATGGACTG